>NC_140031.1:23348513-23821013 GCF_963513975.1 Fringilla coelebs
TCTAAAAGACAGCAATGCATTAGAACAGGTTTGGAGGGAGTTTGTGAAGTGTCTGTCATTGGAGGCTCTCAGGGACAGGCAGAACAAACATCTACACAGGCTGATACACACACACACCCACCCACCATCTATCATATCCTCTGACAGAGGGTGAGATGAAACTCTCCTGAACAGAAAAAGAAAAAAAGCTGGCACTTCAGTGTATCATTTTTCTACGAGAATCTCTTCCATTTGTAACTTCAAATAAGAAATATTCTTTGAAAATCAAAGTGGTGCTTATTTTGCACATGCAATCAGCCTGTGGGGAAAGTAGCTTGAAAACATGCTTTTGAGTCTGTTTTTGTACTTGACACTGGACACTGTAATAGCACAAAAAGTTCTAAACATCAATGCTCAGTGTTAATGAGCTAGGAAAACTGTCATTTTCATGTGTAAGCCCATAAAACACCATTAGCCACAATGCCAAGATAGACTAGAAAAGCTCCAATAGCAAGTGTGAAAAGTCATTGCTAATTGATTGTTACAGTTCATAAAAACATGTGAGCTCTCAGTCTGTAAAAAAGAAAAAAAAAGTCCCTCCCCTGAGAAAAAAATGTGCAAAGAAAAACAAATTAAAGAATTAGAAAACTCTAACTTCTGCTACAAACGGAGAAAAGAGGAATGAGTTAATGAAATAGGGTTACAAACAGGGCTTTCTCATGAAAGGAAAAGCATATGGATCTTAAACAGGTAAAGAAGTTTCCTCAGAGATATAAAAACCAAGAATGATGATATCAAATTAATACTAACTGTGGAAATGCAGAAAACTAAACTAGTAAGTTTGTTCCTAGGGCTACTACAAAGGAAGAGGACCTACTTTATAAAGTGCTGAGAATGTAATACTAGATTTATCCAAATGTGATTATGTTCACAGAACTTCTAGACCTTACAAGACATAGGAAGTTCTAGAAGAGGAAAATAAAGGAGGCAAGCAGAAGCAGGCCTACTATGGGAATAAGTACCTCCTCAGAGGATAAGCAGTCAAAGAGAAATTAGCCAAAGCACATAGATGCAATCCTAAGAACAAAAAGACCCAATTCAACAGCCAACCCTAAGGAATGGGGTTCTATACCAAATCTTTTTTATCATTCTTTTTATAACCATGAAATAGCTTTTGTCTTTCTGTTCCTTTATTATGCCCTATTCCTGCCTTCCTGAGTAATACATGTAAGTCAGAGAGCACTACAGCTAAAGAACAAAGAGTGCAAGAAGACTTGGTTAAAACCTCAGTCTACCTAGAAGATAGTCATGTCAGTATAAAAGCACAGTTCCTATGTATTTTGATAAAATATAATATTGCTTCTTACTTAACTTGTTGCCATAAAAAGGAAAATAAAGAAGAGTATTAATATTCCAATTCTAACTGCGCAACCTCACCTCACATTTGAAACATATGCCCTTTCAGAACTCAGTCCTGCAAAAGGCCAGAATTGGTAACCATCCTAAAATTCTGAGTATTTCACCTTAGATTTCATGTACATCTCAATCATCTATCAATTTTATGAGAGTGACCAGTCATACGCTCTGTAGTTGCTTACCTGAAGATTAACGATCTAGCAATGAATATAGAAAGCTGTAGATTATGATGAAGTGGAATTGATTTGATTCAGTGCTGTCTGCTCATTTCATGTGTTTCAATTACGTGGTTCAATCACAGCAATAAGATTACCAGAGTAACGTGTAAAACTATGGAGATTTCCTAACTACATCTTAAGCTATGCAAAAAAATTTAGAAAATATCTGAAATCCCCATTTTCTTAGGAAGGCTGAAAATATATTAAAGCCATTAAAGTATCTAAATCTTGCAATTTTGTAGGAGTATTTACTAGGCTTGTATCAATCACAGTGGACAAGGTAGAAGAAACAAGTATGGCATCTGCACACTTCTTTAATCCAGCATTTCTCCAGTAAAAACACAGATGCCCAGTGAGGGCAAAATTAATCCTACAAAGATGGTATAGAGAATTCTTTGCCTACAAAGGATAGTTTTAACATGGATTGGTTCTTCAGCTAATTGACGCTATTTCTTAAAATAGGGTAAAACAATATTAAGCCTTTGCTATAGATTAAAGCCATATTAAACTATATAAAATTATGTATATTAAAGTAAATGGCTATTATACATCTTGAACTCAAAAGTCTATTAACACTAATTGTGAGACTTATTCCTTAACATATAAGCTGATTTAAAAACTGGTAAAATTATTTCTAAGTTTATATATGGTCAAAGCTCATTTTAAAACTGGAGAAACTTAAACCAGACAACTGCAATAAATTAGAATCAAACAGCCCTAGGATAATCCTCCTTTTCTTCTGCGGAAGCTTTTATGATGTAATTCAATACTTTTAAAACTGAAGTTAACATAAAATTTTGTTTCAATATTTGGCTTCTGGATTTGAAATAATTCTTCATGACAGATGCTCCAAAAGCCAAAGTAGTAGGTATATATAACAAAGTTTGAACAAGCACTTTATTTTTCTTAAAAAGAAAATACTTACACATCCACAAATAGTACATAATCTTTACTGTCTTCTGGAATTCTACAGGAATGTCCACTGAAAAATCCTGGTAAAAACAAGGACCTACAGGAAAATTCTCAGGGAGAGGTGGCCAGTTATTTTTTCTACCTGCAAAATAGAAAATAAAGAAAAAAAAAAGGTGTTTATAATGTAGTTTCAGTCTCTGTATACTTGAAATAGATACATGTTAGAACTTATTTGAAGTGTTTGATGCATGAGTTTCTCAAGTGGACTTGGGCTACCAAAAACCAAGAGTTTTAAGAGCAATTCTCAACGTAAACTTCAGAAAATAAATACAATTAAGTATAGACAGCTCAAGGAAAGTAAAATAGTTACCTACATAAAAGACTGAGCAGGCATCTAACATTTCCTAAAAAGTAAGAGAATTTTTCACAAAACAGATATGGACAGAAAAACAATTTATGAGAATTCCTTGACTTTTAAATGAGTATTTCCCTAAAGTCCCACCATACTCACAAAGTCTGCTGAAGACAAAGATAGGGGACTGAAAAAGCATTCTTTATTTTCAGAATCTTGGTATTTTTAGTGTCAAAGTTATCTCTAGTTTCCAATATGGTTTCCTGTCAAAACTTACTAAAAGGAGGAAGTCTCAAGAAAGACAGTTACTGAAATGGTCTCTAAGTACCTTTTTCTAAAAAGAATATGCCCTACAGCATCACTGTATTTTGATACAGTTGTGTGACAGAGTGAGGACACTGCAAAGGACACAGGATCAGACACTTGGATTTCCTGAATACTTATCTGATTGCAGGCTAGAGTTTACACTCTGCTGAATACAAGTCATACCAAGCACAGACTCAGAGATTCAGCTGAGACAATCACTGCAACAAACCTTTGCCATAGCATTTCAAACTCTGAATGCAAGAGATATATTAATCACCATGTGACTAAATGAATTAGTTTAAATAGAAAGCAGCATGTTTTTATTAGGTCGAATGCAATGCCACACAGAACCTGATCCGAGAAGGTCAAAGGCATCAAGCTGAGGTGACGTACCAGCTCAAGGATCTTTCACTGTAGTAAATTTAGACAACATAGGACAGCAGTGTCCTAGATGTGCAGCCGGCATCTTAAGGCAAATGAATGCAAATAGCTAGAGAATTCCAAAAGACCCTGTTCTCCAACCAAGACCACTCTACGGTGTTTTCAAAAGAGTCCAAATTAGTGTGCATATGCCTGGGATCCAGAAATTCAATTCACAGAATAATTCAAAGTTGTGCCAGAGTAGGTTCACAACAGACATCAGGAAGCATTTCCTTACTAATAAAATATTCAAACACTAGAATGGGTTTCCTAGATTGGTCAACATTCTCAGGCTGTCAGTGTTTCAGGGCATAAGAACAATGCCCTTAATAACATGCTTTAACTTAATGGTACTGAAGTGGATAGGCAGTTCGACTATATGGCCATTGTCAGGAGGGCAGCAGCAGCAATCAAAGTAAGTTTTGGGGGTGAAATTAAGCTGTCCAGAGGTTTCTTGAGCTCAGGGATACCTAAACAGCAGCCCAAAGCCCTGTAAGGACCCAGAAGTTCTCACTAAACAGTGAGGAGTGGAGTGAGAATTACGAGGAGCAGTGTGGGAGATTTAATCAGCTTTAGGGAGCACAAGTGACCAGAACATGGCGCATCAAAAAAATGTGGTGCGGCAGTTTGTGCAGCAAGGTGAGCAGGGAGGGTGCTGCAATGTGCAGGTAGGTCCATGCCTCAGGTAAATGCTAAGTGCTCTAGGTCTCTGCCATAATGGTGGGCACTTGTCTCAGGATTAAAACAAGTGTTTTGATCCTGAGACAGCCCCAGAGAAGTCTGACTGACACATCCACTGAGGGAACTGATAAGGAAAGAGACGTGTACAGGTAGTAGCTTGCAATGGATACACGGATACTTCTACTGGAGAAAAGGCTTGTACCTGCATGAAATGTGCATAGTTTAATGAACTGCTACAGAAGGTGGACAAATTGCAACAGGCTGTGCAGTGTTAGAGGGACTGAAATGGAGATAGAGAATGGCTTCAAAACCATACACCTACAGCGGACATCACTGAGTGTGAGACACCTTCCATCCTGGTGACCCACAAATACAGAGCTCAAGTCCAACCTCTACCCTCCAACATCCACACCGGAACAGATATGATGTTTTAAAGGCCTTACATGTCCATTAGCAAGTCCAACAAGGAACATCTGGACCAGCAGCACATAGTTGCTACTGTAAGATGAAATGCTGACTAATTGTGGTGGGTCCTAATTGTGTTAGGGTCCCTAAGACACAATCTACCAGTCCAGTCAAGAGTTACAAGAGGCAACACTGCCTACCAGGGACTAAGATCCATGATGCTGCCAAGAGGGCAGCCCAACTTGTCAAGAGCATGAACCACGGCCCGCTATTCCTCTCTCACAAGGGTACAAATGATACCACAAACCAAAAAATATGCAGGATCACAGAAGACTATAAAGTGCTGGCAAGACAAGTGACAAACACTGATGCCCAAGTCATCTTCTCATATCTCTTCCTGGTCACAGAAACAGGGACAGCCACAAGCAGCCACACTGTGCAGCTCAACATCTGGGTTCCTAGCCACCATCAAGGTTCTGGCTTTTGTAACAATGGGTTTTGCTTGAATGATTGTGGCATGTTAGGGAGGAATGAGATCCACCTGTTTAAAAAACAGCAAGAGAATCTTTGGCAGCATGCTGGCCAATTTGCTGAGATGGACTTTAGACTACAGGACTTGGGGGGTAGGGTCCAAAGTGGCTATGATCATTCTATTGCTTCTTTCTAGGGATGAGGTCATGTCAACCAATGCATCAACAGATGTTCCCTGACTGCTTCTCAAGATGAGAATCACAGGGCGAATGACATCAAGGCTGTTCATGATTGCAATGAATCCTGTTACACTCTATCTAGGGAATCTGGGTGCTGGATTACCTGTCAGAAGTTGCCTGTACACACACAGCAGCATGGGGAATAAATAAGAAATGGAAAGCTACATGTAGTTGCAAGCCCATCTCCTCATTGCAATTACAGAGATATAGTAAGATAGCTCACATGACTGGAATAATTTCATGCATGGCTGTGAATTTTTTAGAAAGGACAGGTCAGAGAGACAAGGTGGTAGAGTTGTTCTTCATATAAGAAAGAAACTGAATTGTATCAAGCTCTTTTCAGGGGTAGACAAATGAGTGGACAGTTTATGGGTGAGAATTAAGTGACAGGCTAACATGGGTGATACTGTTGTGGGTGCTTACTTGTAGGCCACCTGATGAGCAGGAGGAAGTTGATGAGGCTTTCTATGGACCGCTGGCAATAGCCTCACCATCACAGGCCCCAGTTTTCCTGGGGATTTAATGATCCTGGTATTTGCAGGATAGCATGGCCCAGCATACATAGTCCAGGAAATTCCTGAAGATCACTGAAGACAATTTTTTGATGCATGCAGTATAAGAGTCAATTAATAAAGATGTGTTCTGCCTTATTCCCAGAAAGGGCTGCTGTAGCTTTAAGATAAATCACAGGGAGGGGCGGGGAGCCTTGGGCTCCAGCATGGGTTTTATTCAAAGCCTCTCTCCAGAGCGTGCAGCTGTGGTGCAGGCCAGGACATCACATTCTTGCTCTCACTAGATTAGTTTTTGCTAGCTTAAGGATGAGTTTTCTTTTTTTCCTTCCTTTTCCCTGGCCTAGAGGCTGCAGCAAGAATCCTTTCAGCCGCATTTTGGCCTTTTTCTTGAACTGTTTCTGCTGCATTTTTGGTTTGCATTTGGAGATGCAAATTGCTGAGATGGTGGACCAGCAGGGGGCTACACTGAGCCCTAGACCTCAGGAAAAAAGGCTGAGCCAACAAAAAAAAGGACACCAAAATCTACTAACTTCATCTGCTGCGAGGAGGACAACAATGCCAGAAGTTCAACAGGTTCCCATTTGTTTTGCTTGAGTTGTGGTATGAATTCCTTTTTCCCCTGCCCTGAGATAAAGGGGCCAGCTGCCATTTTTCTCCTTCCAAGCCACACCTCCAGGCCCTGATGAGATGCACCCACACCAGGTGCTGGGGGAGCTGGCAGATGCTGTAGTTCAGCCACTCTCCACCGTCTTTGAAAAAACATATGAAACAAGAACAGGGCCTGATGACTGAAGGAAAGCCAATATTACTCCCAATCTTCAAAACTGGCAAGAAGGGGGATCCAGGAAACTACTGGCCAGTCAGCCTCACCTCCATCCCCACAAAGGTGATGGAACAGAACGTTCTGGAGGTCATCACCAAGCATGCAGAAGAAAAGAAGGTCATCAGGAGCAGTCAGCAGGGATTCCCCAGGGGGAAATCATGCTTGACCAATCTGACAGCCTCCTGTGATGGCAGGGCAGGATGGGTAGGTGAGGGGAGAGCAGTGGTTGCTGTCTGCCTCCACTTCAGCAAGGCTTTGGACACCATCTCCCATAACATCCTCATAGGCAAGCACAGGAAATGTGGTTTAGATGAATGGACAGTGGGGTAGACCAGGACTGGCTGAATGGCAGAGCTCAGAGGGTCAGGATCAGGGCAGCAGAATCCAGCTGGAGGCCTGCAGTCAGTGGTGTTCCTCAGGGATCAACACCGGGTCCAGTCTCACTCAGCTTGTTTATCACTGGCCTGGGTGAAGGGATCCAAGGTACCCCCAGCAGGTTTGCTGAGGATCCAGACTGGCTGTGGCTGACACACCTGAAGGCTCTGCTGCCTTTGGGCTGGGCCTTGGTGGGCTGGAGAGCTGGACAGACAGAACCCTAATGAGGTTCAGCAAGGGCAATGCAGGGTCCTGCAGCTGGGGAGGAATAACCCCAAGTACCAGCACAGGCTGGGGCTGCCCCACTCAAGAGCAGCTCTGCAGAGAAGCCCCTGGGAGCCTTGGTGGATCCCCAGGTGACAACGAGCCAGCAGTGTGCCCTTGTGGCCAGCAGGCCCAGTGGGATCCTGGGCTGCACTGGGAAGAGGGTGGCCAGCAGGTCAAGGGAGCTGATCCTGCCCCTCTGCTGGGCCCTGGTGAGGCCACATCTGGAATGCTGTGTCCAGTTCTGGGCTCCTCAAGACAAGAGAGATAAGGAGCTTCTGGAGAGGGTCCAAAAGATGATGAGGGGTCTGGAGCATCTCTTACGAGGAGAGACTGAGAGAGCTGGGCCTGTTTAGTCTAGAGAAGAGAAGACTGAGAGGGAATCTCATCAATGCATATAAGTATCTGAAAGGTGGGTGCCAGACTTCTCAGAGGTGACCAGATACTGGACAAGAAGCAATGGCAATAAACTAAAACACAAGAAGTTTCATTTAACATGAGGAAGAACTTCTTTACATTGAGAGTGGTGAAACCGGCTTTGTGGAGTGTTCCTCTCTGGAGACTGTCAAAACCCACCTGGATGCATTCCTGTTCCTGTATCCATGTGACCCTGCCTTAGAAGAGATGACCTCCAGAGTCCCCTTCCAACTCTATTCCAACCACTATTCTGTGATTCATTGTATGTTCCTTCCAACTGAAAATATTTTATTCTAGTCTACAAAATCTGACAACTTGAATTACTAAGGAATTAAGCAATTTGGATTGTAACACTGCATATTCAAAAAAAGACCAGTATGTGTGAAAATAAAACAGAACTGTACATAAAAGTGAAATGACCAGATAAAGTCAACTTTACACACAATTATTTGCTTTGTTGAGTTTTGAGTTCTTTTGAACTTCAGCCTGAAGTTCTTCCTTTTGAAAAGGAATTTTCCCACAGATGTACTTGTAGTAAAGCATCTTCAGTTAAGAGGATGTAAATCTCACAGGTGTGAAACTGCTGTAAAAAAAGGTTGATTTTGCACAGCACAGAGTTTGTGGCACATAAAAAAATCTAATAAAAGCTTAATAATATAATAGATCTTTCTGCTATTTGTGTAGAAAATTATGTTTGTAACACAGCAAAAGAAAGTAAATGTTTCAAACCAGAAGAGTTCTCATACAGCTGAAAATAGACAAATGAGAAATCAGAGATGTTACTTTGAGAAGTTGGTTATACTTCATCTCAAAATGCTCCATTTTTATTCAGTAGTGTTACTCAGATACTAATCTAGAATAAAAACAGAAGAGAATAATAGATAAAAGAGAATAACATGTTACAGAGGCCACATTTAAAATTAAAAATTTTTTCACTGAAAATCTGAAAGAACAGCACAGTTTATTCACTGTATTAATCTTCTCAAGGGAGATAAACTTCCTTTTCCTGAAGATATTACAAAAATCCCTCTTCAATCTGCTTCACAATGTCACTGTAAAATTAAAAGTTTCTTAGGAAAAGTGACATTTCAGAAATTTAAAGTATATTTTTCATGCATACCCCCTTGCTGATTGAGACTCTGCATTTCCCTTTCTCTGCGATCTAGTTCAGCCGCTTTTCTTTCCAGTTCTTCCTGACGCTTTAGCAGTTCTGCCTGAGCCAAGGCATGCTCCTGAACAAAACAAATATCACCAGATATTGACAAAAAGTATGAACATGGTAGAAATATTCCAAGTTTTTTCACTATAATTAAGCATCTCCATTTATGAAGACTGACCCAATATAGCACAAATTCATGTATTTCCAATTACTTAAAGGTAGTATTAATTTTAATTTGGAAAACAATACTTATTTACAAAATATATTATTCCAGAAGCATATTTCAATAATTATTATTAAAAGGAACCTAGTGCCTAAAAGTTGCAGACAAACCTTTGCTATTTGTGTGTAGGAAGATGGTTCTTCTGTTGGTTTCATTATTGCTGGCTGGGTACTGGGTACATTCGGCATTTTCACATTTCCTGGAGGAGGCTAAGAAAACAAAAGACAATTATAGAGAAACATTTTCCTATTTTAATAAACTTCATTATATCTGTAAGAACCAATTGAGATGTTTTACAGGAAGTGCTACCAAAATAAAATGAAAACTTGATATGCTGCTTTCGATATTAACGATCTTTACAAAAAAGACATCAGGTGAGTTCTGTAACACAGGTTATCTTGCATTACTTTCTATTAACACACAAAGAATTTTAGGAATTCAGTAAAAGTAAATGGAATTTTAATTTCGTTCAGACATGAATATTAATACAATCAGTAACTGTTTCAGAGGATTGCAGTGTTTAACAGTCATCTATTCATACTCTTAAACACAATGCAATTTATTAATAATGTCTTCCAGAACCTTCTACTTAACAAAGGTTTATATCACCCAGCTAACTAGAGAAGTAATGTAACATATGAAACTTTCAAATTCAAGATCCATAATCTATTGCTTTACTATTTCACCAATTTTTGCTAGGTATCACTCCAGAATTTCTGCTAGGTTAATACATGTGTTAAGAATATAATCCCAGCAAATATGCATTTCAGCAAATGTTGCATTTCAGCCATTGTATTTAGAGGATACAGACTGTTGCTGAAATACAGTAGTATTTCTTTCATTAAGCACAGGAAAAAAAGTACATGTTTTTGATACTACCGCGTTTTTATACTTAGCTCCATAATGTGTGCACAGGGAAACAAAGTTGTAGTGATCAAAACGATCTTAAATGCTAGAAGCTCAATATGGCTTTAATGTGTTTTCACAAGTTACTACGCAAAGATCACAGCAATGCACAATAGGCACAGGTATTATAAGTTATCTGCGACAGATGAAGAACCTAGTGAAGAAAGCATCATGATCATAGAGCATTTCAAGTTGAAAGGAGTCTATAAAGATCATGGAGTCCAGCTCCCAGCTTAAGTTGGTTAAGCAGGACTTTCCCCTCAGGGACCAACTGTGGCTCTGACTAACGACTGTATTGTCTCTCAAGTGTTTGTCCCTTGCTCACACAATAACCTTCTCCATAATTTTACCAGGCACTGGATTGAAACTTATTGGCCTGTAATTACCAAAGTCATCCCTCTTAGTCTTACTGAAAACTGGAACAACACTTGCCTGCTTCCAGTCAACTGGTACCTTTCCAGACTCCCATGACCATTGAAAAATAACATGGAGAGGACCCACGATAATGATCAGCTAGCTCTTTCAGTACATTGGGATGAATTGCATCAGGCCCCACTGACTTCTGTGCATTCAGTTGGAGCAGTAAATCCTGAAAAACTTCGAAGTTTACAAAGCCTTCAAGTCACATGACTACAGGGTCCCTGGGCCTATCAGTGGTGTTATAGATATAGGTAAAAAAGGGATTAAACATCTCTGCTCTGTCCACACCCCTAATTGTGAGGTAACTGACCTTATCAAGTAATAGACCAATATTATCTCTGAACATCCTTTTGCTGTTGACCTTTTTTTTAAAAGGCCATTTTGTCATCCACCACACTGCTGTCCAGTTTGGATGCTCATCAAACTTTAACCACACAAAGCCCCTCCCTGCAGGGGCAAACAGCATCTCTGCAAACCCTCCAGTGTTATCTGTCCCTGTTTTCAATGTCCAAACACCTTCCATTTTTATTTACATTCTAGAAAAAGATCCCTGCTCAGCCAAGTTGGCCTTCTGATTCACTTCCTTGTATTACAACACTTTGAAATTGCTTGCTCTTGAACTCTTAAAAGATGACTTTAAAAAATTACCACCATGCTTTTTAAACTCAGTTTGCTCTAAGTCTTCCTGCCAAACTAAAGTACTTATTTTTATAACCCTAATAAAAGCTGAAAAGCAAAAAGAATACCACAGCTACTTACAATGAAACAAACAGAAGTATTCAAATGCCTTGGAAAATCATTTAGCCCCCAAAATAATGCCCAACAAAAAACCCTGCAAAGTCTGGGCTTTTCCTAAAGTGAAGAGTACTGAAGTTGTATCAGTGTACTCTCAAGATCTAGCATTTGCTCACAACCTAGGCTGCATCCAAAGAAGCTTAACCAGAAGTGGCTCGTGTCAGTGAAAGCAATTCTGTCCCTCCCCTCTCCTCTCGTGACACCCCAACTGGATTACGGCATCCAGCTCTGGGACCCTCAGTCTAAGAAGACTACGGACATGGTGAGTTCAGAGGAAGGATACCAAGATAGTCAGAGGATAGGCTAAGAGTTGGGTTTGTTCAGCCTGCAGAGGAAAAGGCTCTGGGAAGACCTTACAGAACTTTCCAGTACCTGAAAGACAGCTTAAGCTGGCTGCATCATAAGAGAAACCTAGAACAAAGAAGTCCCTGGGCTTCTGTACCTTCACAACCTGTGAACTCATTCTCCACATGTTCTCTTTCTGCGCCCTGCATATGCCTTTTGGTCCCATATGATTTTTGATGTGGGGCCTATTAGCTCTTTGTGGAATTCTTTATGTGTATCTGTTTTTATCTGGACAGACTGCAGCTTCAGTTGACAGCTGCAGCTTCTTAATCATTTAGCTTGCACCTTTATTAGAGGCTCCCTTCACAAAATTAGGTAAGAGTTAAAGAATAGTTCAACTTCCCAAAGTGAAAGTTTGTAGCCTAAGGTTTCAGCAATAGTCAGTTTAAAAACAATCAGAACATAGTTTAAAAAATTCATCTAACTAAACTTGTTTTCAACAGCTGACTGGAGATAGGTGTTCAAAAGACATTCTCTCTTGAATTGATTTCCTCATACGAGTGAAGTTTATTTATTTGGGACAGGTTAAAACTTCCAGAAGAAGTCAGGAGTGGATGAACAGTTTGATTTCCTACAGACTTCTGTGTTTTTCTGCTGTGCTTAGATACAAGATGGAACGATAGGGAGCTACCCAGGAATTCGCTGGACAAAAAAAAGTCCATTTAAATAGATCTCTTGAAACAACAAGAGAAAATCCAACTCCACTAATGATTTTATCCCAATTTTCTAATGCAGAAATTTGAAATTGGTTGCTATATGCAACCAATGTATAGGTACTGTCTGAGGTTGGAAGATGTAGCTGAGGGTGTGCATTCTATCACCATCTGTTAGAGGTGGGACAGTTATCTTCTGTTAATTGGGCAGTTTTTCTTTATCTCTTCCGCAATCAATCCTCCCTCCAGAGAGATATCTTTTTTAATGGGCCACTGAGTCTCACGGCATGACTGATAAAATTACATCATCCCACTGTGAGAAGATCTGACCAGGGGGAGGAGCCAAGCATTCCTACCTGGATATAATCTGATATTTGGAACACCACAGGCAGCCTTTTCCCACTGGATTCCCAGAGGAGCAGCTTTCTTCTCCACTGGACTCCCAGACAAAGACCAGGCCCATCTACACCACCATGGGACCTTCAGAGGAGAATTTCACCCTTCTACAGGATCATTGCTCCAACAGAACCACATCTGCCACCCAGGACTGCAGCCACCATTTAATGGGACAATACCCTGACCAACAGGGTGTCAGGTCATATTCTGACTCTGTCAGTGTTGTTTTGTATTACTGCAATTTTTAATTTTATTTTTATTTTCTTCCCCAATAAAGAACTGTTATTCCTACACCCATATCTTTACCTGAGAGCTCCTTAATTTCAAAATTATAATAACTCGGAGGGAGGAGTTTTACATTTTGCATTTTGGGGGACGCTCCTGCCTTCCTTAGCAGACATCTGTCTCTTCACACCAAGATAGGTATATATGGGTATATAAGCATATATGGGTGTATAGGCTTATCTATACACAAAGAGTGCTCCGAAAAAGTCAGAACATAGAAACAGGAAAAGATTAAAAGCTTTCTTTAACATAATTTAATTAAATGATGAAGCAGAAATAGTAATTGTATAATCTAATCTTCATTGCTGATCTTCAAAAACATGACAAAAGATACAATGCAATCTCCATGGTGACTATTGGAGCTGGAGACAAAACCACTGAAGATCAGCCAAGGATATTTAATATGACATTTACACCATTCCCTAATTTTTTTTTGTTTAGCAATCAAAAATAAGACAGATTTTGAAATCTGATAAACATAAAGGGAAAAAAAAACCCAAACAAAAGTGATTTCTCATGTTAGATAACAAGGCGGTGACATATGCAACCAAAAATTCCCATGCCTACCTGCTCTTCTCCATATGTCTTACAGGTTACCTTCCTACCACTGAAGGTAAAGGATGAAAAAAAGTCAAGGCACAAAAATACCAGAAGCCAGTAAACAAAATAAGGAATACTGAGAAAAAGTAGAATTCAGAGTTTTTTTCCTGTATCCAAAAAAGACTAGTAGGAAGCACCTCATTTGACAAAGGGAGCACACCTGAGATAATGCAACAAATACTAGTATTCTATTTGAAATCATTTTCTCACAGAATAATCATCCATTGAAATCCATCTGGATTTGAATTGGAGAAATATTTTTGCACTCTAGCATACTTCATTAACCTCCATTTGGAGAGAATGGGGAAAGAATCACAAACACCGGGCTGCAAGGAGACCTCAAGGACCATCTAGCCCAACCTTTCCTAGTAAAAGCACAGTCTAAACAATATGGCCTAGCACTCTGTCCAGCTCAATCTGAATGCTGCAGAATCCAACACTTCCCTGGGGAGATCAGTCGAGGTAAGTTGTTGATCAGGTTGCTCTCACTGTGAAACATTTTGCTCTTGCGTGCAATTGAATGTCTTCAGGAGTAACTTTTACTCATCACCTCTCATTTTTCACATATGACTTCTTGTAAAAGTGGAGTCTCCATCTTCTCTGTAGCCACCTTTTAGAGGCCAGAACATGGACTTAAGGTCTTCCCTAAGACTTCCTTTCCCAAAGCTGAACAAACACAGTCTTCTCAGTCATTCCTCATATGTCAGGCTTCCCAGGCCTTTGATGGTCTTTGTGGCCCTTCTCTGGAAACTCTCCAGCCTCTCCACATCTTTTATGTACAGCCAGGATCAAAACAGGATGCTTTGTTAATTCTAGAGTCTGCAAGATACCATCTTGGTAGAACCACTATAAATGTGGAAACTGACTCCCACCAAAACTACTTGGATGCTTTTGCTCTGAGCAGCACACAAAACAGAGTGATTCTATCCCTATCTGATGGGCATCAGACAGGGATACCAGAAGACACTTGGGTATTTCCCCAAGTCCAAAATTCACAGATCCTGCTTCTACCTGTTTATCCAGTCTATGAAGGCATCACTTCCAGGGTCTCTTCAATTACTCCTGTTGCACATATTTCTTCGTATACACACATAGTATACTCTTCTCTTGCATACAAAGCTGACAGGAAAACAGAGCTGAGCGCATGGAATTGTGAGTATATCTTCAGGTACCTAGGTACACTCCTTCAAATGCATATGATTACAGAATAAATACTCGTATGTTTAGCATTCACAAGATAGAGAGGAAGGGGAGTAACACATACAGGTTGATTATTACTGCACTCTGAATTTTTTCAGTCTTGCTCTTGTCAAGAAAACCTGTGGAAATTCTTTATCTCAGCAGAGAAGTGTTCATTCAGTGGATAACTTTCCTTAATCTGTAAACATGCCACAGATTTTTAACTGAATCACAGTGCATTGTAGATCTGACCATTGACTTGGATTTCTTTCATCGTCCCAGCTTTTTTGAGTAACATCTTTAATGAACAATTAGAATTTTTTTCCAAGCACAACTGACTGTTCAAAGCCAGATAAGCTTTGCCTTATGCTTCAATTCTCCTTTTCCCACAAAGCTGCATGTTAAAATAAGTACAGAACTAATAAAAAAAGTCAAAGTAGCTCAAGATTATATTTTTGTAAAACAAGATCTACTTTCTTCGTGACTTATGGTCAATACAAAGCAATTTTGAAAGTCTTCAAGCTTCATATAATGAAATCTAACATAATTCCTGATATTGGGACCAAGGAGAAAATAATTTTGGAGACTTACTGAACATTGTGGCTAGCTGTAAATATTCTACCTTAAACAGCTGATCCAAGGCATACCAAAAACCAAGCTTCCTCCACATAGAATTTTAAAACTGTATGAAACCTTACTGTTTCATTGCTCTGAGAGTCTGCTCTCTCTGCTCCCATTATTTCCCACAATCTTGCTCAAGTTATAACCAGTGACAGTTGCAATGGATCTACCTGGTTGTGAAAACTACACCCAGCTCTTAAGTAGGTCTTGCAGGAAACAGGTAACAGTACCCAAGGGCTGATCTGAGCAAGGCACCCACCTAACCATAGTTCTAATAAAGATTTGACTCAAGCCAAGTTTGGAAGAAGCTAACTTCTGTAATTGGTATGCAAATATTACCATAAATAATTTTCTTACTTCATAAACAGTGCACAGCCCAGGGCCCCTTGAACTCTCCCACACAGCAATGGGCTGCACAAAACGACCTCCCCCTGAGTAGCACACCTCAGCACTACTCCTGAAGCAAGAGAAATTCTTGCCACAACAGATTTTCAGTAATTGACACTAAACTCTGAAATCGTAGCTAAGCGATAGAAAGGACTGATTGTGCACATGTAGTCCTTTAGATGTGCATCACTGACAAAATCTGGGACTAAGTCTGGATCTACACATACCAAAACCCTTGCCTTCAGGAAGGAGTCCAGAATGCAATGGGAACTTTTCTGAGCCTCATGATTAAACAGGAAGGCCTTCTTGACAGGTTTTTCTGACCATGTCCTCTGGGCAGTAATCAAATGTACATCACCACTGAATCTTGTTAAACCACTTTACCACCACATTTGCATTTGCTACGCAACTTTGTTAAAATGCTGGTTTATATCAATTAACATAAGCTTCTTCTCTCTCACAAGTGAATTCCGTTGTTCCATCCATGGCATTGCAAATACTCAAATATGAACACTCCCTAACAGCACTACCAGATTTGTCATAAAAAATAAGACTGCATTTTAAAAATACGTATTTAAATGTTTATAAACTATATTGACAGACAATAACCAGCCACACATTTTAATAATCTTGCACAAGATCTTCACTATCAAAAGCAGCCACTGAAAAATGCAGTTACAGTATGAATTTACTATCCTATTTCTTGTATTCCTCCCCACAATGGAAAAGCACAAGGTATATTGAAACTATATAAATCAGAGACATAAACCAACTGTTTCTCTGACATAAATTTTTCCTTTCACTACTGCACCATTATACAAAGCCTGTGGACCGTTATTTAAACACAATATTTTCCTTATTCTGAACAGCATTTTCATAAAGTGAAAGAGAAAACAAAAGCAAAACGCTGGGGAAGTGTGCCACACTCAAAACCTCCAAAGCTAGTGAAATGCAGAAAACCACAAGGACAGACTATCAGAAGTCTGTAAAAACAGGAAAAATAATTTAGTAAAAACTATCAGAAATTAGAAAAACTGGAAAAAAACTCAGTTCTGTTTTGGTCCCCTTTCAGAGGGCCAGTCTTCCTTAAAAAGTCAAAGCTCTCTGAAATCAACCTTGCCAGTGCATCCTCCAAATATTTAATAGAACTATCTATTCTTACACATCTTCCACTATGTGTAGCCAGCCCATTCTACAACATCAGTCCCAATTCTTAAAATAAAACCTCACAAATGAAATACTAACAGCATAATTAAGAAATAAACATGCTTACTGTTCGTGAATCAGAGAACGGATTGTACTCATCAAGCCCTGGAGGAACGTTTCTTGTCACTTGTGTAACAGAAGGATCCTAGAAGAGGAAACAATTGTGTAAAATTGTTAACATGCATATAATCAAAAACGTGATAACCATATCATTGTATCATATAAAAGTCAGATTTTCTTTCAAACTAAAAAAGGTTTGCTTTCACTAAAAAAATGTGTAAACATCTACCTCTTTTATCTACAAACTAACATTATTTAATTCTTAGCTTTTTATAAACCTAGATTAACACAGCGTAACAGAAACCCCATCTGTCATATGTTTGATTTATAACGAAAAAAGGGATAAGGGGAAAAACCTCTATCCTATGTTGACCAGATATAGACTCCATGACTATACACTTGAAAAGCGCAAGAGAAGAAAAGAGCTTTCTGCAACCCTTGTACTTCCCTACCCAGAAGTATATCCAACCCCATCAAGAACAGAGAAAGCATTTCATAAAAATGAAGCTGAAGAAACAGGGTGCCATAACACCAAAAGTGCTTCTAATTCAGCTTCTACTTGAACTAGTAAAATTAAGGAAAAAAGTTTAATTTTCTCCTTCAATTAATTATACAGCAAAAAGACTGCTCAAGATTTAGCTTGAGACAACTATTTCAGAAATTAAACATTTCTCTGTGCTACTGACAGGGAGGCTTTGTTCTGCAGAAGAGCTCACTACAATGGACCACACCAACTCAGTTTGAAAAAACTGTACTTATTTCATGTGATGCCTGGTTCTATCAGATTGTTTCTGCACCTTAAAATTTTTGCATTTTCAGAATATAACAATGGATAAAAGGTAGGCTTTCCTGAAAATTAGTACATCCATTTTTTCAGTACTGTTAGTTACATATTTACATAAATGTACAAATGTACCATATTCTGTATGTACACCAAACATAAAAGGAGCTATATATATATACTTATATATGTAAGTATTTACTTATTTTATGACTATGATGTTTAGATATACAGATATATACAGATATTTTCTCATTTCCAACAGTCTAGTTCACCATTAGAAAAAAAATGGAGTTGATAAAGACTGAGAAGAAAATAAATATATAGTTATATATATTCACATTCATATTCCCTTTGAAGAGAGATACATTTAAAAACTTTACATGCAATGCAAAGGATAACAATAAGGGCTTCTACAGGTATGTTAAGCAGAAAAGGAAGGTTAAAGAAGTTCACCCCCAATAATGCAGCTGGTGACAATGGAAAACTGGTAACAATGAAGGAAGAGAAGGCTGAGGTACTCAACATTTTTGCCTCGGTCTTCACAGGCAGCCTCTCTTCCTACACCTGTGAAGTTGATGGATGACAGGAAGAGAACTGGAAGAACAAAGTACTACCCACTGTAGGAGAAGATCAGGTTCCTGATCACCTGAGGGACCGAAATTTACCTAAGTCTGTTGGACCTGACAAGATGCATCCCCGAGTCCTGAAGCAATTGCCTGATGTACGTGCCAAGCCACTCTCCATAACATTTGAAAAGTCATGGCACACAGAGCAAGTTCCCACGTGACTGGATAAGGGGAAACATGGTAGCCATTTTTAAGAAGGGCAGAAAGGAGAACCCTGGGAACTACTGACTTGTCAGCCTTGCATCTCTGCCTGGGAAGATGATGGAACAGAAGTCCCAGTAGCTGTGCTAAGGCACATGGAGGACAGGCACGTGATTGAGGACATCAGTGACAGGTGTCCCTCAAAGATCTCTATTGGAACCAGTGTTATTTAATATCTTCATTAATGCTGTGGACAGATTGAGTGCACTCTCAGCAAATCTGCAAATGACCCTAAGATGACCGGCGCAGTTGACACAGCTGAATGATGGCATGCCATCCGGAGAGACCTGGACAAACTCTTGAGAGGGCCCATGGGAATCTGATGAGGTTTAACAAGACCAAGTGCAAGGTGCTGCACCTGGCTCAGAGCAGCCCTGGTACCAGCACAGGCTGGGGATGCACAGATCACAGCAGCCCTGCCCAGAAGGGCTTGGGGGTGCTGCTGGCTGAGAGGCTGGACATGCCCCAGCCATGGGCACTCACAGCCCAGAGAGCCACACGTGTCCTGGGCTGCACCCAGAGCAGTGTGGGCAGCAGGGCAGGGAGGGGATTCTGCCCCTCTGCCCTGCTGAGACCCCACTGCAGTGCTGCATCAGCTCTGGGGTCCCAGCACAGCAAGGACATGGACCTGCTGGAGTCAGTACAAAGGAGGCTACAGAGACAATCAGAGGGAAGGAACATCTCTCCTATGAAGACCGGCTGAGAGATTTGGGGTTTTTCAGCCTGGAAAAGAGAAGGTTTCAGGGTGACCTAATTGTGGCCTTCCAGTACCTGAAGGGAACCTACAAGAAAGATGGAGAACAACTTTTTACAAGAGCATGTAGTGACAGGAATAGGGGCATGGATTCCAACGGTAAGAGAGTGGGTTTAGATTAGATATTGTGAAGGAATTCTTTACTGTGAGGATCGTGAAACACCAAAACAGGTTGCCCAAGGAAGTTGTGGATGCCCCATCCCCAGAAGTGCTCAAGGCCAGGCTGGATGGAGCTCTGGGCAACCTTGTCTAGTGGAAGGTGTCCCTGCCAATGGCTGGAGAGATGGAACTAGATGATCTTTAAGATCCCTTATCACCTAAGCTGTTCTATGATTCTATTACATAATTATTATTTTTTAAGTAAGTGACTTAAGTGAATTACTTTTTTAAAAAGTGACAATCTACAGTTAAGTAAATACTGAAATTATTAAACTAAATAAAATAAAAATCAAGTTTAAATGCAGACTCTGCTTTCTTAGAATTGGCATCTATTATGGCCTTAGCTTAGTCTTGTTAGCAGGAAATTTATCTGCAGATGCAGGCAGAGGACTTTCTTAATGGCTGCAGTCAACTTATTTACAGCTAGAAAAAAAACCCAGGCAGAACACCAATCACTTCTAAAATTTGAAGGAACAGAGCAAATGAGAACAAGTATGTTTATTCCAACAGCTATGCTCACAAAATTGTTCATATAAGGCAATTTTTGAAGTTTGCTACAAAAAAAAACTTAAAAAAAATCATTGCGTCAAAAATTAAAAAGTTATATGTTGTCTATTTTATACAAATTAATGTATACAAGCATACTTGAAACACCCTCTGGTCACAAACCACTTTTCATTAAAGCAAACATTTAGCTTCAAAACAGTATTCCAATGGTCACTGAAAAAGAATCATCCTTTCTAAAGATGCATACAAAACAATGTTAAAAGGAATTCAATACCAGCTTTCTTATATTTGACTCATCTTTAATTAGTTGTTTTAAAATAGCCTTGCTGGTGAGTCTCCCTCACAAGCCTGTGATAGTTACCATGCTAGACTCAAATACATTGTTACAACTAAAATATCATCAGGCCTTACATAAACTGGTAAACTAATTAATTGTTATTATGTTATTTGCTAAAATGCAATCACAAAATACTGAACAGATGAACCTCAAAAAAGAGGGAAAACATGGTGCCGTATGTTTCTTGTCAAAATTCAACCCGAAATTACTTGAAATGTTGAACAGAAAAGTACATAAGAATATGCAAATAATTAAATATAACATTTGAATTATACATTGGTTTACTAGACTCACCAGAAGATCAAAACAGATGAAGTTAAAACAAAGTTAATATAAATAAGACAATTTCAAAATTCAATATATAGAACAGCAGAAACTTGCATACAGCTGAAAACTTTTGTCTTATTGTGGTATGTCTACTGTAGCCAGCAGCAAAGCCCTGAAACTAGTTGTTCACTCACTGCTCTCGGCAGTGGGATATGGGAGAGAACCAAAAAGGAAAAAGCAAATACCACTTGTGGTTGTTAAGAAAACAGACAGTTTAAGGCTGGGAGAGGAGGGGGGAAGGTGGAGGCAAAGGAAAAAAAGGCAACAAAACCTCACAAGTCAAGCAAAGGCAATTGCTCACCAACTCCCACCAACATGGCCATTCAGCTTCTGAGCAATGGTTGCTCCCCCACTTACTACCACCACCACCAGCCTTGCTGCCAAGCACGATGTTATGAAGCATGCAAGATTCCTCTGGTCATCTGGGGTCAACAGTCCTGCCTGTGCCCCTTCCCAGCCTCCTGCCCGAGTCTGTTCCCTGAGAGGAATCAAGAGTGTGAAACAAAGGTGGTCTTGGTGCAGTGCAAGCACCGCACAGCAACGTGCAAACACATCAGTGCCTTCCCAGCACTGTTTTGGTCACAAATCTGAAGCACAGTACAATAGGGACTGCTATGAAAAAAATTAACTCCATCCTAGTCAGGCCTAGTACACTTATTCCAGTCTTTACACATTAACACCAATTAGCAGAGCATAAAACACTTTGTTCATGCTTTCAATGTGGTACCCTTTTCAAGAATGCTCTCATATAATTCCCTCCTCCACAGAAAAATGTTCGAGTATGGACATGTGCAACATGCGATTGCTAACCACCAGCCACACAGTGAAACAGCAGGTCTAATTACTATTACTTGAATAGCACTTAGGAATTTAGGTTGAATTAGCCACTTAAAAAGCATATTTCAACACTGAACTTGTGTTTGAAGAGTGCACAGAGTACTAACCAAATAACTGAACCAAAATGAGCCTGCACACTATAAAGTCAATTATTTGAACAACTACAATACCAGACTCATGAGACACCAACTGAACAGCAGCCATTTCCAAAAAGCATGAAACAGTAGTCAAGCCAAATTCAGAAGAGCAACCTATATTCAGAAATACAACATACAAACAAAAATCAGTATCTGATGAAAGAAAGCCTTTTTTTCTTCAAGTGTTTTCAAGAAGACCAGAGTAAAAAACTCCTCAGATCTCACTGTACATCTACTGTGACATTCCAACACTAACAATGAAAGAGAACATATGCTGAGACAACAGGGTGTACTAGAGCAACAGTCTTAGTGCTCAAAAATAAGTTCAACATTTAAATACGCACAGTGATTAGAGCAAGAAGCCCTTAATCAAAACTCCACTGCCATTTTGAATTAGCAACTGCTACACCTCTGCGAAATACTGCTATTGTTTGCTAAAGTAGCAGCAGCTCTAAAAAAAACCTGAATGACCCAAAAGACATTCAATAATAGCTCTGTTCAAGTAAAGCTTCATTAACCAGCAAAGGAAGAAAATTACAGTTGTATTGAAATACACAAATTGACATCCACCATTGTAAGTAGCACTGAAATTCTGTATTCACAAAACTTGAATTACACAGTCTAGACTGTTTGTGACACAGAAAGACTCAAGTAAACTAGCCATCACAGGAAAAGAGGAATGCCACAGCTGAAGGAGGCAAGTACCAGTCTGGAAATTCATATCTCTCCTATAACTCATTCACTGCTAGAACTTAGCTCTTCACAGTCAGGGTGCCCAGGTGTAGGTGCTTTTCTAATTGTTCTGAACACCTACAGTGCATCAAATGACTGATACCAACAGGAGCTACACTTCATATTTCAAAACACTACTTGCAATATTTCTGAAGAGATTAGACATTACATCCCACAAAACACAAAGAATTGTTTTGAATCATTTACCTTACACTCATTGCATCTCATTTTAAAAATGGAGCACATGCGAACTCATCTAAACATAGTGATGGAAATTGTGAAGCACTCATACTCACTGCTGCAGAATAAAAAAAACCCCACTGAATTTAGAAATTGTTCAGGGCTTGAATAATGAATGCAACCAATAATGATGTGCATGATGACATACTCAGAAGTGGACTTTAAACAAATGCCATCAAATTTCTATTTTGCATAACATGCATATTCTACTGGTTAAAAACAGTAAAAACTAATATTCCACAGGAATAAGTGAATTTAAGCTGTAATAATTTTCTGTATCTCATGTTTCACCCAGCCTTATCTCACCCAAATTCCTGCCAGTTCAAACCCAGAGCTTCTGATCTTTTTAACTATAAGTCATACAATCATAGAACAGAATTAAAAACAGACTATTTTTCATATCCAGCTATTGTAGCTATTGCTGCATTTAAGTCACACAGTCATTTCAGACAACATTTTCAAGATCTGAATTAGTTTAGGAGACTGAAGCTTTAAGAAAGTAGCACAACTTAATTTAGCCATTTTCCATCTCAATCTTTCTCCTTTTACCTGCTTCTTGCAATCTCTCTCCTGTACCATCAATCTTGAAAAGAAATATTAACACTTTTTTTTTAACCCTGACAAGATAGGTACAAGCAGCAAGCTATTTTTTATGCCAAGAATGGAAAAGTCATAAAAAACCCTCAACAAACAGTAACACAAACTGAGAAAACAAACACAGAAAAAACAATACATTTATATTTCATACTGGCAAGAGCACCTATAGAACTATTAAAAGCATCTTCTGTGCCAAGGTAACAAATTATGCTCATATCACTCAGACACAGAAAAAACTAGTTGAATACCGAGTTATCACAGAGGGTGTACAAACACAATTAAGTACAAACAAGGATGTTAAAAACAGAGCAGAATAATCCATTCTATGTGAGCTTTTACAGCTTTTTAAAAAACAGAATTTAAGGGAATAGACCTCTGTTGTCTAGGAGACCAAAACTAGTAATCAGCTACCAGTTTCACTAACACAGAGGACTCTACCAAATTAAAGACTGAAGAAGTAAATACATCTCTAACAATGGTTAGTATTACCCTTCACTGGATATGTGCCGAGAATTGTTCCACCACCAGTAAACGACTTCTATAAAATACGTAATATAGTAATAATCTGAAAAACAGCATCAGCTAAGCTTGTACTCTAAGGTGTGACTTTAAGTGAAGGGAATATAGTGAACTAGGAATCAGCCCATCCAAACTGTCACTCATATTGCTGAAAAAACTTACCACTTTGAGGGATACCTACTCTTCTACCAAAAGAGAGAAGCATTTTCTGCACAGAACATTTTTTCAGTTTAGTCCCAAGGACTAGCAAGGAAATAAAAGCAGTACCTTATTGCCATGGTCAGGAAATGGAATTTGTTAACACTAAACACTGATTTGGATAGAGATTATAACGCTTTTACGAAACATCAGCAATTGAAAACAATTTCAAATAAAAATCACTGAAGCTACACAGAACCAAAAAAACAGTTGGAAAGTAAGATTTTTGTAAGAACTCATCCTGAAGTTTTGTGGATTTTGATTCTGGGGGTGGGAAGAGGTTATAGTAACAGTAACAGTTGTACTTCCTGCTCTCTCTGAAGTACTCCCTAAGATAACACCACTGGGTCAGAAAATTGTTTATTTCTATTGCAAAATGCAATACAAAATGCCTGAAACTGTTGGTCTGACTTTTTTGATTTCGTGACCAAAGAGAAAATTGTCCATCACATTTTTCATAAACAGGTTCTGGAGTATTTCTCCATCCCCCAGGACTGCCAGATTAAGCCTCTGAAATTGCAATTCACACATGTTGAATAAACATGTGGTAAAAAATTCTGGACTTATAATAATAAAAATACTCGAGTAGCCACATAACAGTTTTTTCATAATTCCAAATTTTTCAAGTTTATCATATCAAATGCTGCCTTGTATATGTGACATTCATCACATGAAAGCAGAGCTGTGAAGGACTCTGAGCAGCTGAGCAAGGCAAGATCCCCACCTCTGAAACCTAGAAATTCAGAGGTTGACAAGGCCAAATTTGTCCTGAAGTTTGCACCAGCCTCATCTTCCAATGGAGTACTGGATGCCTAACAAAGTATCACCCCCATCTCACAGCTGCTCTCAAACCATCCTTTCCCAGCTCTGATACATGTATGCTCATTCCTCTGTTATGTTGAATCTTAGTTATACCATGCAATAATAACCCTCGGCAATATGGGCTAACAGTTCAGTGAAAATCTAGAGGGAAAAATGCAGCTATAAGATACTGAATAACTATTAAAACGCTTCACATTTTTAACAGATTACAGTGCACTTACAGCACTGGTGAAGTATACTCTTGGAAGCCAACTTCCACGTAGAACACCCAAAGGACAATCCACTACCATGATGTTCAACCCTAATTTATGCAAGATTTAGGGGTATTCATAATATTTGAAGACATGAAGGGAAAGCAGATAGTAGAAGTCAGAAAAAAATCCCTATATTTTATGCCCTATACTAACTTTAAGACAGACAACTTAAGTCAGTAGATTTTATAGGTAGATACAGGAATTAAAACTCACTTATGCATATAGGCATGTGACAAAACTGCTTCATTCTAAACAGGCACAAACATTTTATGTAATAAGGGTCCCAATTCTTAAACAAAAAAATCAGGACTTCTCTTTCTTCCTCTATGTTACTATCACTTTAGTTTCACCTCAGCAACTACAATATAAACTCTATAGATTCTGCTACCACAGAAGCTAACAGTCATTTGCACAACTGCTCTCAGTATCAAACCTCTGGGTTGTATTTCCCACCAAATCAGACAGGAGATTAATTTGTGCTCATGTGAGTCAAGATTAAGCGTAATATCCAATTTATAACTAGAATTACTTCTGTACTTAGCTCTAGTGATTCAAGTAATCCTGGGATCTCAGTGGGAGCAATTCAGTCAGTGCCTTTTCTGGGTATGGCAGAGTATCTCAGCCATCCAAACAAGAATGTCAGTCATGACAGAACTACGTAAGATCTTTCTTTTTGGAGCAAAACTCAAAGCTATCAACTCACAGTCTGGATCCCTAATCCCACTTAAAGAAACTATGCAAATACTTAACAATACATACATTTGAGGCCTGCTCTGATTGTGCCCTTCCACACTAAATTTGATGAAGAAAACAGAAAAATCTTCCTATCGCACAGTGATTTGGCATTTCCCTGAAGGTCACCACTCATTTGAACAGAAATGTATCTTAGTTTTCAGGCCTATCATAATTTCTATGGTGTCAAATACATGCATCTGCTCAGAGCTAAACACATCAGATGAACTGACCCCACAGAATTTATCACACAACTCAGTCTTAACAGTTCTCATTCTACAGCCGCTAAAAAAACAACTGTTTCATATGATAGGATAATTAACAGTCAGTTTTCAAACCTTTTGCTGTCTGTCAGCAAAGATCCAAGGGCCAATGAAATTCATAGCTCTACTTAAAAAGACTTCTCTGAGTAGGAGGACTGTTCACTTACCAAAAAAAAAAAAAAAAAATCAAACCAAGAACACAGAACCAACAATTTTTGTTGTAGATGAACGGCTGATTGTTTCAGAGTAAATGATACTTACAGCAAATTTTGAGACTGCTATTTCAGAACCTTTGTAACTGTATCACCTCCCAAGACAGAAGACTACAACTATCACCTATCCTATGACATTTAAAAAAAAAAAAAAGAACACAAGGAGACAGCTACATTAGAAATGTGCTTTTGTTTTGTCATACAAAATTTATTTCATGCTGCTTTACCCTATTTAAGACAGACTGTCAGGACCTTGAGGATTCCCAAACTCCTCTTAATGGGTCAGACCCCCACTCCTTATTCAGACCTTACCTGATCATCAGAGCACTGTTGGCTAATCATGTTTACTTTCACTGGACACGATCCTGACCCTGGCTTTCTAACCTGGGCTCAGATCTCTCACCTCTCTATAGATCTACCTAGCACTGAATGCAGGTACCATCACCACATCTGCTCTGCTCACCCTCTTTGGGCGCTGTCAGACTGCAGCATTTGTAAGTGAGAACTTTACAAACTCTGAATTCACACTCACAAGCTATAACTAGTGCTTCTTAGACAACAAAATTAATAGATTTCATTACTAACTCGCTTCCGATCATGATACCTGAGGTTATACCAACTGTGGACATCTTCATATTGCTGATATATCATATTATAAATGGATTCTCACATCTTCATTTGTATGGTACATGGATGCATTTTCTTCTTCACAACTTTAATGCTATCAAAAGCTTGTAAATGTTAGTCTGCCACTTATCTGTTTATTTCAGTACCCTCTGACTTTCAAAAAATCCCCATCTTTTGGATTTGTTGGTATAGCATTCACAATGCTATTCCCATTTATTTAGAGAAGAAAATTATAACTTCAAAAGCATATATGACTCTGGATCCAGTTCCAGTTTGTTGCTTTTTTTAAAGCAACAAAGAATAAAAAAAAATGCAAAGGTTAGGTAGCCACCTGTCTCAAAATCCACAGCACTTCATGATCAAGCCAGGTAAGCTAATTTCAGTTTTTCCAGCAGATAATTTACTTTAGACTTCCAAAAGTATTAACTACCCAAAATACTGAGCACTAGGTGTTTATGCTTTACCTTTATCTTTCCAGAGAACACTTTTATGGGATTCAACATCAAGCAAGAAGCTCTGCTCTAATCTTTTTATTAAAAGGCAAACAAACAGTTACAGGAAACCTCCCATGTAGATCACAGACAGCTAGTAAAGCCAAAATCTTTAAGAAAAAAAGGATCTCTCTTTAGATCTTGGCAACAACTATTCCACCTGATGCCTTCCCACCACCCCTTCTCTGCCATACTACTTGGTGATTTTACATTAGCACAGGAAGCAGCTTCAAAAGCAAGGAAAACAACTAAGCACATGATACATAAAACTGTCACGTAAAGACAAAAATATGAGTACATAAGTTTAGAAAATATGACTTAGGCTGTAAAGGTCCATCTGGAAATACTGGTTCTATGCATGAAGTATTTTAAAACACATAAACCTAAATACATACACGCATTAGTACCCACTAACTTCAAAGCTGTTCTGCCAACAAGATGGCCATCAAGCTTTAGCTATATATGAGGCCTTTTGCCCCTTCAAGTTAAATGTGCAGGTAAGTAAAGGCATGCAAGATAACTTTCATGGGCAGTAGAACGTGATGGAGGTTAGCAAAGACTGAAAGAAGAGAAAAAAGCCTCTGAAAAAGCACACAGCTTTCCTGAACCATCTTCTGCAAATGAAGAAGTCCAGAGAGCTTCAAGTTACAGAGAAGCTGTTATAGAGTCTCTTTATCACTACGCACTGCAGATGAGAAGCAGAGCATGGATTCTGCCCAACAGTTACAACAGAAGTCTTTCCCTACAAAGAAACTGGAATAACCTTTTGCACTTTAAGCAGTATCTTCAAAGTGGAACTATAATCCAGGTGCGTGCCTAGTTTAGGTCTCACAGCACACACAGGATCAGTTACACGGCCTGATGAGCACTGCAGAGGCAGCAATTTTGCATCTAATACCCCTTACTGCCCTGGATTTTGCTAGATGTTACTTGATTAACTATTACAAGAAGGATGGAAGTAGGAGGAAGAGTATCATGTATTTCTGTTGCTGAAGACACATTCTAGAACGACACCTTTTCAGTGTTTGGTGCCAAAAAGAACAGTGCTCACTGGCACTCTTACCAGCCCCAACTACTGCTGGCAGCAGACTCCACAACAGGACTTGTGTTCACCTGGAATATCATTGCACTGCATACAACAAGTGAAAACAGATCTTAGCCTAAGGAATTCTAGCCTAATGAATGCTATTGCCTATGTTTTATGACCATAAAAACTAAACTAATGATTCAGACCAACTCTAATGAACAAATGTTAGGAACATTATGCTTCCAGCATCTATGTGGACAGAAGCATGTTTGGCTTGAAACGTGACAGCTCAATTTTTAAAAACCTTAATTATTCCAGCTAACATTCTAAACTCGCTGCCATATATACTATCTGTGTGCTTTAAAGTGCCTGCAAAAGGTCCAGTAATATTATCAACGTAGGTAGCTTCAGAAGTTAGATGAACTGGATTTAAGCAACAAAGAAAAAAACAGGAGGGGAAGCATCCAGAGAGGTCAGCTCGTTTTGACAACTGAAGCCAGTGAGTGAAGAAAGCATTCACAGCTGTATGACAAGACAACAGTGCAAAACCTAAAAGCGTTATAGCACATTACAACAAACCAGTTTGAGATGCAGCACAGAATTAATGCCAGTCATTGGTACCCTGATTACTTCAGACAAAGGTAAGGGAACAACTAAGCTTAAAGGCAGTGGGAGAATGCTACAGAAGACGGCAAATTCTCTAATTCATTAACTATTTAGCTCAACCAGATGAAATTAAAAAAAAAAAGACAGTAGTAACATTACTCCTAGCACAAAGCTAGGGTCAAAATACAAAACCTCAAACTTTTCTCTTATTTTCCATCGAAATAACGCATCTGAAATACGACTTGTACTATTTTAGCTACAGAAGGAAACACGGAGGTCTGAAGTTGTGAAACGCTGCCTATCCTCCGCGCCCTGCCCCCACTCCGAGTCTCCGCTGCCCACTCAGGGCAGAGACCCCGGCCCGCAGCTGCCACAGGGCCCTTCCTTCCTTCTTCCCTTCCCCCTTTCCTTCCTTCCTTCCTTGCTTCCTCTAGCGGAAACCCCGAGGAAACCTCACGGCCCCCTCACCTTGAAGGGGTTGTTGAGGTCCGGGTCGGCGAAGGGGTTGCTGTCGAAGTCCGACATGGCGGGGGCAGGCGGGCGCTGCGGTCCCCGACCGGCGGCTCTGCCCCTGCGGCGGCGCCCCGACAGTGCCCGGCGCAGGTGTCCCCCCGCGGCTGTCACAGCCCTGTCACAGCCCCTGTCACAGCCCCACGGCCCGGGCCGAGCCCGCCCCGCCGCACCGAGCAGCCACGGACCGCCCAAAATGGCAGCCACGGAAGTGAAGTTACGGGTGGGATGGCCCTGGGAGGGAGAAAGGGATGAGGGCGGAGCGGCTGCTCCCGAGGCTGGCGGGAGCAGAGCTCATGCCTGAGCTGGGCGGGGGCGAGGCGGGGCTAGTGCCAGAAGAGCCGGTTCCAGCGCTGGCTGAGGGTTGGGCGTAAGCTGGTGGCTGGAGGGCCTGTGGTTACGGGCCGGCCTCGTGTTCGCAGCTGCTCCTCTGGGGCAATGGGGGCTGTGTCCCGCCTTCGGTATTAGCGCTGGCTGGGAGCCGGGGAGGGAGGAGGCGCGGGGCTCTCCGGAGGGCAGCCGGACCGGGGGGCGACAGGGGCGGCCTGGCCCGGTGTGTGCGCCGGTGTCCCGGCCCCCGCCCAGCCCGTGCGGCCTCCCCGACCCTCCGCTCCCGCAGCCGTCAGGGCGGGTCGGGACAGCCGCTCTGGTTTGGGGAGTGAAGTGGGCGCGCCCAGGCAGAAAGCCCTACCTGGTAAAACATGCATTTACTCTCTAGTTCCCGCCTCCTGTTGGCATGGTAAATAGCTGACCCAGCTTGGGGCTGCAGGTGACTTGTACAAAGGTTCTACAAGGACAGTAGGGAAGGTTCGGCTTTGAACCACTATCACAAAATCCCGCTCCCATGGGAGGAAGTATTAAAAAGGCCTCTTGGAAGTATTCAAGCATTTCCAACAGTTCAAAAGACTTTTTAAATATTTCCTCAGAAATGCTGTCAGTGCAGTTTAAAAAACCTGGTCCAAAAGATGCAAGTAAATGCAAAGGAGCACCTTTGGTTCAGAGAAATGTGACATTCAGTGCTACCAAAACAGTCTAAATTGATGCAGCACTTTCAAAACCAGCAAATCCTGAATTTCCTTACTTGCTTTCTAGAGAAATTATTTGAAGTCTCATTCAAATCCAAAAAACCAAAAAAGGTTTGAAGTGGGTCAGATGAAATGATTATGGCAGCAAACATGTTCTTTTTTGCTATTCAAATGTGTATTTTTTTCCCCCACATAATAATGTAGACAGTGAGGCACACAAATGTTAGCCCTTCTATGATTTTTAATAGCTCTACATGTATCATTACTCTGATCTTTGCGCTGACAGTCATTACATTCAGACCCTTCTGTCAACAGGTCAGGAAGAGTGCTATATGTAAATGAGAATTGATTTTGCATGGATCAGTAGAGAAGGCAATACTTGCTTCAGGGCCTGCTCTGATTTATGCAGAGGTTTCTCAGTTTTTGTGAAGTATACTGTCAGACAAAAAATGGTATGGAAATGGGACAAATCATAAAAGCATAACTTCTAAGCAAAACACTTTCAACTTCTTGGCTGCTATGAAGTGTAAAATACTTCTAAAAAATTTACAAGGCAAGTGTTGCACAATCAACAGAAGTTTATTACAGTACTATTTCCAATCATACATGTACCTCAGTTATGGTGACAGCGCATGAAGTCATGTTGTTTTCCAGTATTCACCCATGGCCATATATATCATGGCTCAATATATGTTGATAGTCCAAATGCTGTGTGCACTGACAACTGTGTATTTGCTTCTCTTTTAGCTAAACATGCATGCATGAAGTTTGGATGAGAAGAATGTATTTTCCTGTATGGTTGCTGGTGCTTCAAATCACACATTTGACATTGTGGCATTTCTCTGATAATAATTTGTGCACAGTTACAGAGAAGAATAATCTCTCCTCTTGTATGCCTTTCAAGGCAATTATGAAACTGCAGTGGGATGTTTTCTTAGGATAGAATAGCACATATTTTACAAAAATATCAGGCTGGCATCCAGTCAGCTAGCGGGGTTCTGCAGGGCTCTGTCCTCTTCAACCTACTCATTCACCTGAACACAGGATTCGAAGGAATACTGTTTGCTGGCAACGTTAAACTGGGAGGAGCTGTCGACTGTTGAGGGCAGAGAGGGCCTGCAGAGAGATCAAAACAAATTAGGGAGATGGACAATCACCAACCATGTACGTCCGTGTACGGACATCCATGTACAGACAGACTGGGGAATGAGAGGCTGGAGATCAGCACTGTGGAAAGAGAGCTGGGGGTCCTGGAGAGGGCAAGTTGAACGTGGTCAGCAGTGCCCTGGCAGCCAGGAGGGCCACCTGTGTCCTGGGGGGCATCAGGGACAGCATCACCAGCTGGGCAAGGGAGGGGATTGTCCTGCTCTGCTCTGAGCTGGGGCAGCCTCACCTCGAGTGCTGGGGGCAGTTCTGGGTGCCACAGTGTAAGGGAGACATGAAACTATTGGAGAGCATCCAAAGGGAGGGCAATGAAAATGGTTAAGGGTCTGGAGGGAAAGCTGTATGAGCAGAGGCTGAGGTCACTTGGTCTGTTCAGCCTGGAGAAGAAGAGACTGAGGGGAGACCTCATTAGAGTCTGCAACTTCCTCATGAGAGGAAGAGGTGGGGCAGACATGATCTCTTCTTTATTGTGACCAGTGACAGGACTCAAGGTAACAGCATGAAGCTGAGTCAGGGGCTGTTTAGGTTGGACATCAGGAAAAAGTTCTTCACCCCGGGAGTGGTTGGGCACTGGGACAGGCCCCCCAGGGAAGTGGTCACAGCCTAACAGAGTTCAGGTTTTTTCAGTCTAAAATGTTCAAGTGCTGAGTAGACCATCAAGTGGTCTGTCTTGATCAGTAGTCTGCTCCAATCAAATAGATCACAGTTTTACAGAGAATGGGCTTTCAAATCATAAAACCAAGCTGTTACAAAGACCTTAACTCTTTAACCTTAACTCTTATAAAGAGTGTTTCCTCTCATAAAGTGGAGCAATCTTTCCAGCATCAAATGCTAGCATGATGATTAGAAGAAAGCAGGGATGATGAGTGTCCATGTGCCACATCAGCACATGGCTAAAACTGCAGACATTGAGCAGAATTACTGGCATGGAAGACTGGATGACAGCTAGAAGCTCACATAGTGGAAACGAGGAGTAGAACTCTGTGGTGGTACAAGTAGAAGTTACAACTTCAGATTAGATCATGTGCAGATACCACTTGTGAAGTCTTGCGAAAGTTTAGGCAGAAGACACCTAGTCTGTTAGGTAAAACTTTAAGTGAGGAGTTATTCAATAGTAGCTCCTACTAATAAAAGAAGAGTGATTCAATAGTAGCTCTTCCAAACTGAATTATTTGAAGAAGCAAGATCATTTTTCTAGGCTTTGCAGCAAAGACATTTACTTTCAAAAATTTGGAAAGATTTTAACTTTAGGGGAAGGAACAGAAGTGTGTTAAACTGGCATTTCATTGTATTACTTGAAGATCATGAGCTCTGCATTATTTCCCAAAATCTTTTATATCAATTTAAAAGAAAAATGCATGGAAAAAAAAGGAGAAAAAATAGGAGAAATCATAGTAGCATGCAGAATTATATGTGCAGACTTTCATTTCACCTCTTGTTCTTATTATCAAGGGAGCCCTGATTCCACAAGATAATAACTTCAGTTTCACTGTGCCAATGACTTAATCAAAATCTTTTTGTTTCCAGCATACAGAATGTTGAGCTAATATAAGCCTGTTTTAATAATCTGAAGTTGTAGCATTAGTTGAAGCACTCCTTTTTCTGGGAGTGGGGCAGCTTTGCCAGTTCTACTGTTGGAAGTTACAGTAGCACTCTTTTCTGAGTAGAACCAGCTTAGCCAACTTAGAGGAGGCATACAGTGCATAACGAAGTCAAGCCCTTGGAGTCACCTAACAAGGACAACAGTGAATGCTCACAAGCTGATGAGCACCTTGCCCTTCTTATGAGAACACTGACTACTTCCTGAAGCTCTACACTTAGATTTTCCCAGTATGTTCCAGAGTTGTAGCAAGATATTTGGAATTCTTCTGTAAAGAGCTCACATCTTTGGGAGGAAAAGAAGGATTTCCAAGGCAATAGCTTTGTAGAAGGGAACAGGTAAGTGGTTCACAGCCAGACTGCAGTCATTTTGCCAAAAGCCAGCCTAGTACTGCCAAGTGATTGTGTGCTCATTGCTCTGCACCAGTCTTGCTGTGGCTGTTGCTGCCCTGTACACCACCCCAGACCCACACTGAGGTAAGAATGTATGAATGCAGACAGTGTTTGTCATGCCCCTCAGGAGGATCAGAACTGAACTTTATTTTACAGCAGAGAACTAACTTCTTGTATTTTTTTCTCAAAGTAAGTGATTTTACTGACGTCCAGGTGCTGTAATGGCATGCTGTGTATTAACAAACTCATGCCAGTCTTGGCTTCTGTAAAGAATCAGTTTTGCTGACTTAGAATGACATTGCTCAATGTCATGTTTTCAAAACTAAGGTATATGAAAAGTAAAAGCTGTGCTCAGTGGACCCATTAGATGCTGCTGCTCTTCTTATTGCCTTCAGTTCTATTGTGGTCTGTCTGTTCTGGGACAAAAAGTAAATCATCATCAAATCATCCTTCCCCTCTATTTTTTTCCCTGTGGAGCAGTTGCTTGTTTTCATGTAAGGAGTAAATCCCTTCTCCCATGAGAGGGATTGCCTGTATTTAAGGATTGTGCAGGCACATCATAACTGTCTTCATTCTTTCCCCTGACTGAACTTGTCTGCCTGTTCCCCATTCCACAGACAGTAAAGGTAAGAAAGAGTCTGGCAGTCACTGGCGCTGGCCAAAACATCAGGATGTAATCATGTAGCAAAAGTTACTCCTGCTGGAAGAACACCTAGTTATTTGTCTAGAACAGTAGCAATTTTCCCCTCCTTTCTCAAAAGTCATGACAGGCATGGATGCAGCCACACACTGCTACCTTTACGAGGATGGCTAATCTATCATGAAAGCCAGTGTGTGGGTGCACTGAATAGTAAGCTGCAGTCATGAGGGAAGATGTGACGAAGCAAACACATGCTGTTTGGGAGTGACGAGTGTATGGCTCCTCACTCCCAAACAGCATGCTTGGCTTTGGAATGAAGCCAAGCAGCACTGGCAGTCTGTTGGTTCCATTTACCAACTTGAGATTGGGAGGAAGAGCAGAAGCTAAGGAAAGTGATAAAGGAGCTGTTTCAGCCAGTAAGATCTCAGTCTCTCCTACCATTGTGTTTTCTCTTTCTGTATTATACTGCATATGCTTGTCTTCTGTAGTCCTTATCTTATACCTCCCCAGCCTCTCCTCACATCTGCACTACCCAATAAGAAGTACACAGGGATCCATCAGTGGGAGTTTCCTAGACAGTGGCATAACTTGCACTATGATCCCTTCCAGCAAAATGATCCTAGGAAATAACTTTTTAGTGTATCTCTCATCCTTTCAATTTTAAAACTTTGCTTTTGTAATTGAACATAAATAGTTGTGTGCTTTTCTTGGTTATTTTATGTTTAGCATTGCTTTTAATCAATTGTATTTTCTCATAATTACTTTCAATTTCACTTTAAATTTCAATTTCAATGAAAAATAATTCAAAACTGTAGTCCTCAAATGTCAGGAGATCTGAACAAATAAAAAAAAGGATGAAAGATGAAAAACAAAAAGTGTTTTGGTATCAATTCAATAATATACAGTTTTGTAGAACAAATCTAGGATTTTGTGTAAAATAGCTCAGAGTGTATTCGTCGCAACTGGATTCTCCTGATTCTGTTGCACAGGTGCAAGTAGTTTCTTCACACAAAGTACAAAAATTGCAAGTTTTTTGCTTGAGGTAGCCTGGTGTAATTCCATCTCTACAGATGTACGTTTCTTCTGAATGTGACCATTAGTGGACAAGAAGTTTCGCAGAGAGTCTCGATACAGCTGTGTCAGGCAGGAATCCGTGCCTCTGCTGCTGCAGTCACTACCCCATCAAAAGCAAAAGTAGCGTCTGCAGTGCTGAATGGTGTCCTGGATGTAGGCAGTGATTTAAGGACAGGTTTCTTTCTGGCCTGTAATGTAGAACTCTGATATAATACACAGAAGGCCAGTTTTTCCAATGAGTGCAGTCTACGAGGAGTCCCAGAGGGAAAGACGATGAACCATTGAATGGCTCCATACAAAGCAGTAGAGTACCAGGCTTCTCACCATCCAGAAACCTCCATTAATAGCTCTTGCTAACTGAGCAACAGTGTTGGAAATGTGCCCTCACATCGCAACTGACTCAGATTTCAGTATTCCAAGGCAACTTCATGCATGCCACGACAGCTTTAGACAAAAAGGAAAATTTAAGACAGTCACATATAGTTTGAAGCTAAGGCATGGATATAAAAAAATAAAATTATTAAATCTAAGGATCTATAAAGTTATTAAATATAAGGATCTACTGGTGAAATTCATCTTGCAGATTATCACACTGCTGGAAAGATAAAGTGTGGTGTAGTTATTCTGAAGGCTGTTGTAGCAGACATCAAGTGAAACTGACAAAAGGTTACATAAATAAACAATTTAAACATGAAATAGGAAAGATATAGTGTTGAAAGAAAATTAAGCAGATTTTGGTTCAGTGAAAGGAGTGATTTCCAAAACTTTTAACAAGCGGAAGGAGGAGAGATGACAATAAACCATAAGTTAAGTAACCAGATATCCCAGTTTGGGCAGAACTGTTTTTTAACAGCATACAGTATTTTTCTTGTTTTTCTTTGCTCAAACTTTATTCCTCAGAATTTTTTATAGGGCCATGACAGAACCGGAAGCAGTGTCCTATCACGTGTAATTTATATGGATAAACTTTAACATGATCTGAATGAATAGGTAAAGAAATCCAGAACTTCACAAAAATGCTTGACATAAGAGGTCATGGCACCAGCACTGAACTGTTGGTAAGCACGCTAAAGTGGATTCACTATTCCCTGTGAAATACCAGAGTACAAATGTGCAGTAAGCTCTAGCCCATAGCTGAAAATTCAAATCTCACAATAACCTAGAAAATGAAAATGGTAAATCATAATTTTAGTAAACAGATCTGAAGTGTTGGAGAGAAAACATGTAGGTCCATAATGAAAAAGACTGGCCAGTGACAAAGAGAATGTTTTGTCAAAGATGTTCTTGTTTCTGTCTTTCCATAAGGATGAATAGATGATAGATGATACTGTCAGCATTAATATGGATAAAGAGTTATGGCTTGAGAATATTCTTAGTAAAGATCTATTAAACTGGGTAGCCAAATTATTTCAAATATCGTAAGGTACCATTATTTCTGTGTGGTATAGCTGTAGTGCATGCAGAGTGCTCTGCTCCAGCTTGTGTTCTCATGGAATAAAAAACATTTAGAAGTACATGTGAATACTGTGAATCAATCCAAAGCAAGTTTTCCCCTAAGAAAATTCAATCTCTCTTATAGCAAATGACTTATGAATTAAGGAATTATGAATATGTAATAGAACACTGAAATATCTGTGAACTTCTCAAACCACTGAAAGTGCTGGAATACAGCCCATAACCAGGTATTAAAAATTGCTAAATAATTTTCTTTGTTAAGTGTCATGGCATTTTTAGCAGAAATTAAGGTTTGATTTTTTATCTACTAGGGTATTACTAATGTCTTAGATTATCATTATCTTGAAAGTACCAGTATCATTTAAATAGTCATAAGTGGCCAGGAAAAGATGGTATAATAAACTATTACTTTTATTCTCAAAACACATTTGCCTTGAAAGCCCCAAACTCTTTTCCCATTTTTTATGTTAACTTTTGGTAGGTGTGTCTGTTTTCATACTTAAGGTGCCACTTCTATTAAGCTTAATTTTAAAAAAAAGTCACCAGAAGCTATATGATCCGATTGGTGGAAAGAAACTTACTTTGAAACATGGTACCATCCTGTTAAACATCTCTTAGAAATAGTATACAAAAGTTTATTCTTGGACTCAAAGTTAATATTTTTTTATGTAAACGATGACTGTAACTCAAAATCACTTATTTTTTCATGCTGTTTTAACTTCCATAACTGTATATGGAAGAAAATCCGTATTTAAAATCAGTGAAAATATGAATAATAAAGAACCCAAAGGCGATGCAGAACACAAAGTGCAGAATTTTGAATCAAGAATACTATTGGAATTTCTATTCCAATAGATAATTTCATTGTAAAACATTTCTTCTTTGATTTGAAATATTCATAATAAGATTAAGGATGCTGTATACTTTCTGCTTTCTGCTTTGTGCACATGCTGTGAGATACACTTAACATTAGAGTAATATTTAGCAACCAAATAACATTCTTCCTATTTTTGTGAAAAGACATCACAGAAAGGCTGAGAAAATGCAGAGAGCAAAATAATATACTTGGTATTTAAGTCAGATGAAAATTAATGTGAAAAATACAACAAAAGTACTCCATCCTCTTAGTAACTATCTGGGAAATGTTAAAAAGCAATGCAGCTTCACTTAGACGTCCCATCCAAAAGATAAGCTGGTTAATGATTCTGTCAAGCATTTGCAATGAAATATAAAGTGAAGTAAAAATGTTAGAAATACACAGTCATAGTGACTCCTTTCTTATCCACCCTAACACCTAAAAACCTTCAGCAAGGCTTTCATCATTTCATGTCTCATTTACTATAACAACCTTTCCCTGACTAATCCATTTTTCATTGCGCATCTCTTCCCAGAATGACATTGCTAAATTCATCTCCACTTCAGTGTAACAGCACTACGTTAGCTCTCCCTTCTCCAATATGTCCTGTATAAAACGGGGCCTACGTAATCTTACATTTCACATTGACATATGGGACAACAGTACTGGCGAGTTTATAAAAATTAAAATGTTTCATGAAACAGTACTGAATTTGTGTTACTTGATCAATTTTGATGTCACAGTTGTGATCTGCATCAGCTCATTCTAATTTTTTGGTTCACATTTGCAATCCATCCTCCATACATTTAGAGACTGAATTTTGCCTTTTAAAACATAGCATTGAAATAATACGTAGCAAAACAATTCCCATTGCCTTTGAAGGTTGCAGATGTCTCTATGACATGTCATAAGGTAAATAGTTTATCAGCTTGCTTTCTAATGACTGACTGCTTTTATAAACTTTTTATAACTGACTGCTTTTAAAAATTCCTATCACAGATAGTTATCTTTATATTTGTCTCTTTAAAATTTGTTTCCCAAGGTTGTATGCCATAGATTAATACTTACTGTTGTTTTAAGACTTGAGCAATATTTAATTTGAGGCTGAGTGAAAATATTTTTTCCCTCTCTTTCTCTCTGTGTATGTAAATGTGTGTGTGTTTCTATGCACTGTATTTATATTGGTTAATTGTATATTGCATAATGTGCCATAGACTGTCACTTGTGCTTTTAAATTCTAGAGGTTGTTTATGCTTTCAAGAATTGTTGAGCAAATAAATGGAATATTTTTCACCCAGCTACATTACAAGATTGATGTCAGTAAAATCCATCCCATCAGTGTTTCCAAAGAAGTGTTTCCTGCAGGAGTTTTGTGACAGTGTTGTCCTGGTTTGTCCTTCTACAGAACTGTTTCAGTTGTTATATTTTGTGTAATAAGAAATTAACATTTAGGAATTGTTAAATTATTTTTATAGAGTTACTCAAGATTCTGTGGGTTAACAGATTTAAAAAAAAAAAGAAATAAAGGCCCACTATACATTTAAAGCTGAAGAATTCACAAGGTATTTTCACTGGTAATAATATTTTCACACTTACAAAAGAGTAAGAAGTTGCCATTCCATATACCATTGAAATAGGTCTTCCTTCTTTGTATCATTAGTGCCAAAACATCTATTATCTATACACTTTTGAAGACATCTGCCATCCTTTACTCTTTTAAACAACAAGGCTGTATGTGACTTAGAGTGTTTTAAATAATTTGCCTGTTGCTGAAAGAAGTCTACATTCTATAATCCTTCCCAAATTTATTATGCATATTATACGATGAACATGAAGTCATAAAAATATAAGGAAATCTAATTGCTGCTTTCAGTAGGTAAATCCCTTCACCTTATTCTGTGTCGCCACACAACTATCCAAAATGCTTTCTAATTAAAAATGTTGTAAGTATAACAAATGTCCATGTCTTTTTCTTCCATTTAATGTTACTGTTTCTGGATTTTGTTACTAGCTTTTAGCTGTGAAATAGGAGCAAAAAACCGTTCTAGCCAACAGCAAACTCAATTTTTTAAAAACAAAAACAAGGAATTGTAATGCTAAGGATACCTGCTCTGTTCTGAATAACATAGTGCTCAGAGAAATTTGGTGTAGTTGCTTATATTATCATTTTTATTTTACGTAACAAGGAATGTAACATTCCTGAGGACTTGAGAATTATTTGCAAAGGACTTTGAGGTCCTCGGATGGCCACTGCCCAGTCACTATCCCCACACCCCCCACCCCCACCCCCCACCCCCCCCCCCCCACTATGTCCCCTTTTTTGTGTTATGGTGCGAGACATGAGAAGCATTAACACTCAGGAGTGTCACTGGAGACAGTGAGATACAAAAAACACCCCTGCAAACCCTGAGTGCCTGTCGAAGGGCAGAACCATGGCTCCCCTGGTGATCTCTATCTGCTGGCTGGTGTCAGCTCACCCTTGCATGCCAGCAACAAGGTGGGTGGCAGTTAAGTTCCTTAGGTATTTTAATATAGCAGCAGTCTGAAAGTTTCCCCAGTTACTCCACAGCTTAATATTATGACTCCATTAAATCCCCCAAATTTTACTCAGATTCCCCAAATTATATTTAAATACCACAAAAGTGAAGTGATTGTAATTACTGCAGCACTAATGGGCTTGGTGAGGGTGCCAGGCTCCATATCAGTAAAGACTTGAAATAAGAAAATACCTAACTTACAGTTATTTATTGGAATTACAAAAGCAATATATAACTCATAAATTGCGTAAGGAAAAGTGGCAAAAAAAGTCCACTAACTGCTAAAACACTGAGGAAAATATTTTGGTTTTACTCAGCAATTTAGCAAATTACAGGACAATGTCAAAATGTATAATTTTAAAACTTAAAGAGTTTTCTGACAAAAATGCCTCCAGACAGATTTCTGTGACAGCTCTTGGTCTCAAGAAAAGAGCTCATGGCTTCCTTAGGGCAAAGAAAAGGGATGACAATCATCGGGCTGCACTTCATGTGGGAACTACAGGGATAGTTTCAGTGAGAACTGCCGGACACTGCCCCATGTTTGATGGAGCCAGTTCCAGCTGACTTCGAGATGAACCCCCTCCTGGCCAAAGTAAATACAAAATCAATCAGCAAAGCTGGGAGCAATTCTGGGAGAACATACTAAAAAAGGGGGGCGGGAGGAGAGGGGGGGAGAGGGTTGGGAAATGAGAGGTACCCACAGAAAGTAAGGAAAACATAAGATTAAGTTTATTTTCCTATATCCAACTCTGGATTGATTAGCAATAAATGAAATTAATTTCCACAATCTCTTAACAGGGAGAAAATACCAGAGATTCAGATCTATGTTTCAATTGTCTGTAAGAGGATACAAGATGAAAAACAATCTTCATACCAAGGAGGTATTATGTTCTTAATAGAGCTCAGAGATCTGGAATGCATGAAAGGCTGTCGTTTATCCAGACAAGAATTGCTGCAAAAAAACACTGAAAGCACTGACAATGCACTGTTTTGCAGCAAAATATTTTTAAGAGCGCCCCATGCGTTTGCCGGCCTGTGTGGAACACGCAGGCTGGCAAGGAAGCCAGATTTGCTCTTGCTTAACGCTAGGCGGGATGGCAGCAAAACTGGCTGGGTTTTGCCATAGCTGGGACCTAAGTCTTGAAACAAAGGTGAAGGCCGTCAGTGTGGAGAAGTCATTCTGTCAGTGTTCCTTTCTCAGAGCAAGCCCAGAGTATTAGAGATGAACATTCTCCCTTCTTCAAGGCAGCTGGAAGAATGACATAGAAATTCTGCACAACAGATTGACTACCAAAACATGCTGGTGGACTGCCCCAGTGTGCGGCCCCATCAGTTGCCCTGAAAAACATCCTGTTTCTCCAAGGTGCAAGGAAGGAGTGTTGCGGTGAGAGACCCGCTCACTAGGCCAAAGGAGGCAAAACATCAAGTGACATCTTGGGCAGCAATAGGACAACTGAGCAAGGGGGCAGGAGGAATGCCTGCACTTGGAGAGAAAGCTTTGCACTTGGTTCTGCACGGAGCGCCTTGCAGCATCTAGCTCCTCTCAGAGCCCGAGGAGAGCCAGCGGCGGGAGTCGCCCTGCTTCTCCAGGGCAGGAGATGGGCTCTGGGCTCTGGGCCCTTGGACAGAGCCAGGCTCCTGTGCACATTCAGCTGCAGGCACCTTACAGAGAAGCCCAGGCAAGACCCAGAGCTGTCCCTGCACGCCTTTTGCCCGTCTCATCAGACCACTGATGAGAAATGCCCCAGGGGGAAGGTTCTCCCAGCAAACTTGCAGCCAAAGAAGCAAAAGGGGCAAAGGTGGCCCATCCCTGTTCCTGTCCCCTGGCTCCCCTGGGCTTCTCAATGGAATGTTGCCCCTAGCAACTGGCATTGTCTCCCACTCCTGTGGCCGTTGGTGGAACACTGGTGGAGCAGCGGTGGAGCAGCAGCTGCAGGATCTGCTCCTGGGCTCTCCCTGCCTCTCTCTCTCGCCTTCTGCACTCAGCGCCACACCCGGCCTCTGCATCCACATCCTCCTCTTCTCCTCTGCCGCCAGGCATCCCCACAGTCCCTTTGGGACTGTCAAAGGTAAGGAAGTCCATGTTTGCCCTCAAAGCACTAACAGAACGGCAGGAGGCTCCAGCTGCCTCTCCCGCCAGCCACCACAGACAGGGTGCGTGCTCGCTTTCCCCAGACGAGATTCCTCATGAAAGCGGGCTCCTACTTCTCTTGGAATAATGCTGCTCCCAGGGCAAACACAGACCTTTCCACAGAGGACAGAGAGAGCTGTCACGCTGCACTTGCAGATGCTCGTCCACTGATGACCTGATGAAAATTCTTGGCACCCATTTCACTCCTGAAACTTTGTTGTGCTGACCCAAAAACATATTGGTCATTCCTGAGGAGTTCAGGGCTCCAGTGTCAAAAAGTCCTCTTGCGCCCTGACCCTGCTCACACCTCCTCCAAAGCTTCAAAAACCAGAAGGATGGCATTTCTCCTCCGTGATCCCTACCGTTCAGGGCATGGAAGCAGTTTGCTGGCCTTCTCCTCCAACAGGGGCTTTCATCTTCAATAATGATCTGGTTTCTGCAATTCTTAGAGACTTGCATACTTACATCACTCACAGATCCATTCTGGTTTAATCGCTTTATAGTTTGTTTTTTGGGGTTTTTTTGATCTCTTTTGCATAGAGATAGTGGTATAGATTTGTCTGAGTTTTTCAATGTCTGAAGGGCTGGCTCTGCTTCATGGCGAGAGGCAGCCATGAAATGCCATCTTGAGTGGTCCTTCTCAAGAGCACGATCACAGTAGGAGAGAATTTTCTGGGCTGGAAGGGATTCTCAAAGATCATCGAGCCCGCATCCTGGGCCTGCCCAGGACAGCCTCAAGAATCACAGCCTGGGCCCAAGGGCAGTGCCCAAAGGGTTTTGGAGCTCTCTCAGGCTTGGTGCTGTGACGCCTTCCCTGGGGAGGCTGCTGCAGTGCCCAAGCACCCTGTGGCTGAAGAGCCTTCTCTTTCTATGCAACCCAAGCCTCCACTGGCACATCTTCCATGCCATTCTCTTGGTTCTTCTCCCTGGCCCCAAGACCCGAGAGAGTAGTGCACGCCCTTCTGCTTCCCGTCTTGAGGAAGCTGCAGACTGCTAGGGGGTGCTGCCTTTGAAAATCCAAGTGAAAAAACCCAGCAATTCCACCAAAGGGAGGGGAGCTGGGACAGAGGAGCTCGTGCTTTGCAATGATGAGGATGAGAAGGAAGGCTAGCGACACATCTTGGCAGAAGGATTTTTATCTGGAGCATTGTTTTCATCTCTTGCAGGTGGAAAGGGGAGGCACAATGAAAAGGAAAGCAAGAGCCAAGAGTCAGCCGTGAGTTTTGGCACAGGGTTAAAGGACAGCCAACTTGAGCAATGGCATCGAGGAGAACTGCTCTTTCAGAGTCAGGGTGGCATTGGGGCAAGGCTTTGGGTCTACGGGCGCTGTCTCTTGACCGCTCGCCTTTCTTACGTCCGCCTTCTTCTTCCTTTAGACACATCAATGTTGGCAGTGACTTTCAGGCCGAGCTCCCAGAGCTGCAGACCAGAGCAGCCAGTGAGGAGGAAGAGCATGCAAGCCTGGTGTGGAAACCCTGGGAGGAAGATGAATCTGACATGGAAAAACCGGACAGAGGTAGCTGTCAAGCTTCTCTTCCAGCCCTGGCATACTGGGCTGTGGGAAAGGCTGCTTCTTGGGTCCAAAGGCAGCTTTTTGCAGGCTCTGCTTCTCTCCTTGTCTCACCCATCTTGCCACGTGCAAGTCTTAGAGGCAAGGAGAATGCTCTGCTTTTGCAGGAGAGCAGGCAAAAGAGCTAGCGTCCTGCTCTCCAAATTGGCCAGGGCCATTTGCCACTGGCAGAGGAGAGATTGGCCCCCACTTCTTCTTACAAAAGCTGCTTGGATGGGAGAGCCAGCAGCACTGTGTGGGCCTTTGCTTCAGCTGCCCCTGTCTTTGCTGTGCTTTTCATGCTCTCCAAGCTGATGACTTTAGCTCCTGTGCTTTCCTTATGCCTTGGAGATGGCAGGCTTTGCCCCTTCTGGGCTCAAGCCTGACTTTCGGTGGGTTTCTCTTGTGCTTGCAGTAAGAGAACTCTTGGACATGGCCAGCTCCCGTGGCATTCCCGGGGCAGCAGCTAACCTGGAGCTGGCCCTGCACTGCCTGCACCAGGCTGGCGGCAGCGTTCCGGTAAGAAGCGGCTCTTTGGGCGCAGGGAGGAGTGGACAGGGAATTCAGAAGGCCCGGGCACTGGCACAGCCTTTCCTGGCTGCTCCTTGAAGAAGGCACTGAACAGGAAGCAGAGCCCTTGCTGCCTGTTGTGTCTCCTGCAGCTGGGCCTGGCCTGAGCCCTAATGGCTCGAGCAGGAAGAATATCTCTCCTGGAGGCACTGGCCGACGCTCCTGCAGCCTGCTGCCTTGTGAATGGCCTGGAGATCCCTGTTCTCTAAGACATTTGCAGGGGAAATTCCCAGAAGCCTCAGTGGGCCCAGGCAATTCTGGCTGCAGGAGCAGCAAGATCACTGACTTGGTCAGCCAAATGGCACTCTTGGGGAGCAGGATCAAAAGGCTGGGCAGCAAAACCCAGGGGCTGGCAGCAAATGCCAGTGTTTGAGCCCTATGGGAGCCAGTGGCCGGAATCCCTGAAGAGGCAAAGTAGCTGAAAGGCAGCATGGATGATTTTTGGCTTCTGCTTTTGTTGTGGGGCAGCTAAAGCCTTTTCCCCCTTTGATCTTGCAGGAGGCTCTGGAGATGCTGCTCTCGGGGGGGCCTCCAACACCTCAAGGCCATCCCTTGGCCGATTATCATTACGCAGGTAACCAAAGCAGAGCTTCTTCTTCACTGACACATGCTGCCGGCTCCTTAAGTGCCGTGGCAAGCATTTCTGCTTCAACAAATTGTGCTTAACACCCGCACGAGGTCTCCACTTCTCCGGGGGGCGGGCAAAGCACCAGCATCTCCTCCTTCAGCTTTACTTCCTTTCCATGCCTTTTCCCTGGGCCATGCCTGCTCCTGTCTTCCTTGCCTTCTGAGGGAGCAGACGTGGACACGGGTGAATGATGGCTGGCGCCGACTTGGTTTCGGCAGCCAGGGGGATCTGCTTCAAGCGGATAGAGGCATCAATTGACCCGCTGCTGCTTTTTACGGCCAGGCTCCGATAGATGGACACCTGAGGAGAAGGAGTCCTTCCAAAAGGCTTTCCACACCTACGGCAAGGATTTTCATCTGATCCAGAAGCAGGTAAAGCCATAGGACGTTCTTTACCCTAGCAGATCATCAGAAGGAAAGCTTGGTTATTTCAGCTACCAAAGACGGGACTTCAGTCTCTCTCTTCTCAAGCACCAAACACCTTCAAGTAGTAACAAAAGGGGACATCCAAGGCCTGCGGGAAAATGACGATCCTGCCTCTCCAGCCCTTTTCTGCAAGCTCTCTTGCAAGAAGCAGCTGTATTCTGTCAGACTTGTCTCACAGGTGTGCTGCTGCTTGCACAACACACATTGCGCTGGCATAATTGCAGTGAAGCGGGCAAAGAAGAACGGTGCTCGATGGATTTGTTGTTGGTCTGTGCATTACATGTGGTACCACGTAGCATAAGACACGGTTTATTCCTTTGCATGATGCCTCGCTTCCTCTAGATGATTTCATTTTACACCCTACTCCATTTCCTCCAGGATTTTCCTTCCTCCCTTACTCCATCTTCTGCTTTTTCTACAGCAGGCTCATTTGGGATTCCTTCTTTTTCTCTTCCCAACAGATCCAGAGTAAGACCGTGGCACAGTGTGTGGAGTACTACTACTCCTGGAAAAAAGAGCATCAACTTGCCAGCACCCTTGCTCAGGTGAGTGGCAAGAGAATCGAGACATGCCAGGAGGGAATCAAGGAACTGGCAGAAGGGGACACAAGCTGCTGGCAAGCCATGCCAGATGCCGCTTTGCCAGGATCCCGTCGTCCCCTGCACTGGGAAAGGCGCAGCAGATGCTGCCCAGGGCTTCATTGTGCTGCTGCCCTGGAATACGCAATCCTGGAGCATAACTTTGACCCAAGAAAGCAGCACTGCCACCAACACGGCCTTTGACTCTCTACAGCTTGGTTTCTCAAGGGCTGGCAGCCTTGCTGATTCCAATCACACCCTTCATTCCCCACTGCTTGCTAACAGCAGCAATCCCAGCTGCCTTCATGCAGATGCTGCACATTTTCAGGGATCTTTTGGAGCATCCCAGCCTACTCCCCAAGAAGGAGCTGCCGCTGCTGTGGCTCTGCTCAAACTTTCCTTACTGGCAAACAGCAATTTCCTTCAGAGACAGAGACAGAGAGAGAGAGAGAAGTACTATTGAGGGTAATAGAAAATGGGGGGAAGCATGTATCTTCACTGATTTGACTGATTTCAAATCCCATTTGAAGCCTAGACATTTGTGGAAGAAAAGCAGAGAGAAATAGATGTTAGGCAGGGAGGTATAATTAAGAAGTGTGGAAGTAGAGATAGCCAGGCACTTATCCCAGCCCTTTGGGCTGTAGGAAAGAGGAGTCTTTTCCTCCGAGTGCTGGCTTGGCAGCCCGCCGCAGCCCACTGCCAAAGCCAGCCGTGTTCTCAGCTCTTTGGGCTTTGGAAGAATTTGCTTTGGCCCATAGATTTTTGTGCTGGACGCTCTGATTTGCAGCCTTGTGAGAGGAAGGAAACATTGATAAGAATTCTTTGATTTGCAGACTGCGTGCGAAGCAAAGAGCAGCAAAAGCCCCCCCAGAAAGGAGACTGGGCAGACAGGGAAGAGAAGCCGCAAGAGGGCTCGCAGCGCGGACTGTCCCTGCTGCCAAGCGCGCCAGCCGCCCCAGCCGGCGCGAGGCCCCTTTCCCTGCGGGCAGTGCAAACGGTGCGCAAGTTCCTCCTCTCTCTGCTCCAAGCTGCGCCTCTGCACTCAAACAGGCTGAGCCTTTTCAAAGGCACCACAGGGCAAGCTGAGGCCACTTGGAGGATGGGCCCTGCCAGCCGTGCTCAAGGTTACAACCCACTTCCAACCCAAAGGGCTCAGCTCAAACCCACTTCAATTCACAAGGAAACCTTGCCCTGCCCCCCAGCAAGACGCACTTCATACAAGTAGGAATAGATAGCATCAAAGCTTGCTTTGATGGGGCTGGTCAACTTCAAACGGGGATGAAGCAAAAGGACGATGACGTTCCAAGGAATTGAAAGCACAGAGAGCAAACTCATGGTGATGATCAATTTGCATATGTGTCACAGCCTGAAAAGACAGAAATTCGGACTAAAAGGGAGGTCTCCGAGCTTGCTTTCAGGGTGTGTATTAAATTGACAATGGATGGTTTGTTTCTTATCTTCCAGGGTGTTTGAAACCATCAAGGAAAGGAACAAACACAGGAGAAGACATGGCCCACGGAAGGAAGCAGAGCCTCTTGCCAAGAAGAAAAGGTCCAATTAGACAAGCCTGCAGTCGTGCAGGGCTAGCCATCAAGAGTTAGCCCTCAAGAAGACTAGATAGGAATAAGATGGCTTTTAAGACTTTAGGGTTGCTTATTCTTCTACTGAGTTGACATGGTAGCAAGTCTCTCCATTTCTTAGTTCCGATTAGTTCCGATTAGTTCCGATTAGTTCCGATTAGTTAAGTAGTATTATTGAAGATGTTTTTCTTAGTAGTCATAGATTTCTCAGTAAATGGAAGAGGTTTGGTGTTGGCTACGCTCTGTCTTTTGTCATTTTGCCTTTGTTGAGACGCAACCTCTCTTTATCATTAAAACAAAGTTTGTTCCAAATTCTGTCTTTTTGTCTGCATGAAATCACTCCAGCCAAGTTTGTTCCATTTGCTTGGTGTTGCAAGCATGGCACTTGCCCTGAGAGAAGAATGTGGGCACGTGAGTCCTCCCACCGGCCCAGCCCCCTGCTCAGCTGGCAGGACTTCCAAAGGGCCGTCTCCATGAGTGCCAAGGAAATAACGGTGGGGCTTCATCCTTTGATGCCTAAAAACCTCGGCTGGGAGTGCAAAGGGAGGCTTTGTTGAATTCAATGAATTGGAGCAAAATGAGTGATCTTGTCTCACTCCACTTTCTGGGATAAAAGCAGAGGGTTCCGTCCTTTTTTGCTGCCCAGCAACAGAACTTGCTTTCATTGTGGGTGACAGATGGACTTGAGCGCCTTCGAGGACGTTTCTAACCTCTCCGATTCTATAAAATCCCTATGCACCACAAAGACATCAGTGGTTGCATTTCAGTTTCAATGTAAAGGCCCACTCTCCCGCTCTGGGCCTCCAGCAATCTCCTCAGCTAAAGCAGAGCGGCTGTGCCCATTATCCTCTCACTTCTCACAGCTTTGGCATTTGCAGCAAAGAAGAGTCAAAGTCACTCTTTGGTCTAGCCCAGCAAATGGCAGTGCCTAGCAAGGCTTTGGAGGCAGGGGCTGGGGAGGATGGAGAGGGGGCCAGGGAGGGGGGAATTGCCAGGCTGCTTCTGGCAAGGCGAGGGAAGCTTGCCCTTGTCCGACGGAGCCAGGGCAGGTGGGATTTGGAACCTACAAAGTATCTGCACTGCAGATACTTGAGAACCTACAAAGTATCTGCACTGCAGTGGGCCTTGGTACAGCTGCGCCCTGCCTTTGCTGGCGTGTGTGGAACACGCAGGCTGGCAAGGAAGCCAGATTTGCTCTTGCTTAACGCTAGGCGGGATGGCAGCAAAACTGGCTGGGTTTTGCCATAGCTGGGACCTAAGTCTTGAAACAAAGGTGAAGGCCGTCAGTGTGGAGAAGTCATTCTGTCAGTGTTCCTTTCTCAGAGCAAGCCCAGAGTATTAGAGATGAACATTCTCCCTTCTTCAAGGCAGCTGGAAGAATGACATAGAAATTCTGCACAACAGATTGACTACCAAAACATGCTGGTGGACTGCCCCAGTGTGCGGCCCCATCAGTTGCCCTGAAAAACATCCTGTTTCTCCAAGGTGCAAGGAAGGAGTGTTGCGGTGAGAGACCCGCTCACTAGGCCAAAGGAGGCAAAACATCAAGTGACATCTTGGGCAGCAATAGGACAACTGAGCAAGGGGGCAGGAGGAATGCCTTCACTTGCAGAGAAAGCTTTGCACTTGGTTCTGCACGGAGCGCCTTGCAGCATCTAGCTCCTCTCAGAGCCCGAGGAGAGCCAGCGGCGGGAGTCGCCCTGCTTCTCCAGGGCAGGAGATGGGCTCTGGGCTCTGGGCCCTTGGACAGAGCCAGGCTCCTGTGCACATTCAGCTGCAGGCACCTTACAGAGAAGCCCAGGCAAGACCCAGAGCTGTCCCTGCACGCCTTTTGCCCGTCTCATCAGACCACTGATGAGAAATGCCCCAGGGGGAAGGTTCTCTCAGCAAACTTGCAGCCAAAGAAGCAAAAGGGGCAAAGGTGGCCCATCCCTGTTCCTGTCCCCTGGCTCCCCTGGGGTTCTCAATGGAATGTTGCCCCTAGCAACTGGCATTGTCTCCCACTCCTGTGGCCGTTGGTGGAACACTGGTGGAGCAGCAGCTGCAGGATCTGCTCCTGGGCTCTCCCTGCCTCTCTCTCTCGCTTTCTGCACTCAGCGCCACACCCGGCCTCTGCATCCACATCCTCCTCTTCTCCTCTGCCGCCAGGCATCCCCACAGTCCCTTTGGGACTGTCAAAGGTAAGGAAGTCCATGTTTGCCCTCAAAGCACTAACAGAACGGCAGGAGGCTCCAGCTGCCTCTCCCGCCAGCCACCACAGACAGGGTGCGTGCTCGCTTTCCCCAGACGAGATTCCTCATGAAAGCGGGCTCCTACTTCTCTTGGAATAATGCTGCTCCCAGGGCAAACACAGACCTTTCCACAGAGGACAGAGAGAGCTGTCACGCTGCACTTGCAGATGCTCGTCCACTGATGACCTGATGAAAATTCTTGGCACCCATTTCACTCCTGAAACTTTGTTGTGCTGACCCAAAAACATATTGGTCATTCCTGAGGAGTTCAGGGCTCCAGTGTCAAAAAGTCCTCTTGCGCCCTGACCCTGCTCACACCTCCTCCAAAGCTTCAAAAACCAGAAGGATGGCATTTCTCCTCTGTGATCCCTACCGTTCAGGGCATGGAAGCAGTTTGCTGGCCTTCTCCTCCAACAGGGGCTTTCATCTTCAATAATGATCTGGTTTCTGCAATTCTTAGAGACTTGCATACTTACATCACTCACAGATCCATTCTGGTTTAATCGCTTTATAGTTTGTTTTTGGGGGTTTTTTTGATCTCTTTTGCATAGAGATAGTGGTATAGATTTGTCTGAGTTTTTCAATGTCTGAAGGGCTGGCTCTGCTTCATGGCGAGAGGCAGCCATGAAATGCCATCTTGAGTGGTCCTTCTCAAGAGCACAATCACAGTAGGAGAGAATTTTCTGGGCTGGAAGGGATTCTCAAAGATCATCGAGCCCGCATCCTGGGCCTGCCCAGGACAGCCTCAAGAATCACAGCCTGGGCCCAAGGGCAGTGCCCAAAGGGTTTTGGAGCTCTCTCAGGCTTGGTGCTGTGACGCCTTCCCTGGGGAGGCTGCTGCAGTGCCCAAGCACCCTGTGGCTGAAGAGCCTTCTCCTTCTATGCAACCCAAGCCTCCACTGGCACATCTTCCATGCCATTCTCTTGGTTCTTCTCCATGGCCCCAAGACCCGAGAGAGTAGTGCACGCCCTTCTGCTTCCCGTCTTGAGGAAGCTGCAGACTGCTAGGGGGTGCTGCCTTTGAAAATCCAAGTGAAAAAACCCAGCAATTCCACCAAAGGGAGGGGAGCTGGGACAGAGGAGCTCGTGCTTTGCAATGATGAGAAGGAAGGCTAGCGACACATCTTGGCAGAAGGATTTTTATCTGGAGCATTGTTTTCATCTCTTGCAGGTGGAAAGGGGAGGCACAATGAAAAGGAAAGCAAGAGCCAAGAGTCAGCCGTGAGTTTTGGCACAGGGTTAAAGGACAGCCAACTTGAGGAATGGCATAGAGGAGAACTGCTCTTTCAGAGTCAGGGTGGCATTGGGGCAAGGCTTTGGGTCTACGGGCGCTGTCTCTTGACCGCTCGCCTTTCTTACGTCCGCCTTCTTCTTCCTTTAGACACATCAATGTTGGCAGTGACTTTCAGGCCGAGCTCCCAGAGCTGCAGACCAGAGCAGCCAGTGAGGAGGAAGAGCATGCAAGCCTGGTGTGGAAACCCTGGGAGGAAGATGAATCTGACATGGAAAAACCGGACAGAGGTAGCTGTCAAGCTTCTCTTCCAGCCCTGGCATACTGGGCTGTGGGAAAGGCTGCTTCTTGGGTCCAAAGGCAGCTTTTTGCAGGCTCTGCTTCTCTCCTTGTCTCGCCCATCTTGCCACGTGCAAGTCTTAGAGGCAAGGAGAATGCTCTGCTTTTGCAGCAGAGCGGGCAAAAGAGCTAGCGTCCTGCTCTCCAAATTGGCCAGGGCCATTTGCCACTGGCAGAGGAGAGATTGGCCCCCACTTCTTCTTACAAAAGCTGCTTGGATGGGAGAGCCAGCAGCACTGTGTGGGCCTTTGCTTCAGATGCCCCTGTCTTTGCTGTGCTTTTCATGCTCTCCAAGCTGATGACTTTAGCTCCTGTGCTTTCCTTCTGCCTTGGAGATGGCAGGCTTTGCTCCTTCTGGGCTCAAGCCTGACTTTCGGTGGGTTTCTCTTGTGCTTGCAGTAAGAGAACTCTTGGACATGGCCAGCTCCCGTGGCATTCCCGGGGCAGCAGCTAACCTGGAGCTGGCCCTGCACTGCCTGCACCAGGCTGGCGGCAGCGTTCCGGTAAGAAGCGGCTCTTTGGGTGCAGGGAGGAGTGGACAGGGAATTCAGAAGGCCCGGGCACTGGCACAGCCTTTCCTGGCTGCTCCTTGAAGAAGGCACTGAACAGGAAGCAGAGCCCTTGCTGCCTGTTGTGTCTCCTGCAGCTGGGCCTGGCCTGAGCCCTAATGGCTCGAGCAGGAAGAATATCTCTCCTGGAGGCACTGGCCGACGCTCCTGCAGCCTGCTGCCTTGTGAATGGCCTGGAGATCCCTGTTCTCTAAGGCATTTGCAGGGGAAATTCCCAGAAGCCTCAGTGGGCCCAGGCAATTCTGGCTGCAGGAGCAGCAAGATCACTGACTTGGTCAGCCAAATGGCACTCTTGGGGAGCAGGATCAAAAGGCTGGGCAGCAAAACCCAGGGGCTGGCAGCAAATGCCAGTGTTTGAGCCCTATGGGAGCCAGTGGCCGGAATCCCTGAAGAGGCAAAGTAGCTGAAAGGCAGCATGGATGATTTTTGGCTTCTGCTTTTGTTGTGGGGCAGCTAAAGCCTTTTCCCCCTTTGATCTTGCAGGAGGCTCTGGAGATGCTGCTCTCGGGGGGGCCTCCAACACCTCAAGGCCATCCCTTGGCCGATTATCATTACGCAGGTAACCAAAGCAGAGCTTCTTCTTCAATGACACATGCTGCCGGCTCCTTAAGTGCCGTGGCAAGCATTTCTGCTTCAACAAATTGTGCTTAACACCCACACGAGGTCTCCACTTCTCCGGGGGGCGGGCAAAGCACCAGCATCTCCTCCTTCAGCTTTACTTCCTTTCCATGCCTTTTCCCTGGGCCATGCCTGCTCCTGTCTTCCTTGCCTTCTGAGGGAGCAGACGTAGACACGGGTGAATGATGGCTGGCGCCGACTTGGTTTCGGCAGCCAGGGGGATCTGCTTCAAGCGGATAGAGGCATCAATTGACCCGCTGCTGCTTTTTACGGCCAGGCTCCGATAGATGGACACCTGAGGAGAAGGAGTCCTTCCAAAAGGCTTTCCACACCTACGGCAAGGATTTTCATCTGATCCAGAAGCAGGTAAAGCCATAGGACGTTCTTTACCCTAGCAGATCATCAGAAGGAAAGCTTGGTTATTTCAGCTACCAAAGACGGGACTTCAGTCTCTCTCTTCTCAAGCACCAAACACCTTCAAGTAGTAACAAAAGGGGACATCCAAGGCCTGCGGGAAAATGACGATCCTGCCTCTCCAGCCCTTTTCTGCAAGCTCTCTTGCAAGAAGCAGCTGTATTCTGTCAGACTTGTCTCACAGGTGTGCTGCTGCTTGCACAACACACATTGCGCTGGCATAATTGCAGTGAAGCGGGCAAAGAAGAACGGTGCTCGATGGATTTGTTGTTGGTCTGTGCATTACATGTGGTACCACGTAGCATAAGACACGGTTTATTCCTTTGCATGATGCCTCGCTTCCTCTAGATGATTTCATTTTACACCCTACTCCATTTCCTCCAGGATTTTCCTTCCTCCCTTACTCCATCTTCTGCTTTTTCTACAGCAGGCTCATTTGGGATTCCTTCTTTTTCTCTTCCCAACAGATCCAGAGTAAGACCGTGGCACAGTGTGTGGAGTACTACTACTCCTGGAAAAAAGAGCATCAACTTGCCAGCACCCTTGCTCAGGTGAGTGGCAAGAGAATCGAGACATGCCAGGAGGGAATCAAGGAACTGGCAGAAGGGGACACAAGCTGCTGGCAAGCCATGCCAGATGCCGCTTTGCCAGGATCCCGTCGTCCCCTGCACTGGGAAAGGCGCAGCAGATGCTGCCCAGGGCTTCATTGTGCTGCTGCCCTGGAATACGCAATCCTGGAGCATAACTTTGACCCAAGAAAGCAGCACTGCCACCAACACGGCCTTTGACTCTCTACAGCTTGGTTTCTCAAGGGCTGGCAGCCTTGCTGATTCCAATCACACCCTTCATTCCCCACTGCTTGCTAACAGCAGCAATCCCAGCTGCCTTCATGCAGATGCTGCACATTTTCAGGGATCTTTTGGAGCATCCCAGCCTACTCCCCAAGAAGGAGCTGCCGCTGCTGTGGCTCTGCTCAAACTTTCCTTACTGGCAAACAGCAATTTCCTTCAGAGACAGAGACAGAGAGAGAGAGAGAAGTACTATTGAGGGTAATAGAAAATGGGGGGAAGCATGTATCTTCACTGATTTGACTGATTTCAAATCCCATTTGAAGCCTAGACATTTGTGGAAGAAAAGCAGAGAGAAATAGATGTTAGGCAGGGAGGTATAATTAAGAAGTGTGGAAGTAGAGATAGCCAGGCACTTATCCCAGCCCTTTGGGCTGTAGGAAAGAGGAGTCTTTTCCTCCGAGTGCTGGCTTGGCAGCCCGCCGCAGCCCACTGCCAAAGCCAGCCGTGTTCTCAGCTCTTTGGGCTTTGGAAGAATTTGCTTTGGCCCATAGATTTTTGAGCTGGACGCTCTGATTTGCAGCCTTGTGAGAGGAAGGAAACATTGATAAGAATTCTTTGATTTGCAGACTGCGTGCGAAGCAAAGAGCAGCAAAAGCCCCCCCAGAAAGGAGACTGGGCAGACAGGGAAGAGAAGCCGCAAGAGGGCTCGCAGCGCGGACTGTCCCTGCTGCCAAGCGCGCCAGCCGCCCCAGCCGGCGCGAGGCCCCTTTCCCTGCGGGCAGTGCAAACGGTGCGCAAGTTCCTCCTCTCTCTGCTCCAAGCTGCGCCTCTGCACTCAAACAGGCTGAGCCTTTTCAAAGGCACCACAGGGCAAGCTGAGGCCACTTGGAGGATGGGCCCTGCCAGCCGTGCTCAAGGTTACAACCCACTTCCAACCCAAAGGGCTCAGCTCAAACCCACTTCAATTCACAAGGAAACCTTGCCCTGCCCCCCAGCAAGACGCACTTCATACAAGTAGGAATAGATAGCATCAAAGCTTGCTTTGATGGGGCTGGTCAACTTCAAACGGGGATGAAGCAAAAGGACGATGACGTTCCAAGGAATTGAAAGCACAGAGAGCAAACTCATGGTGATGATCAATTTGCATATGTGTCACAGCCTGAAAAGACAGAAATTCGGACTAAAAGGGAGGTCTCCGAGCTTGCTTTCAGGGTGTGTATTAAATTGACAATGGATGGTTTGTTTCTTATCTTCCAGGGTGTTTGAAACCATCAAGGAAAGGAACAAACACAGGAGAAGACATGGCCCACGGAAGGAAGCAGAGCCTCTTGCCAAGAAGAAAAGGTCCAATTAGACAAGCCTGCAGTCGTGCAGGGCTAGCCATCAAGAGTTAGCCCTCAAGAAGACTAGATAGGAATAAGATGGCTTTTAAGACTTTAGGGTTGCTTATTCTTCTACTGAGTTGACATGGTAGCAAGTCTCTCCATTTCTTAGTTCCGATTAGTTCCGATTAGTTCCGATTAGTTCCGATTAGTTAAGTAGTATTATTGAAGATGTTTTTCTTAGTAGTCATAGATTTCTCAGTAAATGGAAGAGGTTTGGTGTTGGCTACGCTCTGTCTTTTGTCATTTTGCCTTTGTTGAGACGCAACCTCTCTTTATCATTAAAACAAAGTTTGTTCCAAATTCTGTCTTTTTGTCTGCATGAAATCACTCCAGCCAAGTTTGTTCCATTTGCTTGGTGTTGCAAGCATGGCACTTGCCCTGAGAGAAGAATGTGGGCACGTGAGTCCTCCCACCGGCCCAGCCCCCTGCTCAGCTGGCAGGACTTCCAAAGGGCCGTCTCCATGAGTGCCAAGGAAATAACGGTGGGGCTTCATCCTTTGATGCCTAAAAACCTCGGCTGGGAGTGCAAAGGGAGGCTTTGTTGAATTCAATGAATTGGAGCAAAATGAGTGATCTTGTCTCACTCCACTTTCTGGGATAAAAGCAGAGGGTTCCGTCCTTTTTTGCTGCCCAGCAACAGAACTTGCTTTCATTGTGGGTGACAGATGGACTTGAGCGCCTTCGAGGACGTTTCTAACCTCTCCGATTCTATAAAATCCCTATGCACCACAAAGACATCAGTGGTTGCATTTCAGTTTCAATGTAAAGGCCCACTCTCCCGCTCTGGGCCTCCAGCAATCTCCTCAGCTAAAGCAGAGCGGCTGTGCCCATTATCCTCTCACTTCTCACAGCTTTGGCATTTGCAGCAAAGAAGAGTCAAAGTCACTCTTTGGTCTAGCCCAGCAAATGGCAGTGCCTAGCAAGGCTTTGGAGGCAGGGGCTGGGGAGGATGGAGAGGGGGCCAGGGAGGGGGGAATTGCCAGGCTGCTTCTGGCAAGGCGAGGGAAGCTTGCCCTTGTCCGACGGAGCCAGGGCAGGTGGGATTTGGAACCTACAAAGTATCTGCACTGCAGATACTTGAGAACCTACAAAGTATCTGCACTGCAGTGGGCCTTGGTACAGCTGCGCCCTGCCTTTGCCGGCGTGTGTGGAACACGCAGGCTGGCAAGGAAGCCAGATTTGCTCTTGCTTAACGCTAGGCGGGATGGCAGCAAAACTGGCTGGGTTTTGCCATAGCTGGGACCTAAGTCTTGAAACAAAGGTGAAGGCCGTCAGTGTGGAGAAGTCATTCTGTCAGTGTTCCTTTCTCAGAGCAAGCCCAGAGTATTAGAGATGAACATTCTCCCTTCTTCAAGGCAGCTGGAAGAATGACATAGAAATTCTGCACAACAGATTGACTACCAAAACATGCTGGTGGACTGCCCCAGTGTGCGGCCCCATCAGTTGCCCTGAAAAACATCCTGTTTCTCCAAGGTGCAAGGAAGGAGTGTTGCGGTGAGAGACCCGCTCACTAGGCCAAAGGAGGCAAAACATCAAGTGACATCTTGGGCAGCAATAGGACAACTGAGCAAGGGGGCAGGAGGAATGCCTTCACTTGCAGAGAAAGCTTTGCACTTGGTTCTGCACGGAGCGCCTTGCAGCATCTAGCTCCTCTCAGAGCCCGAGGAGAGCCAGCGGCGGGAGTCGCCCTGCTTCTCCAGGGCAGGAGATGGGCTCTGGGCTCTGGGCCCTTGGACAGAGCCAGGCTCCTGTGCACATTCAGCTGCAGGCACCTTACAGAGAAGCCCAGGCAAGACCCAGAGCTGTCCCTGCACGCCTTTTGCCCGTCTCATCAGACCACTGATGAGAAATGCCCCAGGGGGAAGGTTCTCTCAGCAAACTTGCAGCCAAAGAAGCAAAAGGGGCAAAGGTGGCCCATCCCTGTTCCTGTCCCCTGGCTCCCCTGGGGTTCTCAATGGAATGTTGCCCCTAGCAACTGGCATTGTCTCCCACTCCTGTGGCCGTTGGTGGAACACTGGTGGAGCAGCAGCTGCAGGATCTGCTCCTGGGCTCTCCCTGCCTCTCTCTCTCGCTTTCTGCACTCAGCGCCACACCCGGCCTCTGCATCCACATCCTCCTCTTCTCCTCTGCCGCCAGGCATCCCCACAGTCCCTTTGGGACTGTCAAAGGTAAGGAAGTCCATGTTTGCCCTCAAAGCACTAACAGAACGGCAGGAGGCTCCAGCTGCCTCTCCCGCCAGCCACCACAGACAGGGTGCGTGCTCGCTTTCCCCAGACGAGATTCCTCATGAAAGCGGGCTCCTACTTCTCTTGGAATAATGCTGCTCCCAGGGCAAACACAGACCTTTCCACAGAGGACAGAGAGAGCTGTCACGCTGCACTTGCAGATGCTCGTCCACTGATGACCTGATGAAAATTCTTGGCACCCATTTCACTCCTGAAACTTTGTTGTGCTGACCCAAAAACATATTGGTCATTCCTGAGGAGTTCAGGGCTCCAGTGTCAAAAAGTCCTCTTGCGCCCTGACCCTGCTCACACCTCCTCCAAAGCTTCAAAAACCAGAAGGATGGCATTTCTCCTCTGTGATCCCTACCGTTCAGGGCATGGAAGCAGTTTGCTGGCCTTCTCCTCCAACAGGGGCTTTCATCTTCAATAATGATCTGGTTTCTGCAATTCTTAGAGACTTGCATACTTACATCACTCACAGATCCATTCTGGTTTAATCGCTTTATAGTTTGTTTTTTGGGGTTTTTTTGATCTCTTTTGCATAGAGATAGTGGTATAGATTTGTCTGAGTTTTTCAATGTCTGAAGGGCTGGCTCTGCTTCATGGCGAGAGGCAGCCATGAAATGCCATCTTGAGTGGTCCTTCTCAAGAGCACAATCACAGTAGGAGAGAATTTTCTGGGCTGGAAGGGATTCTCAAAGATCATCGAGCCCGCATCCTGGGCCTGCCCAGGACAGCCTCAAGAATCACAGCCTGGGCCCAAGGGCAGTGCCCAAAGGGTTTTGGAGCTCTCTCAGGCTTGGTGCTGTGACGCCTTCCCTGGGGAGGCTGCTGCAGTGCCCAAGCACCCTGTGGCTGAAGAGCCTTCTCCTTCTATGCAACCCAAGCCTCCACTGGCACATCTTCCATGCCATTCTCTTGGTTCTTCTCCATGGCCCCAAGACCCGAGAGAGTAGTGCACGCCCTTCTGCTTCCCGTCTTGAGGAAGCTGCAGACTGCTAGGGGGTGCTGCCTTTGAAAATCCAAGTGAAAAAACCCAGCAATTCCACCAAAGGGAGGGGAGCTGGGACAGAGGAGCTCGTGCTTTGCAATGATGAGAAGGAAGGCTAGCGACACATCTTGGCAGAAGGATTTTTATCTGGAGCATTGTTTTCATCTCTTGCAGGTGGAAAGGGGAGGCACAATGAAAAGGAAAGCAAGAGCCAAGAGTCAGCCGTGAGTTTTGGCACAGGGTTAAAGGACAGCCAACTTGAGGAATGGCATAGAGGAGAACTGCTCTTTCAGAGTCAGGGTGGCATTGGGGCAAGGCTTTGGGTCTACGGGCGCTGTCTCTTGACCGCTCGCCTTTCTTACGTCCGCCTTCTTCTTCCTTTAGACACATCAATGTTGGCAGTGACTTTCAGGCCGAGCTCCCAGAGCTGCAGACCAGAGCAGCCAGTGAGGAGGAAGAGCATGCAAGCCTGGTGTGGAAACCCTGGGAGGAAGATGAATCTGACATGGAAAAACCGGACAGAGGTAGCTGTCAAGCTTCTCTTCCAGCCCTGGCATACTGGGCTGTGGGAAAGGCTGCTTCTTGGGTCCAAAGGCAGCTTTTTGCAGGCTCTGCTTCTCTCCTTGTCTCGCCCATCTTGCCACGTGCAAGTCTTAGAGGCAAGGAGAATGCTCTGCTTTTGCAGCAGAGCGGGCAAAAGAGCTAGCGTCCTGCTCTCCAAATTGGCCAGGGCCATTTGCCACTGGCAGAGGAGAGATTGGCCCCCACTTCTTCTTACAAAAGCTGCTTGGATGGGAGAGCCAGCAGCACTGTGTGGGCCTTTGCTTCAGATGCCCCTGTCTTTGCTGTGCTTTTCATGCTCTCCAAGCTGATGACTTTAGCTCCTGTGCTTTCCTTCTGCCTTGGAGATGGCAGGCTTTGCTCCTTCTGGGCTCAAGCCTGACTTTCGGTGGGTTTCTCTTGTGCTTGCAGTAAGAGAACTCTTGGACATGGCCAGCTCCCGTGGCATTCCCGGGGCAGCAGCTAACCTGGAGCTGGCCCTGCACTGCCTGCACCAGGCTGGCGGCAGCGTTCCGGTAAGAAGCGGCTCTTTGGGTGCAGGGAGGAGTGGACAGGGAATTCAGAAGGCCCGGGCACTGGCACAGCCTTTCCTGGCTGCTCCTTGAAGAAGGCACTGAACAGGAAGCAGAGCCCTTGCTGCCTGTTGTGTCTCCTGCAGCTGGGCCTGGCCTGAGCCCTAATGGCTCGAGCAGGAAGAATATCTCTCCTGGAGGCACTGGCCGACGCTCCTGCAGCCTGCTGCCTTGTGAATGGCCTGGAGATCCCTGTTCTCTAAGGCATTTGCAGGGGAAATTCCCAGAAGCCTCAGTGGGCCCAGGCAATTCTGGCTGCAGGAGCAGCAAGATCACTGACTTGGTCAGCCAAATGGCACTCTTGGGGAGCAGGATCAAAAGGCTGGGCAGCAAAACCCAGGGGCTGGCAGCAAATGCCAGTGTTTGAGCCCTATGGGAGCCAGTGGCCGGAATCCCTGAAGAGGCAAAGTAGCTGAAAGGCAGCATGGATGATTTTTGGCTTCTGCTTTTGTTGTGGGGCAGCTAAAGCCTTTTCCCCCTTTGATCTTGCAGGAGGCTCTGGAGATGCTGCTCTCGGGGGGGCCTCCAACACCTCAAGGCCATCCCTTGGCCGATTATCATTACGCAGGTAACCAAAGCAGAGCTTCTTCTTCAATGACACATGCTGCCGGCTCCTTAAGTGCCGTGGCAAGCATTTCTGCTTCAACAAATTGTGCTTAACACCCACACGAGGTCTCCACTTCTCCGGGGGGCGGGCAAAGCACCAGCATCTCCTCCTTCAGCTTTACTTCCTTTCCATGCCTTTTCCCTGGGCCATGCCTGCTCCTGTCTTCCTTGCCTTCTGAGGGAGCAGACGTGGACACGGGTGAATGATGGCTGGCGCCGACTTGGTTTCGGCAGCCAGGGGGATCTGCTTCAAGCGGATAGAGGCATCAATTGACCCGCTGCTGCTTTTTACGGCCAGGCTCCGATAGATGGACACCTGAGGAGAAGGAGTCCTTCCAAAAGGCTTTCCACACCTACGGCAAGGATTTTCATCTGATCCAGAAGCAGGTAAAGCCATAGGACGTTCTTTACCCTAGCAGATCATCAGAAGGAAAGCTTGGTTATTTCAGCTACCAAAGACGGGACTTCAGTCTCTCTCTTCTCAAGCACCAAACACCTTCAAGTAGTAACAAAAGGGGACATCCAAGGCCTGCGGGAAAATGACGATCCTGCCTCTCCAGCCCTTTTCTGCAAGCTCTCTTGCAAGAAGCAGCTGTATTCTGTCAGACTTGTCTCACAGGTGTGCTGCTGCTTGCACAACACACATTGCGCTGGCATAATTGCAGTGAAGCGGGCAAAGAAGAACGGTGCTCGATGGATTTGTTGTTGGTCTGTGCATTACATGTGGTACCACGTAGCATAAGACACGGTTTATTCCTTTGCATGATGCCTCGCTTCCTCTAGATGATTTCATTTTACACCCTACTCCATTTCCTCCAGGATTTTCCTTCCTCCCTTACTCCATCTTCTGCTTTTTCTACAGCAGGCTCATTTGGGATTCCTTCTTTTTCTCTTCCCAACAGATCCAGAGTAAGACCGTGGCACAGTGTGTGGAGTACTACTACTCCTGGAAAAAAGAGCATCAACTTGCCAGCACCCTTGCTCAGGTGAGTGGCAAGAGAATCGAGACATGCCAGGAGGGAATCAAGGAACTGGCAGAAGGGGACACAAGCTGCTGGCAAGCCATGCCAGATGCCGCTTTGCCAGGATCCCGTCGTCCCCTGCACTGGGAAAGGCGCAGCAGATGCTGCCCAGGGCTTCATTGTGCTGCTGCCCTGGAATACGCAATCCTGGAGCATAACTTTGACCCAAGAAAGCAGCACTGCCACCAACACGGCCTTTGACTCTCTACAGCTTGGTTTCTCAAGGGCTGGCAGCCTTGCTGATTCCAATCACACCCTTCATTCCCCACTGCTTGCTAACAGCAGCAATCCCAGCTGCCTTCATGCAGATGCTGCACATTTTCAGGGATCTTTTGGAGCATCCCAGCCTACTCCCCAAGAAGGAGCTGCCGCTGCTGTGGCTCTGCTCAAACTTTCCTTACTGGCAAACAGCAATTTCCTTCAGAGACAGAGACAGAGAGAGAGAGAGAAGTACTATTGAGGGTAATAGAAAATGGGGGGAAGCATGTATCTTCACTGATTTGACTGATTTCAAATCCCATTTGAAGCCTAGACATTTGTGGAAGAAAAGCAGAGAGAAATAGATGTTAGGCAGGGAGGTATAATTAAGAAGTGTGGAAGTAGAGATAGCCAGGCACTTATCCCAGCCCTTTGGGCTGTAGGAAAGAGGAGTCTTTTCCTCCGAGTGCTGGCTTGGCAGCCCGCCGCAGCCCACTGCCAAAGCCAGCCGTGTTCTCAGCTCTTTGGGCTTTGGAAGAATTTGCTTTGGCCCATAGATTTTTGTGCTGGACGCTCTGATTTGCAGCCTTGTGAGAGGAAGGAAACATTGATAAGAATTCTTTGATTTGCAGACTGCGTGCGAAGCAAAGAGCAGCAAAAGCCCCCCCAGAAAGGAGACTGGGCAGACAGGGAAGAGAAGCCGCAAGAGGGCTCGCAGCGCGGACTGTCCCTGCTGCCAAGCGCGCCAGCCGCCCCAGCCGGCGCGAGGCCCCTTTCCCTGCGGGCAGTGCAAACGGTGCGCAAGTTCCTCCTCTCTCTGCTCCAAGCTGCGCCTCTGCACTCAAACAGGCTGAGCCTTTTCAAAGGCACCACAGGGCAAGCTGAGGCCACTTGGAGGATGGGCCCTGCCAGCCGTGCTCAAGGTTACAACCCACTTCCAACCCAAAGGGCTCAGCTCAAACCCACTTCAATTCACAAGGAAACCTTGCCCTGCCCCCCAGCAAGACGCACTTCATACAAGTAGGAATAGATAGCATCAAAGCTTGCTTTGATGGGGCTGGTCAACTTCAAACGGGGATGAAGCAAAAGGACGATGACGTTCCAAGGAATTGAAAGCACAGAGAGCAAACTCATGGTGATGATCAATTTGCATATGTGTCACAGCCTGAAAAGACAGAAATTCGGACTAAAAGGGAGGTCTCCGAGCTTGCTTTCAGGGTGTGTATTAAATTGACAATGGATGGTTTGTTTCTTATCTTCCAGGGTGTTTGAAACCATCAAGGAAAGGAACAAACACAGGAGAAGACATGGCCCACGGAAGGAAGCAGAGCCTCTTGCCAAGAAGAAAAGGTCCAATTAGACAAGCCTGCAGTCGTGCAGGGCTAGCCATCAAGAGTTAGCCCTCAAGAAGACTAGATAGGAATAAGATGGCTTTTAAGACTTTAGGGTTGCTTATTCTTCTACTGAGTTGACATGGTAGCAAGTCTCTCCATTTCTTAGTTCAGATTAGTTCCGATTAGTTCCGATTAGTTCCGATTAGTTAAGTAGTATTATTGAAGATGTTTTTCTTAGTAGTCATAGATTTCTCAGTAAATGGAAGAGGTTTGGTGTTGGCTACGCTCTGTCTTTTGTCATTTTGCCTTTGTTGAGACGCAACCTCTCTTTATCATTAAAACAAAGTTTGTTCCAAATTCTGTCTTTTTGTCTGCATGAAATCACTCCAGCCAAGTTTGTTCCATTTGCTTGGTGTTGCAAGCATGGCACTTGCCCTGAGAGAAGAATGTGGGCACGTGAGTCCTCCCACCGGCCCAGCCCCCTGCTCAGCTGGCAGGACTTCCAAAGGGCCGTCTCCATGAGTGCCAAGGAAATAACGGTGGGGCTTCATCCTTTGATGCCTAAAAACCTCGGCTGGGAGTGCAAAGGGAGGCTTTGTTGAATTCAATGAATTGGAGCAAAATGAGTGATCTTGTCTCACTCCACTTTCTGGGATAAAAGCAGAGGGTTCCGTCCTTTTTTGCTGCCCAGCAACAGAACTTGCTTTCATTGTGGGTGACAGATGGACTTGAGCGCCTTCGAGGACGTTTCTAACCTCTCCGATTCTATAAAATCCCTATGCACCACAAAGACATCAGTGGTTGCATTTCAGTTTCAATGTAAAGGCCCACTCTCCCGCTCTGGGCCTCCAGCAATCTCCTCAGCTAAAGCAGAGCGGCTGTGCCCATTATCCTCTCACTTCTCACAGCTTTGGCATTTGCAGCAAAGAAGAGTCAAAGTCACTCTTTGGTCTAGCCCAGCAAATGGCAGTGCCTAGCAAGGCTTTGGAGGCAGGGGCTGGGGAGGATGGAGAGGGGGCCAGGGAGGGGGGAATTGCCAGGCTGCTTCTGGCAAGGCGAGGGAAGCTTGCCCTTGTCCGACGGAGCCAGGGCAGGTGGGATTTGGAACCTACAAAGTATCTGCACTGCAGATACTTGAGAACCTACAAAGTATCTGCACTGCAGTGGGCCTTGGTACAGCTGCGCCCTGCCTTTGCTGGCGTGTGTGGAACACGCAGGCTGGCAAGGAAGCCAGATTTGCTCTTGCTTAACGCTAGGCGGGATGGCAGCAAAACTGGCTGGGTTTTGCCATAGCTGGGACCTAAGTCTTGAAACAAAGGTGAAGGCCGTCAGTGTGGAGAAGTCATTCTGTCAGTGTTCCTTTCTCAGAGCAAGCCCAGAGTATTAGAGATGAACATTCTCCCTTCTTCAAGGCAGCTGGAAGAATGACATAGAAATTCTGCACAACAGATTGACTACCAAAACATGCTGGTGGACTGCCCCAGTGTGCGGCCCCATCAGTTGCCCTGAAAAACATCCTGTTTCTCCAAGGTGCAAGGAAGGAGTGTTGCGGTGAGAGACCCGCTCACTAGGCCAAAGGAGGCAAAACATCAAGTGACATCTTGGGCAGCAATAGGACAACTGAGCAAGGGGGCAGGAGGAATGCCTTCACTTGGAGAGAAAGCTTTGCACTTGGTTCTGCACGGAGCGCCTTGCAGCATCTAGCTCCTCTCAGAGCCCGAGGAGAGCCAGCGGCGGGAGTCGCCCTGCTTCTCCAGGGCAGGAGATGGGCTCTGGGCTCTGGGCCCTTGGACAGAGCCAGGCTCCTGTGCACATTCAGCTGCAGGCACCTTACAGAGAAGCCCAGGCAAGACCCAGAGCTGTCCCTGCACGCCTTTTGCCCGTCTCATCAGACCACTGATGAGAAATGCCCCAGGGGGAAGGTTCTCTCAGCAAACTTGCAGCCAAAGAAGCAAAAGGGGCAAAGGTGGCCCATCCCTGTTCCTGTCCCCTGGCTCCCCTGGGGTTCTCAATGGAATGTTGCCCCTAGCAACTGGCATTGTCTCCCACTCCTGTGGCTGTTGGTGGAACACTGGTGGAGCAGCAGCTGCAGGATCTGCTCCTGGGCTCTCCCTGCCTCTCTCTCTCGCTTTCTGCACTCAGCGCCACACCCGGCCTCTGCATCCACATCCTCCTCTTCTCCTCTGCCGCCAGGCATCCCCACAGTCCCTTTGGGACTGTCAAAGGTAAGGAAGTCCATGTTTGCCCTCAAAGCACTAACAGAACGGCAGGAGGCTCCAGCTGCCTCTCCCGCCAGCCACCACAGACAGGGTGCGTGCTCGCTTTCCCCAGACGAGATTCCTCATGAAAGCGGGCTCCTACTTCTCTTGGAATAATGCTGCTCCCAGGGCAAACACAGACCTTTCCACAGAGGACAGAGAGAGCTGTCACGCTGCACTTGCAGATGCTCGTCCACTGATGACCTGATGAAAATTCTTGGCACCCATTTCACTCCTGAAACTTTGTTGTGCTGACCCAAAAACATATTGGTCATTCCTGAGGAGTTCAGGGCTCCAGTGTCAAAAAGTCCTCTTGCGCCCTGACCCTGCTCACACCTCCTCCAAAGCTTCAAAAACCAGAAGGATGGCATTTCTCCTCTGTGATCCCTACCGTTCAGGGCATGGAAGCAGTTTGCTGGCCTTCTCCTCCAACAGGGGCTTTCATCTTCAATAATGATCTGGTTTCTGCAATTCTTAGAGACTTGCATACTTACATCACTCACAGATCCATTCTGGTTTAATCGCTTTATAGTTTGTTTTTGGGGGTTTTTTTGATCTCTTTTGCATAGAGATAGTGGTATAGATTTGTCTGAGTTTTTCAATGTCTGAAGGGCTGGCTCTGCTTCATGGCGAGAGGCAGCCATGAAATGCCATCTTGAGTGGTCCTTCTCAAGAGCACAATCACAGTAGGAGAGAATTTTCTGGGCTGGAAGGGATTCTCAAAGATCATTGAGCCCGCATCCTGGGCCTGCCCAGGACAGCCTCAAGAATCACAGCCTGGGCCCAAGGGCAGTGCCCAAAGGGTTTTGGAGCTCTCTCAGGCTTGGTGCTGTGACGCCTTCCCTGGGGAGGCTGCTGCAGTGCCCAAGCACCCTGTGGCTGAAGAGCCTTCTCCTTCTATGCAACCCAAGCCTCCACTGGCACATCTTCCATGCCATTCTCTTGGTTCTTCTCCATGGCCCCAAGACCCGAGAGAGTAGTGCACGCCCTTCTGCTTCCCGTCTTGAGGAAGCTGCAGACTGCTAGGGGGTGCTGCCTTTGAAAATCCAAGTGAAAAAACCCAGCAATTCCACCAAAGGGAGGGGAGCTGGGACAGAGGAGCTCGTGCTTTGCAATGATGAGAAGGAAGGCTAGCGACACATCTTGGCAGAAGGATTTTTATCTGGAGCATTGTTTTCATCTCTTGCAGGTGGAAAGGGGAGGCACAATGAAAAGGAAAGCAAGAGCCAAGAGTCAGCCGTGAGTTTTGGCACAGGGTTAAAGGACAGCCAACTTGAGCAATGGCATAGAGGAGAACTGCTCTTTCAGAGTCAGGGTGGCATTGGGGCAAGGCTTTGGGTCTACGGGCGCTGTCTCTTGACCGCTCGCCTTTCTTACGTCCGCCTTCTTCTTCCTTTAGACACATCAATGTTGGCAGTGACTTTCAGGCCGAGCTCCCAGAGCTGCAGACCAGAGCAGCCAGTGAGGAGGAAGAGCATGCAAGCCTGGTGTGGAAACCCTGGGAGGAAGATGAATCTGACATGGAAAAACCGGACAGAGGTAGCTGTCAAGCTTCTCTTCCAGCCCTGGCATACTGGGCTGTGGGAAAGGCTGCTTCTTGGGTCCAAAGGCAGCTTTTTGCAGGCTCTGCTTCTCTCCTTGTCTCGCCCATCTTGCCACGTGCAAGTCTTAGAGGCAAGGAGAATGCTCTGCTTTTGCAGCAGAGCGGGCAAAAGAGCTAGCGTCCTGCTCTCCAAATTGGCCAGGGCCATTTGCCACTGGCAGAGGAGAGATTGGCCCCCACTTCTTCTTACAAAAGCTGCTTGGATGGGAGAGCCAGCAGCACTGTGTGGGCCTTTGCTTCAGATGCCCCTGTCTTTGCTGTGCTTTTCATGCTCTCCAAGCTGATGACTTTAGCTCCTGTGCTTTCCTTCTGCCTTGGAGATGGCAGGCTTTGCTCCTTCTGGGCTCAAGCCTGACTTTCGGTGGGTTTCTCTTGTGCTTGCAGTAAGAGAACTCTTGGACATGGCCAGCTCCCGTGGCATTCCCGGGGCAGCAGCTAACCTGGAGCTGGCCCTGCACTGCCTGCACCAGGCTGGCGGCAGCGTTCCGGTAAGAAGCGGCTCTTTGGGTGCAGGGAGGAGTGGACAGGGAATTCAGAAGGCCCGGGCACTGGCACAGCCTTTCCTGGCTGCTCCTTGAAGAAGGCACTGAACAGGAAGCAGAGCCCTTGCTGCCTGTTGTGTCTCCTGCAGCTGGGCCTGGCCTGAGCCCTAATGGCTCGAGCAGGAAGAATATCTCTCCTGGAGGCACTGGCCGACGCTCCTGCAGCCTGCTGCCTTGTGAATGGCCTGGAGATCCCTGTTCTCTAAGACATTTGCAGGGGAAATTCCCAGAAGCCTCAGTGGGCCCAGGCAATTCTGGCTGCAGGAGCAGCAAGATCACTGACTTGGTCAGCCAAATGGCACTCTTGGGGAGCAGGATCAAAAGGCTGGGCAGCAAAACCCAGGGGCTGGCAGCAAATGCCAGTGTTTGAGCCCTATGGGAGCCAGTGGCCGGAATCCCTGAAGAGGCAAAGTAGCTGAAAGGCAGCATGGATGATTTTTGGCTTCTGCTTTTGTTGTGGGGCAGCTAAAGCCTTTTCCCCCTTTGATCTTGCAGGAGGCTCTGGAGATGCTGCTCTCGGGGGGGCCTCCAACACCTCAAGGCCATCCCTTGGCCGATTATCATTACGCAGGTAACCAAAGCAGAGCTTCTTCTTCACTGACACATGCTGCCGGCTCCTTAAGTCCCGTGGCAAGCATTTCTGCTTCAACAAATTGTGCTTAACACCCGCACGAGGTCTCCACTTCTCCGGGGGGCGGGCAAAGCACCAGCATCTCCTCCTTCAGCTTTACTTCCTTTCCATGCCTTTTCCCTGGGCCATGCCTGCTCCTGTCTTCCTTGCCTTCTGAGGGAGCAGACGTGGACACGGGTGAATGATGGCTGGCGCCGACTTGGTTTCGGCAGCCAGGGGGATCTGCTTCAAGCGGATAGAGGCATCAATTGACCCGCTGCTGCTTTTTACGGCCAGGCTCCGATAGATGGACACCTGAGGAGAAGGAGTCCTTCCAAAAGGCTTTCCACACCTACGGCAAGGATTTTCATCTGATCCAGAAGCAGGTAAAGCCATAGGACGTTCTTTACCCTAGCAGATCATCAGAAGGAAAGCTTGGTTATTTCAGCTACCAAAGACGGGACTTCAGCCTCTCTCTTCTCAAGCACCAAACACCTTCAAGTAGTAACAAAAGGGGACATCCAAGGCCTGCGGGAAAATGACGATCCTGCCTCTCCAGCCCTTTTCTGCAAGCTCTCTTGCAAGAAGCAGCTGTATTCTGTCAGACTTGTCTCACAGGTGTGCTGCTGCTTGCACAACACACATTGCGCTGGCATAATTGCAGTGAAGCGGGCAAAGAAGAACGGTGCTCGATGGATTTGTTGTTGGTCTGTGCATTACATGTGGTACCACGTAGCATAAGACACGGTTTATTCCTTTGCATGATGCCTCGCTTCCTCTAGATGATTTCATTTTACACCCTACTCCATTTCCTCCAGGATTTTCCTTCCTCCCTTACTCCATCTTCTGCTTTTTCTACAGCAGGCTCATTTGGGATTCCTTCTTTTTCTCTTCCCAACAGATCCAGAGTAAGACCGTGGCACAGTGTGTGGAGTACTACTACTCCTGGAAAAAAGAGCATCAACTTGCCAGCACCCTTGCTCAGGTGAGTGGCAAGAGAATCGAGACATGCCAGGAGGGAATCAAGGAACTGGCAGAAGGGGACACAAGCTGCTGGCAAGCCATGCCAGATGCCGCTTTGCCAGGATCCCGTCGTCCCCTGCACTGGGAAAGGCGCAGCAGATGCTGCCCAGGGCTTCATTGTGCTGCTGCCCTGGAATACGCAATCCTGGAGCATAACTTTGACCCAAGAAAGCAGCACTGCCACCAACACGGCCTTTGACTCTCTACAGCTTGGTTTCTCAAGGGCTGGCAGCCTTGCTGATTCCAATCACACCCTTCATTCCCCACTGCTTGCTAACAGCAGCAATCCCAGCTGCCTTCATGCAGATGCTGCACATTTTCAGGGATCTTTTGGAGCATCCCAGCCTACTCCCCAAGAAGGAGCTGCCGCTGCTGTGGCTCTGCTCAAACTTTCCTTACTGGCAAACAGCAATTTCCTTCAGAGACAGAGACAGAGAGAGAGAGAGAAGTACTATTGAGGGTAATAGAAAATGGGGGGAAGCATGTATCTTCACTGATTTGACTGATTTCAAATCCCATTTGAAGCCTAGACATTTGTGGAAGAAAAGCAGAGAGAAATAGATGTTAGGCAGGGAGGTATAATTAAGAAGTGTGGAAGTAGAGATAGCCAGGCACTTATCCCAGCCCTTTGGGCTGTAGGAAAGAGGAGTCTTTTCCTCCGAGTGCTGGCTTGGCAGCCCGCCGCAGCCCACTGCCAAAGCCAGCCGTGTTCTCAGCTCTTTGGGCTTTGGAAGAATTTGCTTTGGCCCATAGATTTTTGTGCTGGACGCTCTGATTTGCAGCCTTGTGAGAGGAAGGAAACATTGATAAGAATTCTTTGATTTGCAGACTGCGTGCGAAGCAAAGAGCAGCAAAAGCCCCCCCAGAAAGGAGACTGGGCAGACAGGGAAGAGAAGCCGCAAGAGGGCTCGCAGCGCGGACTGTCCCTGCTGCCAAGCGCGCCAGCCGCCCCAGCCGGCGCGAGGCCCCTTTCCCTGCGGGCAGTGCAAACGGTGCGCAAGTTCCTCCTCTCTCTGCTCCAAGCTGCGCCTCTGCACTCAAACAGGCTGAGCCTTTTCAAAGGCACCACAGGGCAAGCTGAGGCCACTTGGAGGATGGGCCCTGCCAGCCGTGCTCAAGGTTACAACCCACTTCCAACCCAAAGGGCTCAGCTCAAACCCACTTCAATTCACAAGGAAACCTTGCCCTGCCCCCCAGCAAGACGCACTTCATACAAGTAGGAATAGATAGCATCAAAGCTTGCTTTGATGGGGCTGGTCAACTTCAAACGGGGATGAAGCAAAAGGACGATGACGTTCCAAGGAATTGAAAGCACAGAGAGCAAACTCATGGTGATGATCAATTTGCATATGTGTCACAGCCTGAAAAGACAGAAATTCGGACTAAAAGGGAGGTCTCCGAGCTTGCTTTCAGGGTGTGTATTAAATTGACAATGGATGGTTTGTTTCTTATCTTCCAGGGTGTTTGAAACCATCAAGGAAAGGAACAAACACAGGAGAAGACATGGCCCACGGAAGGAAGCAGAGCCTCTTGCCAAGAAGAAAAGGTCCAATTAGACAAGCCTGCAGTCGTGCAGGGCTAGCCATCAAGAGTTAGCCCTCAAGAAGACTAGATAGGAATAAGATGGCTTTTAAGACTTTAGGGTTGCTTATTCTTCTACTGAGTTGACATGGTAGCAAGTCTCTCCATTTCTTAGTTCAGATTAGTTCCGATTAGTTCCGATTAGTTCCGATTAGTTAAGTAGTATTATTGAAGATGTTTTTCTTAGTAGTCATAGATTTCTCAGTAAATGGAAGAGGTTTGGTGTTGGCTACGCTCTGTCTTTTGTCATTTTGCCTTTGTTGAGACGCAACCTCTCTTTATCATTAAAACAAAGTTTGTTCCAAATTCTGTCTTTTTGTCTGCATGAAATCACTCCAGCCAAGTTTGTTCCATTTGCTTGGTGTTGCAAGCATGGCACTTGCCCTGAGAGAAGAATGTGGGCACGTGAGTCCTCCCACCGGCCCAGCCCCCTGCTCAGCTGGCAGGACTTCCAAAGGGCCGTCTCCATGAGTGCCAAGGAAATAACGGTGGGGCTTCATCCTTTGATGCCTAAAAACCTCGGCTGGGAGTGCAAAGGGAGGCTTTGTTGAATTCAATGAATTGGAGCAAAATGAGTGATCTTGTCTCACTCCACTTTCTGGGATAAAAGCAGAGGGTTCCGTCCTTTTTTGCTGCCCAGCAACAGAACTTGCTTTCATTGTGGGTGACAGATGGACTTGAGCGCCTTCGAGGACATTTCTAACCTCTCCGATTCTATAAAATCCCTATGCACCACAAAGACATCAGTGGTTGCATTTCAGTTTCAATGTAAAGGCCCACTCTCCCGCTCTGGGCCTCCAGCAATCTCCTCAGCTAAAGCAGAGCGGCTGTGCCCATTATCCTCTCACTTCTCACAGCTTTGGCATTTGCAGCAAAGAAGAGTCAAAGTCACTCTTTGGTCTAGCCCAGCAAATGGCAGTGCCTAGCAAGGCTTTGGAGGCAGGGGCTGGGGAGGATGGAGAGGGGGCCAGGGAGGGGGGAATTGCCAGGCTGCTTCTGGCAAGGCGAGGGAAGCTTGCCCTTGTCCGACGGAGCCAGGGCAGGTGGGATTTGGAACCTACAAAGTATCTGCACTGCAGATACTTGAGAACCTACAAAGTATCTGCACTGCAGTGGGCCTTGGTACAGCTGCGCCCTGCCTTTGCTGGCGTGTGTGGAACACGCAGGCTGGCAAGGAAGCCAGATTTGCTCTTGCTTAACGCTAGGCGGGATGGCAGCAAAACTGGCTGGGTTTTGCCATAGCTGGGACCTAAGTCTTGAAACAAAGGTGAAGGCCGTCAGTGTGGAGAAGTCATTCTGTCAGTGTTCCTTTCTCAGAGCAAGCCCAGAGTATTAGAGATGAACATTCTCCCTTCTTCAAGGCAGCTGGAAGAATGACATAGAAATTCTGCACGACAGATTGACTACCAAAACATGCTGGTGGACTGCCCCAGTGTGCGGCCCCATCAGTTGCCCTGAAAAACATCCTGTTTCTCCAAGGTGCAAGGAAGGAGTGTTGCGGTGAGAGACCCGCTCACTAGGCCAAAGGAGGCAAAACATCAAGTGACATCTTGGGCAGCAATAGGACAACTGAGCAAGGGGGCAGGAGGAATGCCTTCACTTGGAGAGAAAGCTTTGCACTTGGTTCTGCACGGAGCGCCTTGCAGCATCTAGCTCCTCTCAGAGCCCGAGGAGAGCCAGCGGCGGGAGTCGCCCTGCTTCTCCAGGGCAGGAGATGGGCTCTGGGCTCTGGGCCCTTGGACAGAGCCAGGCTCCTGTGCACATTCAGCTGCAGGCACCTTACAGAGAAGCCCAGGCAAGACCCAGAGCTGTCCCTGCACGCCTTTTGCCCGTCTCATCAGACCACTGATGAGAAATGCCCCAGGGGGAAGGTTCTCTCAGCAAACTTGCAGCCAAAGAAGCAAAAGGGGCAAAGGTGGCCCATCCCTGTTCCTGTCCCCTGGCTCCCCTGGGGTTCTCAATGGAATGTTGCCCCTAGCAACTGGCATTGTCTCCCACTCCTGTGGCCGTTGGTGGAACACTGGTGGAGCAGCAGCTGCAGGATCTGCTCCTGGGCTCTCCCTGCCTCTCTCTCTCGCTTTCTGCACTCAGCGCCACACCCGGCCTCTGCATCCACATCCTCCTCTTCTCCTCTGCCGCCAGGCATCCCCACAGTCCCTTTGGGACTGTCAAAGGTAAGGAAGTCCATGTTTGCCCTCAAAGCACTAACAGAACGGCAGGAGGCTCCAGCTGCCTCTCCCGCCAGCCACCACAGACAGGGTGCGTGCTCGCTTTCCCCAGACGAGATTCCTCATGAAAGCGGGCTCCTACTTCTCTTGGAATAATGCTGCTCCCAGGGCAAACACAGACCTTTCCACAGAGGACAGAGAGAGCTGTCACGCTGCACTTGCAGATGCTCGTCCACTGATGACCTGATGAAAATTCTTGGCACCCATTTCACTCCTGAAACTTTGTTGTGCTGACCCAAAAACATATTGGTCATTCCTGAGGAGTTCAGGGCTCCAGTGTCAAAAAGTCCTCTTGCGCCCTGACCCTGCTCACACCTCCTCCAAAGCTTCAAAAACCAGAAGGATGGCATTTCTCCTCTGTGATCCCTACCGTTCAGGGCATGGAAGCAGTTTGCTGGCCTTCTCCTCCAACAGGGGCTTTCATCTTCAATAATGATCTGGTTTCTGCAATTCTTAGAGACTTGCATACTTACATCACTCACAGATCCATTCTGGTTTAATCGCTTTATAGTTTGTTTTTGGGGGTTTTTTTGATCTCTTTTGCATAGAGATAGTGGTATAGATTTGTCTGAGTTTTTCAATGTCTGAAGGGCTGGCTCTGCTTCATGGCGAGAGGCAGCCATGAAATGCCATCTTGAGTGGTCCTTCTCAAGAGCACAATCACAGTAGGAGAGAATTTTCTGGGCTGGAAGGGATTCTCAAAGATCATCGAGCCCGCATCCTGGGCCTGCCCAGGACAGCCTCAAGAATCACAGCCTGGGCCCAAGGGCAGTGCCCAAAGGGTTTTGGAGCTCTCTCAGGCTTGGTGCTGTGACGCCTTCCCTGGGGAGGCTGCTGCAGTGCCCAAGCACCCTGTGAAGGCTGAAGAGCCTTCTCCTTCTATGCAACCCAAGGCTCCACTGGCACATCTTCCATGCCATTCTCTTGGTTCTTCTCCATGGCCCCAAGACCCGAGAGAGTAGTGCACGCCCTTCTGCTTCCCGTCTTGAGGAAGCTGCAGACTGCTAGGGGGTGCTGCCTTTGAAAATCCAAGTGAAAAAACCCAGCAATTCCACCAAAGGGAGGGGAGCTGGGACAGAGGAGCTCGTGCTTTGCAATGATGAGGATGAGAAGGAAGGCTAGCGACACATCTTGGCAGAAGGATTTTTATCTGGAGCATTGTTTTCATCTCTTGCAGGTGGAAAGGGGAGGCACAATGAAAAGGAAAGCAAGAGCCAAGAGTCAGCCGTGAGTTTTGGCACAGGGTTAAAGGACAGCCAACTTGAGCAATGGCATAGAGGAGAACTGCTCTTTCAGAGTCAGGGTGGCATTGGGGCAAGGCTTTGGGTCTACGGGCGCTGTCTCTTGACCGCTCGCCTTTCTTACGTCCGCCTTCTTCTTCCTTTAGACACATCAATGTTGGCAGTGACTTTCAGGCCGAGCTCCCAGAGCTGCAGACCAGAGCAGCCAGTGAGGAGGAAGAGCATGCAAGCCTGGTGTGGAAACCCTGGGAGGAAGATGAATCTGACATGGAAAAACCGGACAGAGGTAGCTGTCAAGCTTCTCTTCCAGCCCTGGCATACTGGGCTGTGGGAAAGGCTGCTTCTTGGGTCCAAAGGCAGCTTTTTGCAGGCTCTGCTTCTCTCCTTGTCTCGCCCATCTTGCCACGTGCAAGTCTTAGAGGCAAAGAGAATGCTCTGCTTTTGCAGCAGAGCGGGCAAAAGAGCTAGCGTCCTGCTCTCCAAATTGGCCAGGGCCATTTGCCACTGGCAGAGGAGAGATTGGCCCCCACTTCTTCTTACAAAAGCTGCTTGGATGGGAGAGCCAGCAGCACTGTGTGGGCCTTTGCTTCAGCTGCCCCTGTCTTTGCTGTGCTTTTCATGCTCTCCAAGCTGATGACTTTAGCTCCTGTGCTTTCCTTCTGCCTTGGAGATGGCAGGCTTTGCCCCTTCTGGGCTCAAGCCTGACTTTCGGTGGGTTTCTCTTGTGCTTGCAGTAAGAGAACTCTTGGACATGGCCAGCTCCCGTGGCCTTCCCGGGGCAGCAGCTAACCTGGAGCTGGCCCTGCACTGCCTGCACCAGGCTGGCGGCAGCGTTCCGGTAAGAAGCGGCTCTTTGGGCGCAGGGAGGAGTGGACAGGGAATTCAGAAGGCCCGGGCACTGGCACAGCCTTTCCTGGCTGCTCCTTGAAGAAGGCACTGAACAGGAAGCAGAGCCCTTGCTGCCTGTTGTGTCTCCTGCAGCTGGGCCAGGCCTGAGCCCTAATGGCTCGAGCAGGAAGAATATCTCTCCTGGAGGCACTGGCCGACGCTCCTGCAGCCTGCTGCCTTGTGAATGGCCTGGAGATCCCTGTTCTCTAAGGCATTTGCAGGGGAAATTCCCAGAAGCCTCAGTGAGCCCAGGCAATTCTGGCTGCAGGAGCAGCAAGATCACTGACTTGGTCAGCCAAATGGCACTCTTGGGGAGCAGGATCAAAAGGCTGGGCAGCAAAACCCAGGGGCTGGCAGCAAATGCCAGTGTTTGAGCCCTATGGGAGCCAGTGGCCGGAATCCCTGAAGAGGCAAAGTAGCTGAAAGGCAGCATGGATGATTTTTGGCTTCTGCTTTTGTTGTGGGGCAGCTAAAGCCTTTTCCCCCTTTGATCTTGCAGGAGGCTCTGGAGATGCTGCTCTCGGGGGGGCCTCCAGCACCTCAAGGCCATCCCTTGGCCGATTATCATTACGCAGGTAACCAAAGCAGAGCTTCTTCTTCACTGACACATGCTGCCGGCTCCTTAAGTCCCGTGGCAAGCATTTCTGCTTCAACAAATTGTGCTTAACACCCGCACGAGGTCTCCACTTCTCCGGGGGGCGGGCAAAGCACCAGCATCTCCTCCTTCAGCTTTACTTCCTTTCCATGCCTTTTCCCTGGGCCATGCCTGCTCCTGTCTTCCTTGCCTTCTGAGGGAGCAGACGTGGACACGGGTGAATGATGGCTGGCGCCGACTTGGTTTCGGCAGCCAGGGGGATCTGCTTCAAGCGGATAGAGGCATCAATTGACCCGCTGCTGCTTTTTACGGCCAGGCTCCGATAGATGGACACCTGAGGAGAAGGAGTCCTTCCAAAAGGCTTTCCACACCTACGGCAAGGATTTTCATCTGATCCAGAAGCAGGTAAAGCCATAGGACGTTCTTTACCCTAGCAGATCATCAGAAGGAAAGCTTGGTTATTTCAGCTACCAAAGACGGGACTTCAGTCTCTCTCTTCTCAAGCACCAAACACCTTCAAGTAGTAACAAAAGGGGACATCCAAGGCCTGCGGGAAAATGACGATCCTGCCTCTCCAGCCCTTTTCTGCAAGCTCTCTTGCAAGAAGCAGCTGTATTCTGTCAGACTTGTCTCACAGGTGTGCTGCTGCTTGCACAACACACATTGCGCTGGCATAATTGCAGTGAAGCGGGCAAAGAAGAACGGTGCTCGATGGATTTGTTGTTGGTCTGTGCATTACATGTGGTACCACGTAGCATAAGACACGGTTTATTCCTTTGCATGATGCCTCGCTTCCTCTAGATGATTTCATTTTACACCCTACTCCATTTCCTCCAGGATTTTCCTTCCTCCCTTACTCCATCTTCTGCTTTTTCTACAGCAGGCTCATTTGGGATTCCTTCTTTTTCTCTTCCCAACAGATCCAGAGTAAGACCGTGGCACAGTGTGTGGAGTACTACTACTCCTGGAAAAAAGAGCATCAACTTGCCAGCACCCTTGCTCAGGTGAGTGGCAAGAGAATCGAGACATGCCAGGAGGGAATCAAGGAACTGGCAGAAGGGGACACAAGCTGCTGGCAAGCCATGCCAGATGCCGCTTTGCCAGGATCCCGTCGTCCCCTGCACTGGGAAAGGCGCAGCAGATGCTGCCCAGGGCTTCATTGTGCTGCTGCCCTGGAATACGCAATCCTGGAGCATAACTTTGACCCAAGAAAGCAGCACTGCCACCAACATGGCCTTTGACTCTCTACAGCTTGGTTTCTCAAGGGCTGGCAGCCTTGCTGATTCCAATCACACCCTTCATTCCCCACTGCTTGCCAACAGCAGCAATCCCAGCTGCCTTCATGCAGATGCTGCACATTTTCAGGGATCTTTTGGAGCATCCCAGCCTACTCCCCAAGAAGGAGCTGCCGCTGCTGTGGCTCTGCTCAAACTTTCCTTACTGGCAAACAGCAATTTCCTTCAGAGACAGAGACAGAGAGAGAGAGAGAAGTACTATTGAGGGTAATAGAAAATGGGGGGAAGCATGTGTCTTCACTGATTTGACTGATTTCAAATCCCATTTGAAGCCTAGACATTTGTGGAAGAAAAGCAGAGAGAAATAGATGTTAGGCAGGGAGGTATAATTAAGAAGTGTGGAAGTAGAGATAGCCAGGCACTTATCCCAGCCCTTTAGGCTGTAGGAAAGAGGAGTCTTTTCCTCCGAGTGCTGGCTTGGCAGCCCGCCGCAGCCCACTGCCAAAGCCAGCCGTGTTCTCAGCTCTTTGGGCTTTGGAAGAATTTGCTTTGGCCCATAGATTTTTGTGCTGGACGCTCTGATTTGCAGCCTTGTGAGAGGAAGGAAACATTGATAAGAATTCTTTGATTTGCAGACTGCGTGCGAAGCAAAGAGCAGCAAAAGCCCCCCCAGAAAGGAGACTGGGCAGACAGGGAAGAGAAGCCGCAAGAGGGCTCGCAGCGCGGACTGTCCCTGCTGCCAAGCGCGCCAGCCGCCCCAGCCGGCGCGAGGCCCCTTTCCCTGCGGGCAGTGCAAACGGTGCGCAAGTTCCTCCTCTCTCTGCTCCAAGCTGCGCCTCTGCACTCAAACAGGCTGAGCCTTTTCAAAGGCACCACAGGGCAAGCTGAGGCCACTTGGAGGATGGGCCCTGCCAGCCGTGCTCAAGGTTACAACCCACTTCCAACCCAAAGGGCTCAGCTCAAACCCACTTCAATTCACAAGGAAACCTTGCCCTGCCCCCCAGCAAGACGCACTTCATACAAGTAGGAATAGATAGCATCAAAGCTTGCTTTGATGGGGCTGGTCAACTTCAAACGGGGATGAAGCAAAAGGACGATGACGTTCCAAGGAATTGAAAGCACAGAGAGCAAACTCATGGTGATGATCAATTTGCATATGTGTCACAGCCTGAAAAGACAGAAATTCGGACTAAAAGGGAGGTCTCCGAGCTTGCTTTCAGGGTGTGTATTAAATTGACAATGGATGGTTTGTTTCTTATCTTCCAGGGTGTTTGAAACCATCAAGGAAAGGAACAAACACAGGAGAAGACATGGCCCACGGAAGGAAGCAGAGCCTCTTGCCAAGAAGAAAAGGTCCAATTAGACAAGCCTGCAGTCGTGCAGGGCTAGCCATCAAGAGTTAGCCCTCAAGAAGACTAGATAGGAATAAGATGGCTTTTAAGACTTTAGGGTTGCTTATTCTTCTACTGAGTTGACATGGTAGCAAGTCTCTCCATTTCTTAGTTCAGATTAGTTCCGATTAGTTCCGATTAGTTCCGATTAGTTAAGTAGTATTATTGAAGATGTTTTTCTTAGTAGTCATAGATTTCTCAGTAAATGGAAGAGGTTTGGTGTTGGCTACGCTCTGTCTTTTGTCATTTTGCCTTTGTTGAGACGCAACCTCTCTTTATCATTAAAACAAAGTTTGTTCCAAATTCTGTCTTTTTGTCTGCATGAAATCACTCCAGCCAAGTTTGTTCCATTTGCTTGGTGTTGCAAGCATGGCACTTGCCCTGAGAGAAGAATGTGGGCACGTGAGTCCTCCCACCGGCCCAGCCCCCTGCTCAGCTGGCAGGACTTCCAAAGGGCCGTCTCCATGAGTGCCAAGGAAATAACGGTGGGGCTTCATCCTTTGATGCCTAAAAACCTCGGCTGGGAGTGCAAAGGGAGGCTTTGTTGAATTCAATGAATTGGAGCAAAATGAGTGATCTTGTCTCACTCCACTTTCTGGGATAAAAGCAGAGGGTTCCGTCCTTTTTTGCTGCCCAGCAACAGAACTTGCTTTCATTGTGGGCGACAGATGGACTTGAGCGCCTTCGAGGACGTTTCTAACCTCTCCGATTCTATAAAATCCCTATGCACCACAAAGACATCAGTGGTTGCATTTCAGTTTCAATGTAAAGGCCCACTCTCCCGCTCTGGGCCTCCAGCAATCTCCTCAGCTAAAGCAGAGCGGCTGTGCCCATTATCCTCTCACTTCTCACAGCTTTGGCATTTGCAGCAAAGAAGAGTCAAAGTCACTCTTTGGTCTAGCCCAGCAAATGGCAGTGCCTAGCAAGGCTTTGGAGGCAGGGGCTGGGGAGGATGGAGAGGGGGCCAGGGAGGGGGGAATTGCCAGGCTGCTTCTGGCAAGGCGAGGGAAGCTTGCCCTTGTCCGACGGAGCCAGGGCAGGTGGGATTTGGAACCTACAAAGTATCTGCACTGCAGATACTTGAGAACCTACAAAGTATCTGCACTGCAGTGGGCCTTGGTACAGCTGCGCCCTGCCTTTGCTGGCGTGTGTGGAACACGCAGGCTGGCAAGGAAGCCAGATTTGCTCTTGCTTAACGCTAGGCGGGATGGCAGCAAAACTGGCTGGGTTTTGCCATAGCTGGGACCTAAGTCTTGAAACAAAGGTGAAGGCCGTCAGTGTGGAGAAGTCATTCTGTCAGTGTTCCTTTCTCAGAGCAAGCCCAGAGTATTAGAGATGAACATTCTCCCTTCTTCAAGGCAGCTGGAAGAATGACATAGAAATTCTGCACGACAGATTGACTACCAAAACATGCTGGTGGACTGCCCCAGTGTGCGGCCCCATCAGTTGCCCTGAAAAACATCCTGTTTCTCCAAGGTGCAAGGAAGGAGTGTTGCGGTGAGAGACCCGCTCACTAGGCCAAAGGAGGCAAAACATCAAGTGACATCTTGGGCAGCAATAGGACAACTGAGCAAGGGGGCAGGAGGAATGCCTTCACTTGGAGAGAAAGCTTTGCACTTGGTTCTGCACGGAGCGCCTTGCAGCATCTAGCTCCTCTCAGAGCCCGAGGAGAGCCAGCGGCGGGAGTCGCCCTGCTTCTCCAGGGCAGGAGATGGGCTCTGGGCTCTGGGCCCTGGGACAGAGCCAGGCTCCTGTGCACATTCAGCTGCAGGCACCTTACAGAGAAGCCCAGGCAAGACCCAGAGCTGTCCCTGCACGCCTTTTGCCCGTCTCATCAGACCACTGATGAGAAATGCCCCAGGGGGAAGGTTCTCTCAGCAAACTTGCAGCCAAAGAAGCAAAAGGGGCAAAGGTGGCCCATCCCTGTTCCTGTCCCCTGGCTCCCCTGGGGTTCTCAATGGAATGTTGCCCCTAGCAACTGGCATTGTCTCCCACTCCTGTGGCCGTTGGTGGAACACTGGTGGAGCAGCAGCTGCAGGATCTGCTCCTGGGCTCTCCCTGCCTCTCTCTCTCGCTTTCTGCACTCAGCGCCACACCCGGCCTCTGCATCCACATCCTCCTCTTCTCCTCTGCCGCCAGGCATCCCCACAGTCCCTTTGGGACTGTCAAAGGTAAGGAAGTCCATGTTTGCCCTCAAAGCACTAACAGAACGGCAGGAGGCTCCAGCTGCCTCTCCCGCCAGCCACCACAGACAGGGTGCGTGCTCGCTTTCCCCAGACGAGATTCCTCATGAAAGCGGGCTCCTACTTCTCTTGGAATAATGCTGCTCCCAGGGCAAACACAGACCTTTCCACAGAGGACAGAGAGAGCTGTCACGCTGCACTTGCAGATGCTCGTCCACTGATGACCTGATGAAAATTCTTGGCACCCATTTCACTCCTGAAACTTTGTTGTGCTGACCCAAAAACATATTGGTCATTCCTGAGGAGTTCAGGGCTCCAGTGTCAAAAAGTCCTCTTGCGCCCTGACCCTGCTCACACCTCCTCCAAAGCTTCAAAAACCAGAAGGATGGCATTTCTCCTCTGTGATCCCTACCGTTCAGGGCATGGAAGCAGTTTGCTGGCCTTCTCCTCCAACAGGGGCTTTCATCTTCAATAATGATCTGGTTTCTGCAATTCTTAGAGACTTGCATACTTACATCACTCACAGATCCATTCTGGTTTAATCGCTTTATAGTTTGTTTTTGGGGGTTTTTTTGATCTCTTTTGCATAGAGATAGTGGTATAGATTTGTCTGAGTTTTTCAATGTCTGAAGGGCTGGCTCTGCTTCATGGCGAGAGGCAGCCATGAAATGCCATCTTGAGTGGTCCTTCTCAAGAGCACAATCACAGTAGGAGAGAATTTTCTGGGCTGGAAGGGATTCTCAAAGATCATCGAGCCCGCATCCTGGGCCTGCCCAGGACAGCCTCAAGAATCACAGCCTGGGCCCAAGGGCAGTGCCCAAAGGGTTTTGGAGCTCTCTCAGGCTTGGTGCTGTGACGCCTTCCCTGGGGAGGCTGCTGCAGTGCCCAAGCACCCTGTGAAGGCTGAAGAGCCTTCTCCTTCTATGCAACCCAAGCCTCCACTGGCACATCTTCCATGCCATTCTCTTGGTTCTTCTCCATGGCCCCAAGACCCGAGAGAGTAGTGCACGCCCTTCTGCTTCCCGTCTTGAGGAAGCTGCAGGCTGCTAGGGGGTGCTGCCTTTGAAAATCCAAGTGAAAAAACCCAGCAATTCCACCAAAGGGAGGGGAGCTGGGACAGAGGAGCTCGTGCTTTGCAATGATGAGGATGAGAAGGAAGGCTAGCGACACATCTTGGCAGAAGGATTTTTATCTGGAGCATTGTTTTCATCTCTTGCAGGTGGAAAGGGGAGGCACAATGAAAAGGAAAGCAAGAGCCAAGAGTCAGCCGTGAGTTTTGGCACAGGGTTAAAGGACAGCCAACTTGAGCAATGGCATAGAGGAGAACTGCTCTTTCAGAGTCAGGGTGGCATTGGGGCAAGGCTTTGGGTCTACGGGCGCTGTCTCTTGACCGCTCGCCTTTCTTACGTCCGCCTTCTTCTTCCTTTAGACACATCAATGTTGGCAGTGACTTTCAGGCCGAGCTCCCAGAGCTGCAGACCAGAGCAGCCAGTGAGGAGGAAGAGCATGCAAGCCTGGTGTGGAAACCCTGGGAGGAAGATGAATCTGACATGGAAAAACCGGACAGAGGTAGCTGTCAAGCTTCTCTTCCAGCCCTGGCATACTGGGCTGTGGGAAAGGCTGCTTCTTGGGTCCAAAGGCAGCTTTTTGCAGGCTCTGCTTCTCTCCTTGTCTCGCCCATCTTGCCACGTGCAAGTCTTAGAGGCAAAGAGAATGCTCTGCTTTTGCAGCAGAGCGGGCAAAAGAGCAAGCGTCCTGCTCTCCAAATTGGCCAGGGCCATTTGCCACTGGCAGAGGAGAGATTGGCCCCCACTTCTTCTTACAAAAGCTGCTTGGATGGGAGAGCCAGCAGCACTGTGTGGGCCTTTGCTTCAGCTGCCCCTGTCTTTGCTGTGCTTTTCATGCTCTCCAAGCTGATGACTTTAGCTCCTGTGCTTTCCTTCTGCCTTGGAGATGGCAGGCTTTGCCCCTTCTGGGCTCAAGCCTGACTTTCGGTGGGTTTCTCTTGTGCTTGCAGTAAGAGAACTCTTGGACATGGCCAGCTCCCGTGGCCTTCCCGGGGCAGCAGCTAACCTGGAGCTGGCCCTGCACTGCCTGCACCAGGCTGGCGGCAGCGTTCCGGTAAGAAGCGGCTCTTTGGGCGCAGGGAGGAGTGGACAGGGAATTCAGAAGGCCCGGGCACTGGCACAGCCTTTCCTGGCTGCTCCTTGAAGAAGGCACTGAACAGGAAGCAGAGCCCTTGCTGCCTGTTGTGTCTCCTGCAGCTGGGCCAGGCCTGAGCCCTAATGGCTCGAGCAGGAAGAATATCTCTCCTGGAGGCACTGGCCGACGCTCCTGCAGCCTGCTGCCTTGTGAATGGCCTGGAGATCCCTGTTCTCTAAGGCATTTGCAGGGGAAATTCCCAGAAGCCTCAGTGAGCCCAGGCAATTCTGGCTGCAGGAGCAGCAAGATCACTGACTTGGTCAGCCAAATGGCACTCTTGGGGAGCAGGATCAAAAGGCTGGGCAGCAAAACCCAGGGGCTGGCAGCAAATGCCAGTGTTTGAGCCCTATGGGAGCCAGTGGCCGGAATCCCTGAAGAGGCAAAGTAGCTGAAAGGCAGCATGGATGATTTTTGGCTTCTGCTTTTGTTGTGGGGCAGCTAAAGCCTTTTCCCCCTTTGATCTTGCAGGAGGCTCTGGAGATGCTGCTCTCGGGGGGGCCTCCAGCACCTCAAGGCCATCCCTTGGCCGATTATCATTACGCAGGTAACCAAAGCAGAGCTTCTTCTTCACTGACACATGCTGCCGGCTCCTTAAGTGCCGTGGCAAGCATTTCTGCTTCAACAAATTGTGCTTAACACCCGCACGAGGTCTCCACTTCTCCGGGGGGCGGGCAAAGCACCAGCATCTCCTCCTTCAGCTTTACTTCCTTTCCATGCCTTTTCCCTGGGCCATGCCTGCTCCTGTCTTCCTTGCCTTCTGAGGGAGCAGACGTGGACACGGGTGAATGATGGCTGGCGCCGACTTGGTTTCGGCAGCCAGGGGGATCTGCTTCAAGCGGATAGAGGCATCAATTGACCCGCTGCTGCTTTTTACGGCCAGGCTCCGATAGATGGACACCTGAGGAGAAGGAGTCCTTCCAAAAGGCTTTCCACACCTACGGCAAGGATTTTCATCTGATCCAGAAGCAGGTAAAGCCATAGGACGTTCTTTACCCTAGCAGATCATCAGAAGGAAAGCTTGGTTATTTCAGCTACCAAAGACGGGACTTCAGTCTCTCTCTTCTCAAGCACCAAACACCTTCAAGTAGTAACAAAAGGGGACATCCAAGGCCTGCGGGAAAATGACGATCCTGCCTCTCCAGCCCTTTTCTGCAAGCTCTCTTGCAAGAAGCAGCTGTATTCTGTCAGACTTGTCTCACAGGTGTGCTGCTGCTTGCACAACACACATTGCGCTGGCATAATTGCAGTGAAGCGGGCAAAGAAGAACGGTGCTCGATGGATTTGTTGTTGGTCTGTGCATTACATGTGGTACCACGTAGCATAAGACACGGTTTATTCCTTTGCATGATGCCTCGCTTCCTCTAGATGATTTCATTTTACACCCTACTCCATTTCCTCCAGGATTTTCCTTCCTCCCTTACTCCATCTTCTGCTTTTTCTACAGCAGGCTCATTTGGGATTCCTTCTTTTTCTCTTCCCAACAGATCCAGAGTAAGACCGTGGCACAGTGTGTGGAGTACTACTACTCCTGGAAAAAAGAGCATCAACTTGCCAGCACCCTTGCTCAGGTGAGTGGCAAGAGAATCGAGACATGCCAGGAGGGAATCAAGGAACTGGCAGAAGGGGACACAAGCTGCTGGCAAGCCATGCCAGATGCCGCTTTGCCAGGATCCCGTCGTCCCCTGCACTGGGAAAGGCGCAGCAGATGCTGCCCAGGGCTTCATTGTGCTGCTGCCCTGGAATACGCAATCCTGGAGCATAACTTTGACCCAAGAAAGCAGCACTGCCACCAACATGGCCTTTGACTCTCTACAGCTTGGTTTCTCAAGGGCTGGCAGCCTTGCTGATTCCAATCACACCCTTCATTCCCCACTGCTTGCCAACAGCAGCAATCCCAGCTGCCTTCATGCAGATGCTGCACATTTTCAGGGATCTTTTGGAGCATCCCAGCCTACTCCCCAAGAAGGAGCTGCCGCTGCTGTGGCTCTGCTCAAACTTTCCTTACTGGCAAACAGCAATTTCCTTCAGAGACAGAGACAGAGAGAGAGAGAGAAGTACTATTGAGGGTAATAGAAAATGGGGGGAAGCATGTGTCTTCACTGATTTGACTGATTTCAAATCCCATTTGAAGCCTAGACATTTGTGGAAGAAAAGCAGAGAGAAATAGATGTTAGGCAGGGAGGTATAATTAAGAAGTGTGGAAGTAGAGATAGCCAGGCACTTATCCCAGCCCTTTAGGCTGTAGGAAAGAGGAGTCTTTTCCTCCGAGTGCTGGCTTGGCAGCCCGCCGCAGCCCACTGCCAAAGCCAGCCGTGTTCTCAGCTCTTTGGGCTTTGGAAGAATTTGCTTTGGCCCATAGATTTTTGTGCTGGACGCTCTGATTTGCAGCCTTGTGAGAGGAAGGAAACATTGATAAGAATTCTTTGATTTGCAGACTGCGTGCGAAGCAAAGAGCAGCAAAAGCCCCCCCAGAAAGGAGACTGGGCAGACAGGGAAGAGAAGCCGCAAGAGGGCTCGCAGCGCCGACTGTCCCTGCTGCCAAGCGCGCCAGCCGCCCCAGCCGGCGCGAGGCCCCTTTCCCTGCGGGCAGTGCAAACGGTGCGCAAGTTCCTCCTCTCTCTGCTCCAAGCTGCGCCTCTGCACTCAAACAGGCTGAGCCTTTTCAAAGGCACCACAGGGCAAGCTGAGGCCACTTGGAGGATGGGCCCTGCCAGCCGTGCTCAAGGTTACAACCCACTTCCAACCCAAAGGGCTCAGCTCAAACCCACTTCAATTCACAAGGAAACCTTGCCCTGCCCCCCAGCAAGACGCACTTCATACAAGTAGGAATAGATAGCATCAAAGCTTGCTTTGATGGGGCTGGTCAACTTCAAACGGGGATGAAGCAAAAGGACGATGACGTTCCAAGGAATTGAAAGCACAGAGAGCAAACTCATGGTGATGATCAATTTGCATATGTGTCACAGCCTGAAAAGACAGAAATTCGGACTAAAAGGGAGGTCTCCGAGCTTGCTTTCAGGGTGTGTATTAAATTGACAATGGATGGTTTGTTTCTTATCTTCCAGGGTGTTTGAAACCATCAAGGAAAGGAACAAACACAGGAGAAGACATGGCCCACGGAAGGAAGCAGAGCCTCTTGCCAAGAAGAAAAGGTCCAATTAGACAAGCCTGCAGTCGTGCAGGGCTAGCCATCAAGAGTTAGCCCTCAAGAAGACTAGATAGGAATAAGATGGCTTTTAAGACTTTAGGGTTGCTTATTCTTCTACTGAGTTGACATGGTAGCAAGTCTCTCCATTTCTTAGTTCAGATTAGTTCCGATTAGTTCCGATTAGTTCCGATTAGTTAAGTAGTATTATTGAAGATGTTTTTCTTAGTAGTCATAGATTTCTCAGTAAATGGAAGAGGTTTGGTGTTGGCTACGCTCTGTCTTTTGTCATTTTGCCTTTGTTGAGACGCAACCTCTCTTTATCATTAAAACAAAGTTTGTTCCAAATTCTGTCTTTTTGTCTGCATGAAATCACTCCAGCCAAGTTTGTTCCATTTGCTTGGTGTTGCAAGCATGGCACTTGCCCTGAGAGAAGAATGTGGGCACGTGAGTCCTCCCACCGGCCCAGCCCCCTGCTCAGCTGGCAGGACTTCCAAAGGGCCGTCTCCATGAGTGCCAAGGAAATAACGGTGGGGCTTCATCCTTTGATGCCTAAAAACCTCGGCTGGGAGTGCAAAGGGAGGCTTTGTTGAATTCAATGAATTGGAGCAAAATGAGTGATCTTGTCTCACTCCACTTTCTGGGATAAAAGCAGAGGGTTCCGTCCTTTTTTGCTGCCCAGCAACAGAACTTGCTTTCATTGTGGGTGACAGATGGACTTGAGCGCCTTCGAGGACGTTTCTAACCTCTCCGATTCTATAAAATCCCTATGCACCACAAAGACATCAGTGGTTGCATTTCAGTTTCAATGTAAAGGCCCACTCTCCCGCTCTGGGCCTCCAGCAATCTCCTCAGCTAAAGCAGAGCGGCTGTGCCCATTATCCTCTCACTTCTCACAGCTTTGGCATTTGCAGCAAAGAAGAGTCAAAGTCACTCTTTGGTCTAGCCCAGCAAATGGCAGTGCCTAGCAAGGCTTTGGAGGCAGGGGCTGGGGAGGATGGAGAGGGGGCCAGGGAGGGGGGAATTGCCAGGCTGCTTCTGGCAAGGCGAGGGAAGCTTGCCCTTGTCCGACGGAGCCAGGGCAGGTGGGATTTGGAACCTACAAAGTATCTGCACTGCAGATACTTGAGAACCTACAAAGTATCTGCACTGCAGTGGGCCTTGGTACAGCTGCGCCCTGCCTTTGCTGGCGTGTGTGGAACACGCAGGCTGGCAAGGAAGCCAGATTTGCTCTTGCTTAACGCTAGGCGGGATGGCAGCAAAACTGGCTGGGTTTTGCCATAGCTGGGACCTAAGTCTTGAAACAAAGGTGAAGGCCGTCAGTGTGGAGAAGTCATTCTGTCAGTGTTCCTTTCTCAGAGCAAGCCCAGAGTATTAGAGATGAACATTCTCCCTTCTTCAAGGCAGCTGGAAGAATGACATAGAAATTCTGCACGACAGATTGACTACCAAAACATGCTGGTGGACTGCCCCAGTGTGCGGCCCCATCAGTTGCCCTGAAAAACATCCTGTTTCTCCAAGGTGCAAGGAAGGAGTGTTGCGGTGAGAGACCCGCTCACTAGGCCAAAGGAGGCAAAACATCAAGTGACATCTTGGGCAGCAATAGGACAACTGAGCAAGGGGGCAGGAGGAATGCCTTCACTTGGAGAGAAAGCTTTGCACTTGGTTCTGCACGGAGCGCCTTGCAGCATCTAGCTCCTCTCAGAGCCCGAGGAGAGCCAGCGGCGGGAGTCGCCCTGCTTCTCCAGGGCAGGAGATGGGCTCTGGGCTCTGGGCCCTTGGACAGAGCCAGGCTCCTGTGCACATTCAGCTGCAGGCACCTTACAGAGAAGCCCAGGCAAGACCCAGAGCTGTCCCTGCACGCCTTTTGCCCGTCTCATCAGACCACTGATGAGAAATGCCCCAGGGGGAAGGTTCTCTCAGCAAACTTGCAGCCAAAGAAGCAAAAGGGGCAAAGGTGGCCCATCCCTGTTCCTGTCCCCTGGCTCCCCTGGGGTTCTCAATGGAATGTTGCCCCTAGCAACTGGCATTGTCTCCCACTCCTGTGGCCGTTGGTGGAACACTGGTGGAGCAGCAGCTGCAGGATCTGCTCCTGGGCTCTCCCTGCCTCTCTCTCTCGCTTTCTGCACTCAGCGCCACACCCGGCCTCTGCATCCACATCCTCCTCTTCTCCTCTGCCGCCAGGCATCCCCACAGTCCCTTTGGGACTGTCAAAGGTAAGGAAGTCCATGTTTGCCCTCAAAGCACTAACAGAACGGCAGGAGGCTCCAGCTGCCTCTCCCGCCAGCCACCACAGACAGGGTGCGTGCTCGCTTTCCCCAGACGAGATTCCTCATGAAAGCGGGCTCCTACTTCTCTTGGAATAATGCTGCTCCCAGGGCAAACACAGACCTTTCCACAGAGGACAGAGAGAGCTGTCACGCTGCACTTGCAGATGCTCGTCCACTGATGACCTGATGAAAATTCTTGGCACCCATTTCACTCCTGAAACTTTGTTGTGCTGACCCAAAAACATATTGGTCATTCCTGAGGAGTTCAGGGCTCCAGTGTCAAAAAGTCCTCTTGCGCCCTGACCCTGCTCACACCTCCTCCAAAGCTTCAAAAACCAGAAGGATGGCATTTCTCCTCTGTGATCCCTACCGTTCAGGGCATGGAAGCAGTTTGCTGGCCTTCTCCTCCAACAGGGGCTTTCATCTTCAATAATGATCTGGTTTCTGCAATTCTTAGAGACTTGCATACTTACATCACTCACAGATCCATTCTGGTTTAATCGCTTTATAGTTTGTTTTTGGGGGTTTTTTTGATCTCTTTTGCATAGAGATAGTGGTATAGATTTGTCTGAGTTTTTCAATGTCTGAAGGGCTGGCTCTGCTTCATGGCGAGAGGCAGCCATGAAATGCCATCTTGAGTGGTCCTTCTCAAGAGCACAATCACAGTAGGAGAGAATTTTCTGGGCTGGAAGGGATTCTCAAAGATCATCGAGCCCGCATCCTGGGCCTGCCCAGGACAGCCTCAAGAATCACAGCCTGGGCCCAAGGGCAGTGCCCAAAGGGTTTTGGAGCTCTCTCAGGCTTGGTGCTGTGACGCCTTCCCTGGGGAGGCTGCTGCAGTGCCCAAGCACCCTGTGAAGGCTGAAGAGCCTTCTCCTTCTATGCAACCCAAGGCTCCACTGGCACATCTTCCATGCCATTCTCTTGGTTCTTCTCCATGGCCCCAAGACCCGAGAGAGTAGTGCACGCCCTTCTGCTTCCCGTCTTGAGGAAGCTGCAGACTGCTAGGGGGTGCTGCCTTTGAAAATCCAAGTGAAAAAACCCAGCAATTCCACCAAAGGGAGGGGAGCTGGGACAGAGGAGCTCGTGCTTTGCAATGATGAGGATGAGAAGGAAGGCTAGCGACACATCTTGGCAGAAGGATTTTTATCTGGAGCATTGTTTTCATCTCTTGCAGGTGGAAAGGGGAGGCACAATGAAAAGGAAAGCAAGAGCCAAGAGTCAGCCGTGAGTTTTGGCACAGGGTTAAAGGACAGCCAACTTGAGCAATGGCATAGAGGAGAACTGCTCTTTCAGAGTCAGGGTGGCATTGGGGCAAGGCTTTGGGTCTACGGGCGCTGTCTCTTGACCGCTCGCCTTTCTTACGTCCGCCTTCTTCTTCCTTTAGACACATCAATGTTGGCAGTGACTTTCAGGCCGAGCTCCCAGAGCTGCAGACCAGAGCAGCCAGTGAGGAGGAAGAGCATGCAAGCCTGGTGTGGAAACCCTGGGAGGAAGATGAATCTGACATGGAAAAACCGGACAGAGGTAGCTGTCAAGCTTCTCTTCCAGCCCTGGCATACTGGGCTGTGGGAAAGGCTGCTTCTTGGGTCCAAAGGCAGCTTTTTGCAGGCTCTGCTTCTCTCCTTGTCTCGCCCATCTTGCCACGTGCAAGTCTTAGAGGCAAAGAGAATGCTCTGCTTTTGCAGCAGAGCGGGCAAAAGAGCTAGCGTCCTGCTCTCCAAATTGGCCAGGGCCATTTGCCACTGGCAGAGGAGAGATTGGCCCCCACTTCTTCTTACAAAAGCTGCTTGGATGGGAGAGCCAGCAGCACTGTGTGGGCCTTTGCTTCAGCTGCCCCTGTCTTTGCTGTGCTTTTCATGCTCTCCAAGCTGATGACTTTAGCTCCTGTGCTTTCCTTCTGCCTTGGAGATGGCAGGCTTTGCCCCTTCTGGGCTCAAGCCTGACTTTCGGTGGGTTTCTCTTGTGCTTGCAGTAAGAGAACTCTTGGACATGGCCAGCTCCCGTGGCGTTCCCGGGGCAGCAGCTAACCTGGAGCTGGCCCTGCACTGCCTGCACCAGGCTGGCGGCAGCGTTCCGGTAAGAAGCGGCTCTTTGGGCGCAGGGAGGAGTGGACAGGGAATTCAGAAGGCCCGGGCACTGGCACAGCCTTTCCTGGCTGCTCCTTGAAGAAGGCACTGAACAGGAAGCAGAGCCCTTGCTGCCTGTTGTGTCTCCTGCAGCTGGGCCAGGCCTGAGCCCTAATGGCTCGAGCAGGAAGAATATCTCTCCTGGAGGCACTGGCCGACGCTCCTGCAGCCTGCTGCCTTGTGAATGGCCTGGAGATCCCTGTTCTCTAAGGCATTTGCAGGGGAAATTCCCAGAAGCCTCAGTGGGCCCAGGCAATTCTGGCTGCAGGAGCAGCAAGATCACTGACTTGGTCAGCCAAATGGCACTCTTGGGGAGCAGGATCAAAAGGCTGGGCAGCAAAACCCAGGGGCTGGCAGCAAATGCCAGTGTTTGAGCCCTATGGGAGCCAGTGGCCGGAATCCCTGAAGAGGCAAAGTAGCTGAAAGGCAGCATGGATGATTTTTGGCTTCTGCTTTTGTTGTGGGGCAGCTAAAGCCTTTTCCCCCTTTGATCTTGCAGGAGGCTCTGGAGATGCTGCTCTCGGGGGGGCCTCCAACACCTCAAGGCCATCCCTTGGCCGATTATCATTACGCAGGTAACCAAAGCAGAGCTTCTTCTTCACTGACACATGCTGCCGGCTCCTTAAGTGCCGTGGCAAGCATTTCTGCTTCAACAAATTGTGCTTAACACCCGCACGAGGTCTCCACTTCTCCGGGGGGCGGGCAAAGCACCAGCATCTCCTCCTTCAGCTTTACTTCCTTTCCATGCCTTTTCCCTGGGCCATGCCTGCTCCTGTCTTCCTTGCCTTCTGAGGGAGCAGACGTGGACACGGGTGAATGATGGCTGGCGCCGACTTGGTTTCGGCAGCCAGGGGGATCTGCTTCAAGCGGATAGAGGCATCAATTGACCCGCTGCTGCTTTTTACGGCCAGGCTCCGATAGATGGACACCTGAGGAGAAGGAGTCCTTCCAAAAGGCTTTCCACACCTACGGCAAGGATTTTCATCTGATCCAGAAGCAGGTAAAGCCATAGGACGTTCTTTACCCTAGCAGATCATCAGAAGGAAAGCTTGGTTATTTCAGCTACCAAAGACGGGACTTCAGTCTCTCTCTTCTCAAGCACCAAACACCTTCAAGTAGTAACAAAAGGGGACATCCAAGGCCTGCGGGAAAATGACGATCCTGCCTCTCCAGCCCTTTTCTGCAAGCTCTCTTGCAAGAAGCAGCTGTATTCTGTCAGACTTGTCTCACAGGTGTGCTGCTGCTTGCACAACACACATTGCGCTGGCATAATTGCAGTGAAGCGGGCAAAGAAGAACGGTGCTCGATGGATTTGTTGTTGGTCTGTGCATTACATGTGGTACCACGTAGCATAAGACACGGTTTATTCCTTTGCATGATGCCTCGCTTCCTCTAGATGATTTCATTTTACACCCTACTCCATTTCCTCCAGGATTTTCCTTCCTCCCTTACTCCATCTTCTGCTTTTTCTACAGCAGGCTCATTTGGGATTCCTTCTTTTTCTCTTCCCAACAGATCCAGAGTAAGACCGTGGCACAGTGTGTGGAGTACTACTACTCCTGGAAAAAAGAGCATCAACTTGCCAGCACCCTTGCTCAGGTGAGTGGCAAGAGAATCGAGACATGCCAGGAGGGAATCAAGGAACTGGCAGAAGGGGACACAAGCTGCTGGCAAGCCATGCCAGATGCCGCTTTGCCAGGATCCCGTCGTCCCCTGCACTGGGAAAGGCGCAGCAGATGCTGCCCAGGGCTTCATTGTGCTGCTGCCCTGGAATACGCAATCCTGGAGCATAACTTTGACCCAAGAAAGCAGCACTGCCACCAACATGGCCTTTGACTCTCTACAGCTTGGTTTCTCAAGGGCTGGCAGCCTTGCTGATTCCAATCACACCCTTCATTCCCCACTGCTTGCTAACAGCAGCAATCCCAGCTGCCTTCATGCAGATGCTGCACATTTTCAGGGATCTTTTGGAGCATCCCAGCCTACTCCCCAAGAAGGAGCTGCCGCTGCTGTGGCTCTGCTCAAACTTTCCTTACTGGCAAACAGCAATTTCCTTCAGAGACAGAGACAGAGAGAGAGAGAGAAGTACTATTGAGGGTAATAGAAAATGGGGGGAAGCATGTGTCTTCACTGATTTGACTGATTTCAAATCCCATTTGAAGCCTAGACATTTGTGGAAGAAAAGCAGAGAGAAATAGATGTTAGGCAGGGAGGTATAATTAAGAAGTGTGGAAGTAGAGATAGCCAGGCACTTATCCCAGCCCTTTGGGCTGTAGGAAAGAGGAGTCTTTTCCTCCGAGTGCTGGCTTGGCAGCCCGCCGCAGCCCACTGCCAAAGCCAGCCGTGTTCTCAGCTCTTTGGGCTTTGGAAGAATTTGCTTTGGCCCATAGATTTTTGTGCTGGACGCTCTGATTTGCAGCCTTCTGAGAGGAAGGAAACATTGATAAGAATTCTTTGATTTGCAGACTGCGTGCGAAGCAAAGAGCAGCAAAAGCCCCCCCAGAAAGGAGACTGGGCAGACAGGGAAGAGAAGCCGCAAGAGGGCTCGCAGCGCGGACTGTCCCTGCTGCCAAGCGCGCCAGCCGCCCCAGCCGGCGCGAGGCCCCTTTCCCTGCGGGCAGTGCAAACGGTGCGCAAGTTCCTCCTCTCTCTGCTCCAAGCTGCGCCTCTGCACTCAAACAGGCTGAGCCTTTTCAAAGGCACCACAGGGCAAGCTGAGGCCACTTGGAGGATGGGCCCTGCCAGCCGTGCTCAAGGTTACAACCCACTTCCAACCCAAAGGGCTCAGCTCAAACCCACTTCAATTCACAAGGAAACCTTGCCCTGCCCCCCAGCAAGACGCACTTCATACAAGTAGGAATAGATAGCATCAAAGCTTGCTTTGATGGGGCTGGTCAACTTCAAACGGGGATGAAGCAAAAGGACGATGACGTTCCAAGGAATTGAAAGCACAGAGAGCAAACTCATGGTGATGATCAATTTGCATATGTGTCACAGCCTGAAAAGACAGAAATTCGGACTAAAAGGGAGGTCTCCGAGCTTGCTTTCAGGGTGTGTATTAAATTGACAATGGATGGTTTGTTTCTTATCTTCCAGGGTGTTTGAAACCATCAAGGAAAGGAACAAACACAGGAGAAGACATGGCCCACGGAAGGAAGCAGAGCCTCTTGCCAAGAAGAAAAGGTCCAATTAGACAAGCCTGCAGTTGTGCAGGGCTAGCCATCAAGAGTTAGCCCTCAAGAAGACTAGATAGGAATAAGATGGCTTTTAAGACTTTAGGGTTGCTTATTCTTATACTGAGTTGACATGGTAGCAGTCTCTCCATTTCTTAGTTCCGATTAGTTCCGATTAGTTCCGATTAGTTAAGTAGTATTATTGAAGATGTTTTTCTTAGTAGTCATAGATTTCTCAGTAAATGGAAGAGGTTTGGTGTTGGCTACGCTCTGTCTTTTGTCATTTTGCCTTTGTTGAGACGCAACCTCTCTTTATCATTAAAACAAAGTTTGTTCCAAATTCTGTCTTTTTGTCTGCATGAAATCACTCCAGCCAAGTTTGTTCCATTTGCTTGGTGTTGCAAGCATGGCACTTGCCCTGAGAGAAGAATGTGGGCACGTGAGTCCTCCCACCGGCCCAGCCCCCTGCTCAGCTGGCAGGACTTCCGAAGGGCCGTCTCCATGAGTGCCAAGGAAATAACGGTGGGGCTTCATCCTTTGATGCCTAAAAACCTCGGCTGGGAGTGCAAAGGGAGGCTTTGTTGAACTCAATGAATTGGAGCAAAATGAGTGATCTTGTCTCACTCCACTTTCTGGGATAAAAGCAGAGGGTTCCGTCCTTTTTTGCTGCCCAGCAACAGAACTTGCTTTCATTGTGGGCGACAGATGGACTTGAGCGCCTTCGAGGACGTTTCTAACCTCTCCGATTCTATAAAATCCCTATGCACCACAAAGACATCAGTGGTTGCATTTCAGTTTCAATGTAAAGGCCCACTCTCCCGCTCTGGGCCTCCAGCAATCTCCTCAGCTAAAGCAGAGCGGCTGTGCCCATTATCCTCTCACTTCTCACAGCTTTGGCATTTGCAGCAAAGAAGAGTCAAAGTCACTCTTTTGTCTAGCCCAGCAAATGGCAGTGCCTAGCAAGGCTTTGGAGGCAGGGGCTGGGGAGGATGGAGAGGGGGCCAGGGAGGGGGGAATTGCCAGGCTGCTTCTGGCAAGGCGAGGGAAGCTTGCCCTTGTCCGATGGAGCCAGGGCAGGTGGGATTTGGAACCTACAAAGTATCTGCCCTGCAGATACTTGAGAACCTACAAAGTATCTGCACTGCAGTGGGCCTTGCTACAGCTGCGCCCTGCCTTTGCTGGCGTGTGTGGAACACGCAGGCTGGCAAGGAAGCCAGATTTGCTCTTGCTTAACGCTAGGTGGGATGGCAGCAAAACTGGCTGGGTTTTGCCATAGCTGGGACCTAAGTCTTGAAACAAAGGTGAAGGCCGTCAGTGTGGAGAAGTCATTCTGTCAGTGTTCCTTTCTCAGAGCAAGCCCAGAGTATTAGAGATGAACATTCTCCCTTCTTCAAGGCAGCTGGAAGAATGACATAGAAATTCTGCACGACAGATTGACTACCAAAACATGCTGGTGGACTGCCCCAGTGTGCGGCCCCATCAGTTGCCCTGAAAAACATCCTGTTTCTCCAAGGTGCAAGGAAGGAGTGTTGCGGTGAGAGACCCGCTCACTAGGCCAAAGGAGGCAAAACATCAAGTGACATCTTGGGCAGCAATAGGACAACTGAGCAAGGGGGCAGGAGGAATGCCTTCACTTGGAGAGAAAGCTTTGCACTTGGTTCTGCACGGAGCGCCTTGCAGCATCTAGCTCCTCTCAGAGCCCGAGGAGAGCCAGCGGCGGGAGTCGCCCTGCTTCTCCAGGGCAGGAGATGGGCTCTGGGCTCTGGGCCCTTGGACAGAGCCAGGCTCCTGTGCACATTCAGCTGCAGGCACCTTACAGAGAAGCCCAGGCAAGACCCAGAGCTGTCCCTGCACGCCTTTTGCCCGTCTCATCAGACCACTGATGAGAAATGCCCCAGGGGGAAGGTTCTCTCAGCAAACTTGCAGCCAAAGAAGCAAAAGGGGCAAAGGTGGCCCATCCCTGTTCCTGTCCCCTGGCTCCCCTGGGGTTCTCAATGGAATGTTGCCCCTAGCAACTGGCATTGTCTCCCACTCCTGTGGCCGTTGGTGGAACACTGGTGGAGCAGCAGCTGCAGGATCTGCTCCTGGGCTCTCCCTGCCTCTCTCTCTCGCTTTCTGCACTCAGCGCCACACCCGGCCTCTGCATCCACATCCTCCTCTTCTCCTCTGCCGCCAGGCATCCCCACAGTCCCTTTGGGACTGTCAAAGGTAAGGAAGTCCATGTTTGCCCTCAAAGCACTAACAGAACGGCAGGAGGCTCCAGCTGCCTCTCCCGCCAGCCACCACAGACAGGGTGCGTGCTCGCTTTCCCCAGACGAGATTCCTCATGAAAGCGGGCTCCTACTTCTCTTGGAATAATGCTGCTCCCAGGGCAAACACAGACCTTTCCACAGAGGACAGAGAGAGCTGTCACGCTGCACTTGCAGATGCTCGTCCACTGATGACCTGATGAAAATTCTTGGCACCCATTTCACTCCTGAAACTTTGTTGTGCTGACCCAAAAACATATTGGTCATTCCTGAGGAGTTCAGGGCTCCAGTGTCAAAAAGTCCTCTTGCGCCCTGACCCTGCTCACACCTCCTCCAAAGCTTCAAAAACCAGAAGGATGGCATTTCTCCTCCGTGATCCCTACCGTTCAGGGCATGGAAGCAGTTTGCTGGCCTTCTCCTCCAATAGGGGCTTTCATCTTCAATAATGATCTGGTTTCTGCAATTCTTAGAGACTTACATACTTACATCACTCACAGATCCATTCTGGTTTAATCGCTTTATAGTTTGTTTTTGGGGGTTTTTTTGATCTCTTTTGCATAGAGATAGTGGTATAGATTTGTCTGAGTTTTTCAATGTCTGAAGGGCTGGCTCTGCTTCATGGCGAGAGGCAGCCATGAAATGCCATCTTGAGTGGTCCTTCTCAAGAGCACAATCACAGTAGGAGAGAATTTTCTGGGCTGGAAGGGATTCTCAAAGATCATTGAGCCCGCATCCTGGGCCTGCCCAGGACAGCCTCAAGAATCACAGCCTGGGCCCAAGGGCAGTGCCCAAAGGGTTTTGGAGCTCTCTCAGGCTTGGTGCTGTGACGCCTTCCCTGGGGAGGCTGCTGCAGTGCCCAAGCACCCTGTGAAGGCTGAAGAGCCTTCTCCTTCTATGCAACCCAAGCCTCCACTGGCACATCTTCCATGCCATTCTCTTGGTTCTTCTCCATGGCCCCAAGACCCGAGAGAGTAGTGCACGCCCTTCTGCTTCCCGTCTTGAGGAAGCTGCAGACTGCTAGGGGGTGCTGCCTTTGAAAATCCAAGTGAAAAAACCCAGCAATTCCACCAAAGGGAGGGGAGCTGGGACAGAGGAGCTCGTGCTTTGCAATGATGAGGATGAGAAGGAAGGCTAGCGACACATCTTGGCAGAAGGATTTTTATCTGGAGCATTGTTTTCATCTCTTGCAGGTGGAAAGGGGAGGCACAATGAAAAGGAAAGCAAGAGCCAAGAGTCAGCCGTGAGTTTTGGCACAGGGTTAAAGGACAGCCAACTTGAGCAATGGCATAGAGGAGAACTGCTCTTTCAGAGTCAGGGTGGCATTGGGGCAAGGCTTTGGGTCTACGGGCGCTGTCTCTTGACCGCTCGCCTTTCTTACGTCCGCCTTCTTCTTCCTTTAGACACATCAATGTTGGCAGTGACTTTCAGGCCGAGCTCCCAGAGCTGCAGACCAGACCAGCCAGTGAGGAGGAAGAGCATGCAAGCCTGGTGTGGAAACCCTGGGAGGAAGATGAATCTGACATGGAAAAACCGGACAGAGGTAGCTGTCAAGCTTCTCTTCCAGCCCTGGCATACTGGGCTGTGGGAAAGGCTGCTTCTTGGGTCCAAAGGCAGCTTTTTGCAGGCTCTGCTTCTCTCCTTGTCTCGCCCATCTTGCCACGTGCAAGTCTTAGAGGCAAGGAGAATGCTCTGCTTTTGCAGGAGAGCAGGCAAAAGAGCTAGCGTCCTGCTCTCCAAATTGGCCAGGGCCATTTGCCACTGGCAGAGGAGAGATTGGCCCCCACTTCTTCTTACAAAAGCTGCTTGGATGGGAGAGCCAGCAGCACTGTGTGGGCCTTTGCTTCAGCTGCCCCTGTCTTTGCTGTGCTTTTCATGCTCTCCAAGCTGATGACTTTAGCTCCTGTGCTTTCCTTCTGCCTTGGAGATGGCAGGCTTTGCCCCTTCTGGGCTCAAGCCTGACTTTCGGTGGGTTTCTCTTGTGCTTGCAGTAAGAGAACTCTTGGACATGGCCAGCTCCCGTGGCGTTCCCGGGGCAGCAGCTAACCTGGAGCTGGCCCTGCACTGCCTGCACCAGGCTGGCGGCAGCGTTCCGGTAAGAAGCGGCTCTTTGGGCGCAGGGAGGAGTGGACAGGGAATTCAGAAGGCCCGGGCACTGGCACAGCCTTTCCTGGCTGCTCCTTGAAGAAGGCACTGAACAGGAAGCAGAGCCCTTGCTGCCTGTTGTGTCTCCTGCAGCTGGGCCAGGCCTGAGCCCTAATGGCTCGAGCAGGAAGAATATCTCTCCTGGAGGCACTGGCCGACGCTCCTGCAGCCTGCTGCCTTGTGAATGGCCTGGAGATCCCTGTTCTCTAAGGCATTTGCAGGGGAAATTCCCAGAAGCCTCAGTGGGCCCAGGCAATTCTGGCTGCAGGAGCAGCAAGATCACTGACTTGGTCAGCCAAATGGCACTCTTGGGGAGCAGGATCAAAAGGCTGGGCAGCAAAACCCAGGGGCTGGCAGCAAATGCCAGTGTTTGAGCCCTATGGGAGCCAGTGGCCGGAATCCCTGAAGAGGCAAAGTAGCTGAAAGGCAGCATGGATGATTTTTGGCTTCTGCTTTTGTTGTGGGGCAGCTAAAGCCTTTTCCCCCTTTGATCTTGCAGGAGGCTCTGGAGATGCTGCTCTCGGGGGGGCCTCCAACACCTCAAGGCCATCCCTTGGCCGATTATCATTACGCAGGTAACCAAAGCAGAGCTTCTTCTTCACTGACACATGCTGCCGGCTCCTTAAGTGCCGTGGCAAGCATTTCTGCTTCAACAAATTGTGCTTAACACCCGCACGAGGTCTCCACTTCTCCGGGGGGCGGGCAAAGCACCAGCATCTCCTCCTTCAGCTTTACTTCCTTTCCATGCCTTTTCCCTGGGCCATGCCTGCTCCTGTCTTCCTTGCCTTCTGAGGGAGCAGACGTGGACACGGGTGAATGATGGCTGGCGCCGACTTGGTTTCGGCAGCCAGGGGGATCTGCTTCAAGCGGATAGAGGCATCAATTGACCCGCTGCTGCTTTTTACGGCCAGGCTCCGATAGATGGACACCTGAGGAGAAGGAGTCCTTCCAAAAGGCTTTCCACACCTACGGCAAGGATTTTCATCTGATCCAGAAGCAGGTAAAGCCATAGGACGTTCTTTACCCTAGCAGATCATCAGAAGGAAAGCTTGGTTATTTCAGCTACCAAAGACGGGACTTCAGTCTCTCTCTTCTCAAGCACCAAACACCTTCAAGTAGTAACAAAAGGGGACATCCAAGGCCTGCGGGAAAATGACGATCCTGCCTCTCCAGCCCTTTTCTGCAAGCTCTCTTGCAAGAAGCAGCTGTATTCTGTCAGACTTGTCTCACAGGTGTGCTGCTGCTTGCACAACACACATTGCGCTGGCATAATTGCAGTGAAGCGGGCAAAGAAGAACGGTGCTCGATGGATTTGTTGTTGGTCTGTGCATTACATGTGGTACCACGTAGCATAAGACACGGTTTATTCCTTTGCATGATGCCTCGCTTCCTCTAGATGATTTCATTTTACACCCTACTCCATTTCCTCCAGGATTTTCCTTCCTCCCTTACTCCATCTTCTGCTTTTTCTACAGCAGGCTCATTTGGGATTCCTTCTTTTTCTCTTCCCAACAGATCCAGAGTAAGACCGTGGCACAGTGTGTGGAGTACTACTACTCCTGGAAAAAAGAGCATCAACTTGCCAGCACCCTTGCTCAGGTGAGTGGCAAGAGAATCGAGACATGCCAGGAGGGAATCAAGGAACTGGCAGAAGGGGACACAAGCTGCTGGCAAGCCATGCCAGATGCCGCTTTGCCAGGATCCCGTCGTCCCCTGCACTGGGAAAGGCGCAGCAGATGCTGCCCAGGGCTTCATTGTGCTGCTGCCCTGGAATACGCAATCCTGGAGCATAACTTTGACCCAAGAAAGCAGCACTGCCACCAACATGGCCTTTGACTCTCTACAGCTTGGTTTCTCAAGGGCTGGCAGCCTTGCTGATTCCAATCACACCCTTCATTCCCCACTGCTTGCTAACAGCAGCAATCCCAGCTGCCTTCATGCAGATGCTGCACATTTTCAGGGATCTTTTGGAGCATCCCAGCCTACTCCCCAAGAAGGAGCTGCCGCTGCTGTGGCTCTGCTCAAACTTTCCTTACTGGCAAACAGCAATTTCCTTCAGAGACAGAGACAGAGAGAGAGAGAGAAGTACTATTGAGGGTAATAGAAAATGGGGGGAAGCATGTGTCTTCACTGATTTGACTGATTTCAAATCCCATTTGAAGCCTAGACATTTGTGGAAGAAAAGCAGAGAGAAATAGATGTTAGGCAGGGAGGTATAATTAAGAAGTGTGGAAGTAGAGATAGCCAGGCACTTATCCCAGCCCTTTGGGCTGTAGGAAAGAGGAGTCTTTTCCTCCGAGTGCTGGCTTGGCAGCCCGCCGCAGCCCACTGCCAAAGCCAGCCGTGTTCTCAGCTCTTTGGGCTTTGGAAGAATTTGCTTTGGCCCATAGATTTTTGTGCTGGACGCTCTGATTTGCAGCCTTGTGAGAGGAAGGAAACATTGATAAGAATTCTTTGATTTGCAGACTGCGTGCGAAGCAAAGAGCAGCAAAAGCCCCCCCAGAAAGGAGACTGGGCAGACAGGGAAGAGAAGCCGCAAGAGGGCTCGCAGCGCGGACTGTCCCTGCTGCCAAGCGCGCCAGCCGCCCCAGCCGGCGCGAGGCCCCTTTCCCTGCGGGCAGTGCAAACGGTGCGCAAGTTCCTCCTCTCTCTGCTCCAAGCTGCGCCTCTGCACTCAAACAGGCTGAGCCTTTTCAAAGGCACCACAGGGCAAGCTGAGGCCACTTGGAGGATGGGCCCTGCCAGCCGTGCTCAAGGTTACAACCCACTTCCAACCCAAAGGGCTCAGCTCAAACCCACTTCAATTCACAAGGAAACCTTGCCCTGCCCCCCAGCAAGACGCACTTCATACAAGTAGGAATAGATAGCATCAAAGCTTGCTTTGATGGGGCTGGTCAACTTCAAACGGGGATGAAGCAAAAGGACGATGACGTTCCAAGGAATTGAAAGCACAGAGAGCAAACTCATGGTGATGATCAATTTGCATATGTGTCACAGCCTGAAAAGACAGAAATTCGGACTAAAAGGGAGGTCTCCGAGCTTGCTTTCAGGGTGTGTATTAAATTGACAATGGATGGTTTGTTTCTTATCTTCCAGGGTGTTTGAAACCATCAAGGAAAGGAACAAACACAGGAGAAGACATGGCCCACGGAAGGAAGCAGAGCCTCTTGCCAAGAAGAAAAGGTCCAATTAGACAAGCCTGCAGTTGTGCAGGGCTAGCCATCAAGAGTTAGCCCTCAAGAAGACTAGATAGGAATAAGATGGCTTTTAAGACTTTAGGGTTGCTTATTCTTATACTGAGTTGACATGGTAGCAGTCCCTCCATTTCTTAGTTCCGATTAGTTCCGATTAGTTCCGATTAGTTAAGTAGTATTATTGAAGATGTTTTTCTTAGTAGTCATAGATTTCTCAGTAAATGGAAGAGGTTTGGTGTTGGCTACGCTCTGTCTTTTGTCATTTTGCCTTTGTTGAGACGCAACCTCTCTTTATCATTAAAACAAAGTTTGTTCCAAATTCTGTCTTTTTGTCTGCATGAAATCACTCCAGCCAAGTTTGTTCCATTTGCTTGGTGTTGCAAGCATGGCACTTGCCCTGAGAGAAGAATGTGGGCACGTGAGTCCTCCCACCGGCCCAGCCCCCTGCTCAGCTGGCAGGACTTCCGAAGGGCCGTCTCCATGAGTGCCAAGGAAATAACGGTGGGGCTTCATCCTTTGATGCCTAAAAACCTCGGCTGGGAGTGCAAAGGGAGGCTTTGTTGAACTCAATGAATTGGAGCAAAATGAGTGATCTTGTCTCACTCCACTTTCTGGGATAAAAGCAGAGGGTTCCGTCCTTTTTTGCTGCCCAGCAACAGAACTTGCTTTCATTGTGGGCGACAGATGGACTTGAGCGCCTTCGAGGACGTTTCTAACCTCTCCGATTCTATAAAATCCCTATGCACCACAAAGACATCAGTGGTTGCATTTCAGTTTCAATGTAAAGGCCCACTCTCCCGCTCTGGGCCTCCAGCAATCTCCTCAGCTAAAGCAGAGCGGCTGTGCCCATTATCCTCTCACTTCTCACAGCTTTGGCATTTGCAGCAAAGAAGAGTCAAAGTCACTCTTTGGTCTAGCCCAGCAAATGGCAGTGCCTAGCAAGGCTTTGGAGGCAGGGGCTGGGGAGGATGGAGAGGGGGCCAGGGAGGGGGGAATTGCCAGGCTGCTTCTGGCAAGGCGAGGGAAGCTTGCCCTTGTCCGATGGAGCCAGGGCAGGTGGGATTTGGAACCTACAAAGTATCTGCCCTGCAGATACTTGAGAACCTACAAAGTATCTGCACTGCAGTGGGCCTTGCTACAGCTGCGCCCTGCCTTTGCTGGCGTGTGTGGAACACGCAGGCTGGCAAGGAAGCCAGATTTGCTCTTGCTTAACGCTAGGTGGGATGGCAGCAAAACTGGCTGGGTTTTGCCATAGCTGGGACCTAAGTCTTGAAACAAAGGTGAAGGCCGTCAGTGTGGAGAAGTCATTCTGTCAGTGTTCCTTTCTCAGAGCAAGCCCAGAGTATTAGAGATGAACATTCTCCCTTCTTCAAGGCAGCTGGAAGAATGACATAGAAATTCTGCACGACAGATTGACTACCAAAACATGCTGGTGGACTGCCCCAGTGTGCGGCCCCATCAGTTGCCCTGAAAAACATCCTGTTTCTCCAAGGTGCAAGGAAGGAGTGTTGCGGTGAGAGACCCGCTCACTAGGCCAAAGGAGGCAAAACATCAAGTGACATCTTGGGCAGCAATAGGACAACTGAGCAAGGGGGCAGGAGGAATGCCTTCACTTGGAGAGAAAGCTTTGCACTTGGTTCTGCACGGAACGCCTTGCAGCATCTAGCTCCTCTCAGAGCCCGAGGAGAGCCAGCGGCGGGAGTCGCCCTGCTTCTCCAGGGCAGGAGATGGGCTCTGGGCTCTGGGCCCTGGGACAGAGCCAGGCTCCTGTGCACATTCAGCTGCAGGCACCTTACAGAGAAGCCCAGGCAAGACCCAGAGCTGTCCCTGCACGCCTTTTGCCCGTCTCATCAGACCACTGATGAGAAATGCCCCAGGGGGAAGGTTCTCTCAGCAAACTTGCAGCCAAAGAAGCAAAAGGGGCAAAGGTGGCCCATCCCTGTTCCTGTCCCCTGGCTCCCCTGGGGTTCTCAATGGAATGTTGCCCCTAGCAACTGGCATTGTCTCCCACTCCTGTGGCCGTTGGTGGAACACTGGTGGAGCAGCAGCTGCAGGATCTGCTCCTGGGCTCTCCCTGCCTCTCTCTCTCGCTTTCTGCACTCAGCGCCACACCCGGCCTCTGCATCCACATCCTCCTCTTCTCCTCTGCCGCCAGGCATCCCCACAGTCCCTTTGGGACTGTCAAAGGTAAGGAAGTCCATGTTTGCCCTCAAAGCACTAACAGAACGGCAGGAGGCTCCAGCTGCCTCTCCCGCCAGCCACCACAGACAGGGTGCGTGCTCGCTTTCCCCAGACGAGATTCCTCATGAAAGCGGGCTCCTACTTCTCTTGGAATAATGCTGCTCCCAGGGCAAACACAGACCTTTCCACAGAGGACAGAGAGAGCTGTCACGCTGCACTTGCAGATGCTCGTCCACTGATGACCTGATGAAAATTCTTGGCACCCATTTCACTCCTGAAACTTTGTTGTGCTGACCCAAAAACATATTGGTCATTCCTGAGGAGTTCAGGGCTCCAGTGTCAAAAAGTCCTCTTGCGCCCTGACCCTGCTCACACCTCCTCCAAAGCTTCAAAAACCAGAAGGATGGCATTTCTCCTCCGTGATCCCTACCGTTCAGGGCATGGAAGCAGTTTGCTGGCCTTCTCCTCCAATAGGGGCTTTCATCTTCAATAATGATCTGGTTTCTGCAATTCTTAGAGACTTACATACTTACATCACTCACAGATCCATTCTGGTTTAATCGCTTTATAGTTTGTTTTTGGGGGTTTTTTTGATCTCTTTTGCATAGAGATAGTGGTATAGATTTGTCTGAGTTTTTCAATGTCTGAAGGGCTGGCTCTGCTTCATGGCGAGAGGCAGCCATGAAATGCCATCTTGAGTGGTCCTTCTCAAGAGCACAATCACAGTAGGAGAGAATTTTCTGGGCTGGAAGGGATTCTCAAAGATCATTGAGCCCGCATCCTGGGCCTGCCCAGGACAGCCTCAAGAATCACAGCCTGGGCCCAAGGGCAGTGCCCAAAGGGTTTTGGAGCTCTCTCAGGCTTGGTGCTGTGACGCCTTCCCTGGGGAGGCTGCTGCAGTGCCCAAGCACCCTGTGAAGGCTGAAGAGCCTTCTCCTTCTATGCAACCCAAGCCTCCACTGGCACATCTTCCATGCCATTCTCTTGGTTCTTCTCCATGGCCCCAAGACCCGAGAGAGTAGTGCACGCCCTTCTGCTTCCCGTCTTGAGGAAGCTGCAGACTGCTAGGGGGTGCTGCCTTTGAAAATCCAAGTGAAAAAACCCAGCAATTCCACCAAAGGGAGGGGAGCTGGGACAGAGGAGCTCGTGCTTTGCAATGATGAGGATGAGAAGGAAGGCTAGCGACACATCTTGGCAGAAGGATTTTTATCTGGAGCATTGTTTTCATCTCTTGCAGGTGGAAAGGGGAGGCACAATGAAAAGGAAAGCAAGAGCCAAGAGTCAGCCGTGAGTTTTGGCACAGGGTTAAAGGACAGCCAACTTGAGGAATGGCATAGAGGAGAACTGCTCTTTCAGAGTCAGGGTGGCATTGGGGCAAGGCTTTGGGTCTACGGGCGCTGTCTCTTGACCGCTCGCCTTTCTTACGTCCGCCTTCTTCTTCCTTTAGACACATCAATGTTGGCAGTGACTTTCAGGCCGAGCTCCCAGAGCTGCAGACCAGAGCAGCCAGTGAGGAGGAAGAGCATGCAAGCCTGGTGTGGAAACCCTGGGAGGAAGATGAATCTGACATGGAAAAACCGGACAGAGGTAGCTGTCAAGCTTCTCTTCCAGCCCTGGCATACTGGGCTGTGGGAAAGGCTGCTTCTTGGGTCCAAAGGCAGCTTTTTGCAGGCTCTGCTTCTCTCCTTGTCTCGCCCATCTTGCCACGTGCAAGTCTTAGAGGCAAGGAGAATGCTCTGCTTTTGCAGGAGAGCAGGCAAAAGAGCTAGCGTCCTGCTCTCCAAATTGGCCAGGGCCATTTGCCACTGGCAGAGGAGAGATTGGCCCCCACTTCTTCTTACAAAAGCTGCTTGGATGGGAGAGCCAGCAGCACTGTGTGGGCCTTTGCTTCAGCTGCCCCTGTCTTTGCTGTGCTTTTCATGCTCTCCAAGCTGATGACTTTAGCTCCTGTGCTTTCCTTCTGCCTTGGAGATGGCAGGCTTTGCCCCTTCTGGGCTCAAGCCTGACTTTCGGTGGGTTTCTCTTGTGCTTGCAGTAAGAGAACTCTTGGACATGGCCAGCTCCCGTGGCGTTCCCGGGGCAGCAGCTAACCTGGAGCTGGCCCTGCACTGCCTGCACCAGGCTGGCGGCAGCGTTCCGGTAAGAAGCGGCTCTTTGGGCGCAGGGAGGAGTGGACAGGGAATTCAGAAGGCCCGGGCACTGGCACAGCCTTTCCTGGCTGCTCCTTGAAGAAGGCACTGAACAGGAAGCAGAGCCCTTGCTGCCTGTTGTGTCTCCTGCAGCTGGGCCAGGCCTGAGCCCTAATGGCTCGAGCAGGAAGAATATCTCTCCTGGAGGCACTGGCCGACGCTCCTGCAGCCTGCTGCCTTGTGAATGGCCTGGAGATCCCTGTTCTCTAAGGCATTTGCAGGGGAAATTCCCAGAAGCCTCAGTGGGCCCAGGCAATTCTGGCTGCAGGAGCAGCAAGATCACTGACTTGGTCAGCCAAATGGCACTCTTGGGGAGCAGGATCAAAAGGCTGGGCAGCAAAACCCAGGGGCTGGCAGCAAATGCCAGTGTTTGAGCCCTATGGGAGCCAGTGGCCGGAATCCCTGAAGAGGCAAAGTAGCTGAAAGGCAGCATGGATGATTTTTGGCTTCTGCTTTTGTTGTGGGGCAGCTAAAGCCTTTTCCCCCTTTGATCTTGCAGGAGGCTCTGGAGATGCTGCTCTCGGGGGGGCCTCCAACACCTCAAGGCCATCCCTTGGCCGATTATCATTACGCAGGTAACCAAAGCAGAGCTTCTTCTTCACTGACACATGCTGCCGGCTCCTTAAGTGCCGTGGCAAGCATTTCTGCTTCAACAAATTGTGCTTAACACCCGCACGAGGTCTCCACTTCTCCGGGGGGCGGGCAAAGCACCAGCATCTCCTCCTTCAGCTTTACTTCCTTTCCATGCCTTTTCCCTGGGCCATGCCTGCTCCTGTCTTCCTTGCCTTCTGAGGGAGCAGACGTGGACACGGGTGAATGATGGCTGGCGCCGACTTGGTTTCGGCAGCCAGGGGGATCTGCTTCAAGCGGATAGAGGCATCAATTGACCCGCTGCTGCTTTTTACGGCCAGGCTCCGATAGATGGACACCTGAGGAGAAGGAGTCCTTCCAAAAGGCTTTCCACACCTACGGCAAGGATTTTCATCTGATCCAGAAGCAGGTAAAGCCATAGGACGTTCTTTACCCTAGCAGATCATCAGAAGGAAAGCTTGGTTATTTCAGCTACCAAAGACGGGACTTCAGTCTCTCTCTTCTCAAGCACCAAACACCTTCAAGTAGTAACAAAAGGGGACATCCAAGGCCTGCGGGAAAATGACGATCCTGCCTCTCCAGCCCTTTTCTGCAAGCTCTCTTGCAAGAAGCAGCTGTATTCTGTCAGACTTGTCTCACAGGTGTGCTGCTGCTTGCACAACACACATTGCGCTGGCATAATTGCAGTGAAGCGGGCAAAGAAGAACGGTGCTCGATGGATTTGTTGTTGGTCTGTGCATTACATGTGGTACCACGTAGCATAAGACACGGTTTATTCCTTTGCATGATGCCTCGCTTCCTCTAGATGATTTCATTTTACACCCTACTCCATTTCCTCCAGGATTTTCCTTCCTCCCTTACTCCATCTTCTGCTTTTTCTACAGCAGGCTCATTTGGGATTCCTTCTTTTTCTCTTCCCAACAGATCCAGAGTAAGACCGTGGCACAGTGTGTGGAGTACTACTACTCCTGGAAAAAAGAGCATCAACTTGCCAGCACCCTTGCTCAGGTGAGTGGCAAGAGAATCGAGACATGCCAGGAGGGAATCAAGGAACTGGCAGAAGGGGACACAAGCTGCTGGCAAGCCATGCCAGATGCCGCTTTGCCAGGATCCCGTCGTCCCCTGCACTGGGAAAGGCGCAGCAGATGCTGCCCAGGGCTTCATTGTGCTGCTGCCCTGGAATACGCAATCCTGGAGCATAACTTTGACCCAAGAAAGCAGCACTGCCACCAACATGGCCTTTGACTCTCTACAGCTTGGTTTCTCAAGGGCTGGCAGCCTTGCTGATTCCAATCACACCCTTCATTCCCCACTGCTTGCTAACAGCAGCAATCCCAGCTGCCTTCATGCAGATGCTGCACATTTTCAGGCATCTTTTGCAGCATCCCAGCCTACTCCCCAAGAAGGAGCTGCCGCTGCTGTGGCTCTGCTCAAACTTTCCTTACTGGCAAACAGCAATTTCCTTCAGAGACAGAGACAGAGAGAGAGAGAGAAGTACTATTGAGGGTAATAGAAAATGGGGGGAAGCATGTGTCTTCACTGATTTGACTGATTTCAAATCCCATTTGAAGCCTAGACATTTGTGGAAGAAAAGCAGAGAGAAATAGATGTTAGGCAGGGAGGTATAATTAAGAAGTGTGGAAGTAGAGATAGCCAGGCACTTATCCCAGCCCTTTGGGCTGTAGGAAAGAGGAGTCTTTTCCTCCGAGTGCTGGCTTGGCAGCCCGCCGCAGCCCACTGCCAAAGCCAGCCGTGTTCTCAGCTCTTTGGGCTTTGGAAGAATTTGCTTTGGCCCATAGATTTTTGTGCTGGACGCTCTGATTTGCAGCCTTGTGAGAGGAAGGAAACATTGATAAGAATTCTTTGATTTGCAGACTGCGTGCGAAGCAAAGAGCAGCAAAAGCCCCCCCAGAAAGGAGACTGGGCAGACAGGGAAGAGAAGCCGCAAGAGGGCTCGCAGCGCGGACTGTCCCTGCTGCCAAGCGCGCCAGCCGCCCCAGCCGGCGCGAGGCCCCTTTCCCTGCGGGCAGTGCAAACGGTGCGCAAGTTCCTCCTCTCTCTGCTCCAAGCTGCGCCTCTGCACTCAAACAGGCTGAGCCTTTTCAAAGGCACCACAGGGCAAGCTGAGGCCACTTGGAGGATGGGCCCTGCCAGCCGTGCTCAAGGTTACAACCCACTTCCAACCCAAAGGGCTCAGCTCAAACCCACTTCAATTCACAAGGAAACCTTGCCCTGCCCCCCAGCAAGACGCACTTCATACAAGTAGGAATAGATAGCATCAAAGCTTGCTTTGATGGGGCTGGTCAACTTCAAACGGGGATGAAGCAAAAGGACGATGACGTTCCAAGGAATTGAAAGCACAGAGAGCAAACTCATGGTGATGATCAATTTGCATATGTGTCACAGCCTGAAAAGACAGAAATTCGGACTAAAAGGGAGGTCTCCGAGCTTGCTTTCAGGGTGTGTATTAAATTGACAATGGATGGTTTGTTTCTTATCTTCCAGGGTGTTTGAAACCATCAAGGAAAGGAACAAACACAGGAGAAGACATGGCCCACGGAAGGAAGCAGAGCCTCTTGCCAAGAAGAAAAGGTCCAATTAGACAAGCCTGCAGTTGTGCAGGGCTAGCCATCAAGAGTTAGCCCTCAAGAAGACTAGATAGGAATAAGATGGCTTTTAAGACTTTAGGGTTGCTTATTCTTCTACTGAGTTGACATGGTAGCAGTCTCTCCATTTCTTAGTTCCGATTAGTTCCGATTAGTTCCGATTAGTTAAGTAGTATTATTGAAGATGTTTTTCTTAGTAGTCATAGATTTCTCAGTAAATGGAAGAGGTTTGGTGTTGGCTATGCTCTGTCTTTTGTCATTTTGCCTTTGTTGAGACGCAACCTCTCTTTATCATTAAAACAAAGTTTGTTCCAAATTCTGTCTTTTTGTCTGCATGAAATCACTCCAGCCAAGTTTGTTCCATTTGCTTGGTGTTGCAAGCATGGCACTTGCCCTGAGAGAAGAATGTGGGCACGTGAGTCCTCCCACCGGCCCAGCCCCCTGCTCAGCTGGCAGGACTTCCGAAGGGCCGTCTCCATGAGTGCCAAGGAAATAACGGTGGGGCTTCATCCTTTGATGCCTAAAAACCTCGGCTGGGAGTGCAAAGGGAGGCTTTGTTGAACTCAATGAATTGGAGCAAAATGAGTGATCTTGTCTCACTCCACTTTCTGGGATAAAAGCAGAGGGTTCCGTCCTTTTTTGCTGCCCAGCAACAGAACTTGCTTTCATTGTGGGCGACAGATGGACTTGAGCGCCTTCGAGGACGTTTCTAACCTCTCCGATTCTATAAAATCCCTATGCACCACAAAGACATCAGTGGTTGCATTTCAGTTTCAATGTAAAGGCCCACTCTCCCGCTCTGGGCCTCCAGCAATCTCCTCAGCTAAAGCAGAGCGGCTGTGCCCATTATCCTCTCACTTCTCACAGCTTTGGCATTTGCAGCAAAGAAGAGTCAAAGTCACTCTTTGGTCTAGCCCAGCAAATGGCAGTGCCTAGCAAGGCTTTGGAGGCAGGGGCTGGGGAGGATGGAGAGGGGGCCAGGGAGGGGGGAATTGCCAGGCTGCTTCTGGCAAGGCGAGGGAAGCTTGCCCTTGTCCGATGGAGCCAGGGCAGGTGGGATTTGGAACCTACAAAGTATCTGCCCTGCAGATACTTGAGAACCTACAAAGTATCTGCACTGCAGTGGGCCTTGGTACAGCTGCGCCCTGCCTTTGCTGGCGTGTGTGGAACACGCAGGCTGGCAAGGAAGCCAGATTTGCTCTTGCTTAACGCTAGGTGGGATGGCAGCAAAACTGGCTGGGTTTTGCCATAGCTGGGACCTAAGTCTTGAAACAAAGGTGAAGGCCGTCAGTGTGGAGAAGTCATTCTGTCAGTGTTCCTTTCTCAGAGCAAGCCCAGAGTATTAGAGATGAACATTCTCCCTTCTTCAAGGCAGCTGGAAGAATGACATAGAAATTCTGCACGACAGATTGACTACCAAAACATGCTGGTGGACTGCCCCAGTGTGCGGCCCCATCAGTTGCCCTGAAAAACATCCTGTTTCTCCAAGGTGCAAGGAAGGAGTGTTGCGGTGAGAGACCCGCTCACTAGGCCAAAGGAGGCAAAACATCAAGTGACATCTTGGGCAGCAATAGGACAACTGAGCAAGGGGGCAGGAGGAATGCCTTCACTTGGAGAGAAAGCTTTGCACTTGGTTCTGCACGGAGCGCCTTGCAGCATCTAGCTCCTCTCAGAGCCCGAGGAGAGCCAGCGGCGGGAGTCGCCCTGCTTCTCCAGGGCAGGAGATGGGCTCTGGGCTCTGGGCCCTGGGACAGAGCCAGGCTCCTGTGCACATTCAGCTGCAGGCACCTTACAGAGAAGCCCAGGCAAGACCCAGAGCTGTCCCTGCACGCCTTTTGCCCGTCTCATCAGACCACTGATGAGAAATGCCCCAGGGGGAAGGTTCTCTCAGCAAACTTGCAGCCAAAGAAGCAAAAGGGGCAAAGGTGGCCCATCCCTGTTCCTGTCCCCTGGCTCCCCTGGGGTTCTCAATGGAATGTTGCCCCTAGCAACTGGCATTGTCTCCCACTCCTGTGGCCGTTGGTGGAACACTGGTGGAGCAGCAGCTGCAGGATCTGCTCCTGGGCTCTCCCTGCCTCTCTCTCTCGCTTTCTGCACTCAGCGCCACACCCGGCCTCTGCATCCACATCCTCCTCTTCTCCTCTGCCGCCAGGCATCTCCACAGTCCCTTTGGGACTGTCAAAGGTAAGGAAGTCCATGTTTGCCCTCAAAGCACTAACAGAACGGCAGGAGGCTCCAGCTGCCTCTCCCGCCAGCCACCACAGACAGGGTGCGTGCTCGCTTTCCCCAGACGAGATTCCTCATGAAAGCGGGCTCCTACTTCTCTTGGAATAATGCTGCTCCCAGGGCAAACACAGACCTTTCCACAGAGGACAGAGAGAGCTGTCACGCTGCACTTGCAGATGCTCGTCCACTGATGACCTGATGAAAATTCTTGGCACCCATTTCACTCCTGAAACTTTGTTGTGCTGACCCAAAAACATATTGGTCATTCCTGAGGAGTTCAGGGCTCCAGTGTCAAAAAGTCCTCTTGCGCCCTGACCCTGCTCACACCTCCTCCAAAGCTTCAAAAACCAGAAGGATGGCATTTCTCCTCCGTGATCCCTACCGTTCAGGGCATGGAAGCAGTTTGCTGGCCTTCTCCTCCAATAGGGGCTTTCATCTTCAATAATGATCTGGTTTCTGCAATTCTTAGAGACTTACATACTTACATCACTCACAGATCCATTCTGGTTTAATCGCTTTATAGTTTGTTTTTGGGGGTTTTTTTGATCTCTTTTGCATAGAGATAGTGGTATAGATTTGTCTGAGTTTTTCAATGTCTGAAGGGCTGGCTCTGCTTCATGGCGAGAGGCAGCCATGAAATGCCATCTTGAGTGGTCCTTCTCAAGAGCACAATCACAGTAGGAGAGAATTTTCTGGGCTGGAAGGGATTCTCAAAGATCATCGAGCCCGCATCCTGGGCCTGCCCAGGACAGCCTCAAGAATCACAGCCTGGGCCCAAGGGCAGTGCCCAAAGGGTTTTGGAGCTCTCTCAGGCTTGGTGCTGTGACGCCTTCCCTGGGGAGGCTGCTGCAGTGCCCAAGCACCCTGTGAAGGCTGAAGAGCCTTCTCCTTCTATGCAACCCAAGCCTCCACTGGCACATCTTCCATGCCATTCTCTTGGTTCTTCTCCATGGCCCCAAGACCCGAGAGAGTAGTGCACGCCCTTCTGCTTCCCGTCTTGAGGAAGCTGCAGACTGCTAGGGGGTGCTGCCTTTGAAAATCCAAGTGAAAAAACCCAGCAATTCCACCGAAGGGAGGGGAGCTGGGACAGAGGAGCTCGTGCTTTGCAATGATGAGGATGAGAAGGAAGGCTAGCGACACATCTTGGCAGAAGGATTTTTATCTGGAGCATTGTTTTCATCTCTTGCAGGTGGAAAGGGGAGGCACAATGAAAAGGAAAGCAAGAGCCAAGAGTCAGCCGTGAGTTTTGGCACAGGGTTAAAGGACAGCCAACTTGAGGAATGGCATAGAGGAGAACTGCTCTTTCAGAGTCAGGGTGGCATTGGGGCAAGGCTTTGGGTCTACGGGCGCTGTCCCTTGACCGCTCGCCTTTCTTACGTCCGCCTTCTTCTTACTTTAGACACATCAATGTTGGCAGTGACTTTCAGGCCGAGCTCCCAGAGCTGCAGACCAGAGCAGCCAGTGAGGAGGAAGAGCATGCAAGCCTGGTGTGGAAACCCTGGGAGGAAGATGAATCTGACACGGAAAAACCGGACAGAGGTAGCTGTCAAGCTTCTCTTCCAGCCCTGGCATACTGGGCTGTGGGAAAGGCTGCTTCTTGGGTCCAAAGGCAGCTTTTTGCAGGCTCTGCTTCTCTCCTTGTCTCGCCCATCTTGCCACGTGCAAGTCTTAGAGGCAAGGAGAATGCTCTGCTTTTGCAGGAGAGCAGGCAAAAGAGCTAGCGTCCTGCTCTCCAAATTGGCCAGGGCCATTTGCCACTGGCAGAGGAGAGATTGGCCCCCACTTCTTCTTACAAAAGCTGCTTGGATGGGAGAGCCAGCAGCACTGTGTGGGCCTTTGCTTCAGCTGCCCCTGTCTTTGCTGTGCTTTTCATGCTCTCCAAGCTGATGACTTTAGCTCCTGTGCTTTCCTTCTGCCTTGGAGATGGCAGGCTTTGCCCCTTCTGGGCTCAAGCCTGACTTTCGGTGGGTTTCTCTTGTGCTTGCAGTAAGAGAACTCTTGGACATGGCCAGCTCCCGTGGCATTCCCGGGGCAGCAGCTAACCTGGAGCTGGCCCTGCACTGCCTGCACCAGGCTGGCGGCAGCGTTCCGGTAAGAAGCGGCTCTTTGGGCGCAGGGAGGAGTGGACAGGGAATTCAGAAGGCCCGGGCACTGGCACAGCCTTTCCTGGCTGCTCCTTGAAGAAGGCACTGAACAGGAAGCAGAGCCCTTGCTGCCTGTTGTGTCTCCTGCAGCTGGGCCAGGCCTGAGCCCTAATGGCTCGAGCAGGAAGAATATCTCTCCTGGAGGCACTGGCCGACGCTCCTGCAGCCTGCTGCCTTGTGAATGGCCTGGAGATCCCTGTTCTCTAAGACATTTGCAGGGGAAATTCCCAGAAGCCTCAGTGGGCCCAGGCAATTCTGGCTGCAGGAGCAGCAAGATCACTGACTTGGTCAGCCAAATGGCACTCTTGGGGAGCAGGATCAAAACCCAGGGGCTGGCAGCAAATGCCAGTGTTTGAGCGCTATGGGAGCCAGTGGCCGGAATCCCTGAAGAGGCAAAGTAGCTGAAAGGCAGCATGGATGATTTTTGGCTTCTGCTTTTGTTGTGGGGCAGCTAAAGCCTTTTCCCCCTTTGATCTTGCAGGAGGCTCTGGAGATGCTGCTCTCGGGGGGGCCTCCAACACCTCAAGGCCATCCCTTGGCCGATTATCATTACGCAGGTAACCAAAGCAGAGCTTCTTCTTCACTGACACATGCTGCCGGCTCCTTAAGTGCCGTGGCAAGCATTTCTGCTTCAACAAATTGTGCTTAACACCCGCACGAGGTCTCCACTTCTCCGGGGGGCGGGCAAAGCACCAGCATCTCCTCCTTCAGCTTTACTTCCTTTCCATGCCTTTTCCCTGGGCCATGCCTGCTCCTGTCTTCCTTGCCTTCTGAGGGAGCAGACGTGGACACGGGTGAATGATGGCTGGCGCCGACTTGGTTTCGGCAGCCAGGGGGATCTGCTTCAAGCGGATAGAGGCATCAATTGACCCGCTGCTGCTTTTTACGGCCAGGCTCCGATAGATGGACACCTGAGGAGAAGGAGTCCTTCCAAAAGGCTTTCCACACCTACGGCAAGGATTTTCATCTGATCCAGAAGCAGGTAAAGCCATAGGACGTTCTTTACCCTAGCAGATCATCAGAAGGAAAGCTTGGTTATTTCAGCTACCAAAGACGGGACTTCAGTCTCTCTCTTCTCAAGCCCCAAACACCTTCAAGTAGTAACAAAAGGGGACATCCAAGGCCTGCGGGAAAATGACGATCCTGCCTCTCCAGCCCTTTTCTGCAAGCTCTCTTGCAAGAAGCAGCTGTATTCTGTCAGACTTGTCTCACAGGTGTGCTGCTGCTTGCACAACACACATTGCGCTGGCATAATTGCAGTGAAGCGGGCAAAGAAGAACGGTGCTCGATGGATTTGTTGTTGGTCTGTGCATTACATGTGGTACCACGTAGCATAAGACACAGTTTATTCCTTTGCATGATGCCTCGCTTCCTCTAGATGATTTCATTTTACACCCTACTCCATTTCCTCCAGGATTTTCCTTCCTCCCTTACTCCATCTTCTGCTTTTTCTACAGCAGGCTCATTTGGGATTCCTTCTTTTTCTCTTCCCAACAGATCCAGAGTAAGACCGTGGCACAGTGTGTGGAGTACTACTACTCCTGGAAAAAAGAGCATCAACTTGCCAGCACCCTTGCTCAGGTGAGTGGCAAGAGAATCGAGACATGCCAGGAGGGAATCAAGGAACTGGCAGAAGGGGACACAAGCTGCTGGCAAGCCATGCCAGATGCCGCTTTGCCAGGATCCCGTCGTCCCCTGCACTGGGAAAGGCGCAGCAGATGCTGCCCAGGGCTTCATTGTGCTGCTGCCCTGGAATACGCAATCCTGGAGCATAACTTTGACCCAAGAAAGCAGCACTGCCACCAACATGGCCTTTGACTCTCTACAGCTTGGTTTCTCAAGGGCTGGCAGCCTTGCTGATTCCAATCACACCCTTCATTCCCCACTGCTTGCTAACAGCAGCAATCCCAGCTGCCTTCATGCAGATGCTGCACATTTTCAGGCATCTTTTGCAGCATCCCAGCCTACTCCCCAAGAAGGAGCTGCCGCTGCTGTGGCTCTGCTCAAACTTTCCTTACTGGCAAACAGCAATTTCCTTCAGAGACAGAGACAGAGAGAGAGAGAGAAGTACTATTGAGGGTAATAGAAAATGGGGGGAAGCATGTGTCTTCACTGATTTGACTGATTTCAAATCCCATTTGAAGCCTAGACATTTGTGGAAGAAAAGCAGAGAGAAATAGATGTTAGGCAGGGAGGTATAATTAAGAAGTGTGGAAGTAGAGATAGCCAGGCACTTATCCCAGCCCTTTGGGCTGTAGGAAAGAGGAGTCTTTTCCTCCGAGTGCTGGCTTGGCAGCCCGCCGCAGCCCACTGCCAAAGCCAGCCGTGTTCTCAGCTCTTTGGGCTTTGGAAGAATTTGCTTTGGCCCATAGATTTTTGTGCTGGACGCTCTGATTTGCAGCCTTGTGAGAGGAAGGAAACATTGATAAGAATTCTTTGATTTGCAGACTGCGTGCGAAGCAAAGAGCAGCAAAAGCCCCCCCAGAAAGGAGACTGGGCAGACAGGGAAGAGAAGCCGCAAGAGGGCTCGCAGCGCGGACTGTCCCTGCTGCCAAGCGCGCCAGCCGCCCCAGCCGGCGCGAGGCCCCTTTCCCTGCGGGCAGTGCAAACGGTGCGCAAGTTCCTCCTCTCTCTGCTCCAAGCTGCGCCTCTGCACTCAAACAGGCTGAGCCTTTTCAAAGGCACCACAGGGCAAGCTGAGGCCACTTGGAGGATGGGCCCTGCCAGCCGTGCTCAAGGTTACAACCCACTTCCAACCCAAAGGGCTCAGCTCAAACCCACTTCAATTCACAAGGAAACCTTGCCCTGCCCCCCAGCAAGACGCACTTCATACAAGTAGGAATAGATAGCATCAAAGCTTGCTTTGATGGGGCTGGTCAACTTCAAACGGGGATGAAGCAAAAGGACGATGACGTTCCAAGGAATTGAAAGCACAGAGAGCAAACTCATGGTGATGATCAATTTGCATATGTGTCACAGCCTGAAAAGACAGAAATTCGGACTAAAAGGGAGGTCTCCGAGCTTGCTTTCAGGGTGTGTATTAAATTGACAATGGATGGTTTGTTTCTTATCTTCCAGGGTGTTTGAAACCATCAAGGAAAGGAACAAACACAGGAGAAGACATGGCCCACGGAAGGAAGCAGAGCCTCTTGCCAAGAAGAAAAGGTCCAATTAGACAAGCCTGCAGTTGTGCAGGGCTAGCCATCAAGAGTTTTCCCTCAAGAAGACTAGATAGGAATAAGATGGCTTTTAAGACTTTAGGGTTGCTTATTCTTCTACTGAGTTGACATGGTAGCAGTCTCTCCATTTCTTAGTTCCGATTAGTTCCGATTAGTTCCGATTAGTTCCGATTAGTTCCGATTAGTTAAGTAGTATTATTGAAGATGTTTTTCTTAGTAGTCATAGATTTCTCAGTAAATGGAAGAGGTTTGGTGTTGGCTACGCTCTGTCTTTTGTCATTTTGCCTTTGTTGAGACGCAACCTCTCTTTATCATTAAAACAAAGTTTGTTCCAAATTCTGTCTTTTTGTCTGCATGAAATCACTCCAGCCAAGTTTGTTCCATTTGCTTGGTGTTGCAAGCATGGCACTTGCCCTGAGAGAAGAATGTGGGCACGTGAGTCCTCCCACCGGCCCAGCCCCCTGCTCAGCTGGCAGGACTTCCGAAGGGCCGTCTCCATGAGTGCCAAGGAAATAACGGTGGGGCTTCATCCTTTGATGCCTAAAAACCTCGGCTGGGAGTGCAAAGGGAGGCTTTGTTGAATTCAATGAATTGGAGCAAAATGAGTGATCTTGTCTCACTCCACTTTCTGGGATAAAAGCAGAGGGTTCCGTCCTTTTTTGCTGCCCAGCAACAGAACTTGCTTTCATTGTGGGCGACAGATGGACTTGAGCGCCTTCGAGGACGTTTCTAACCTCTCCGATTCTATAAAATCCCTATGCACCACAAAGACATCAGTGGTTGCATTTCAGTTTCAATGTAAAGGCCCACTCTCCCGCTCTGGGCCTCCAGCAATCTCCTCAGCTAAAGCAGAGCGGCTGTGCCCATTATCCTCTCACTTCTCACAGCTTTGGCATTTGCAGCAAAGAAGAGTCAAAGTCACTCTTTGGTCTAGCCCAGCAAATGGCAGTGCCTAGCAAGGCTTTGGAGGCAGGGGCTGGGGAGGATGGAGAGGGGGCCAGGGAGGGGGGAATTGCCAGGCTGCTTCTGGCAAGGCGAGGGAAGCTTGCCCTTGTCCGATGGAGCCAGGGCAGGTGGGATTTGGAACCTACAAAGTATCTGCCCTGCAGATACTTGAGAACCTACAAAGTATCTGCACTGCAGTGGGCCTTGGTACAGCTGCGCCCTGCCTTTGCTGGCGTGTGTGGAACACGCAGGCTGGCAAGGAAGCCAGATTTGCTCTTGCTTAACGCTAGGTGGGATGGCAGCAAAACTGGCTGGGTTTTGCCATAGCTGGGACCTAAGTCTTGAAACAAAGGTGAAGGCCGTCAGTGTGGAGAAGTCATTCTGTCAGTGTTCCTTTCTCAGAGCAAGCCCAGAGTATTAGAGATGAACATTCTCCCTTCTTCAAGGCAGCTGGAAGAATGACATAGAAATTCTGCACGACAGATTGACTACCAAAACATGCTGGTGGACTGCCCCAGTGTGCGGCCCCATCAGTTGCCCTGAAAAACATCCTGTTTCTCCAAGGTGCAAGGAAGGAGTGTTGCGGTGAGAGACCCGCTCACTAGGCCAAAGGAGGCAAAACATCAAGTGACATCTTGGGCAGCAATAGGACAACTGAGCAAGGGGGCAGGAGGAATGCCTTCACTTGGAGAGAAAGCTTTGCACTTGGTTCTGCACGGAGCGCCTTGCAGCATCTAGCTCCTCTCAGAGCCCGAGGAGAGCCAGCGGCGGGAGTCGCCCTGCTTCTCCAGGGCAGGAGATGGGCTCTGGGCTCTGGGCCCTTGGACAGAGCCAGGCTCCTGTGCACATTCAGCTGCAGGCACCTTACAGAGAAGCCCAGGCAAGACCCAGAGCTGTCCCTGCACGCCTTTTGCCCGTCTCATCAGACCACTGATGAGAAATGCCCCAGGGGGAAGGTTCTCTCAGCAAACTTGCAGCCAAAGAAGCAAAAGGGGCAAAGGTGGCCCATCCCTGTTCCTGTCCCCTGGCTCCCCTGGGGTTCTCAATGGAATGTTGCCCCTAGCAACTGGCATTGTCTCCCACTCCTGTGGCCGTTGGTGGAACACTGGTGGAGCAGCGGTGGAGCAGCAGCTGCAGGATCTGCTCCTGGGCTCTCCCTGCCTCTCTCTCTCGCTTTCTGCACTCAGCGCCACACCCGGCCTCTGCATCCACATCCTCCTCTTCTCCTCTGCCGCCAGGCATCCCCACAGTCCCTTTGGGACTGTCAAAGGTAAGGAAGTCCATGTTTGCCCTCAAAGCACTAACAGAACGGCAGGAGGCTCCAGCTGCCTCTCCCGCCAGCCACCACAGACAGGGTGCGTGCTCGCTTTCCCCAGACGAGATTCCTCATGAAAGCGGGCTCCTACTTCTCTTGGAATAATGCTGCTCCCAGGGCAAACACAGACCTTTCCACAGAGGACAGAGAGAGCTGTCACGCTGCACTTGCAGATGCTCGTCCACTGATGACCTGATGAAAATTCTTGGCACCCATTTCACTCCTGAAACTTTGTTGTCCTGACCCAAAAACATATTGGTCATTCCTGAGGAGTTCAGGGCTCCAGTGTCAAAAAGTCCTCTTGCGCCCTGACCCTGCTCACACCTCCTCCAAAGCTTCAAAAACCAGAAGGATGGCATTTCTCCTCCGTGATCCCTACCGTTCAGGGCATGGAAGCAGTTTGCTGGCCTTCTCCTCCAATAGGGGCTTTCATCTTCAATAATGATCTGGTTTCTGCAATTCTTAGAGACTTACATACTTACATCACTCACAGATCCATTCTGGTTTAATCGCTTTATAGTTTGTTTTTGGGGGTTTTTTTGATCTCTTTTGCATAGAGATAGTGGTATAGATTTGTCTGAGTTTTTCAATGTCTGAAGGGCTGGCTCTGCTTCATGGCGAGAGGCAGCCATGAAATGCCATCTTGAGTGGTCCTTCTCAAGAGCACAATCACAGTAGGAGAGAATTTTCTGGGCTGGAAGGGATTCTCAAAGATCATCGAGCCCGCATCCTGGGCCTGCCCAGGACAGCCTCAAGAATCACAGCCTGGGCCCAAGGGCAGTGCCCAAAGGGGTTTGGAGCTCTCTCAGGCTTGGTGCTGTGACGCCTTCCCTGGGGAGGCTGCTGCAGTGCCCAAGCACCCTGTGAAGGCTGAAGAGCCTTCTCCTTCTATGCAACCCAAGCCTCCACTGGCACATCTTCCATGCCATTCTCTTGGTTCTTCTCCATGGCCCCAAGACCCGAGAGAGTAGTGCACGCCCTTCTGCTTCCCGTCTTGAGGAAGCTGCAGGCTGCTAGGGGGTGCTGCCTTTGAAAATCCAAGTGAAAAAACCCAGCAATTCCACCAAAGGGAGGGGAGCTGGGACAGAGGAGCTCGTGCTTTGCAATGATGAGGATGAGAAGGAAGGCTAGCGACACATCTTGGCAGAAGGATTTTTATCTGGAGCATTGTTTTCATCTCTTGCAGGTGGAAAGGGGAGGCACAATGAAAAGGAAAGCAAGAGCCAAGAGTCAGCCGTGAGTTTTGGCACAGGGTTAAAGGACAGCCAACTTGAGCAATGGCATAGAGGAGAACTGCTCTTTCAGAGTCAGGGTGGCATTGGGGCAAGGCTTTGGGTCTACGGGCGCTGTCTCTTGACCGCTCGCCTTTCTTACGTCCGCCTTCTTCTTCCTTTAGACACATCAATGTTGGCAGTGACTTTCAGGCCGAGCTCCCAGAGCTGCAGACCAGAGCAGCCAGTGAGGAGGAAGAGCATGCAAGCCTGGTGTGGAAACCCTGGGAGGAAGATGAATCTGACATGGAAAAACCGGACAGAGGTAGCTGTCAAGCTTCTCTTCCAGCCCTGGCATACTGGGCTGTGGGAAAGGCTGCTTCTTGGGTCCAAAGGCAGCTTTTTGCAGGCTCTGCTTCTCTCCTTGTCTCGCCCATCTTGCCACGTGCAAGTCTTAGAGGCAAGGAGAATGCTCTGCTTTTGCAGGAGAGCAGGCAAAAGAGCTAGCGTCCTGCTCTCCAAATTGGCCAGGGCCATTTGCCACTGGCAGAGGAGAGATTGGCCCCCACTTCTTCTTACAAAAGCTGCTTGGATGGGAGAGCCAGCAGCACTGTGTGGGCCTTTGCTTCAGCTGCCCCTGTCTTTGCTGTGCTTTTCATGCTCTCCAAGCTGATGACTTTAGCTCCTGTGCTTTCCTTCTGCCTTGGAGATGGCAGGCTTTGCCCCTTCTGGGCTCAAGCCTGACTTTCGGTGGGTTTCTCTTGTGCTTGCAGTAAGAGAACTCTTGGACATGGCCAGCTCCCGTGGCCTTCCCGGGGCAGCAGCTAACCTGGAGCTGGCCCTGCACTGCCTGCACCAGGCTGGCGGCAGCGTTCCGGTAAGAAGCGGCTCTTTGGGCGCAGGGAGGAGTGGACAGGGAATTCAGAAGGCCCGGGCACTGGCACAGCCTTTCCTGGCTGCTCCTTGAAGAAGGCACTGAACAGGAAGCAGAGCCCTTGCTGCCTGTTGTGTCTCCTGCAGCTGGGCCAGGCCTGAGCCCTAATGGCTCGAGCAGGAAGAATATCTCTCCTGGAGGCACTGGCCGACGCTCCTGCAGCCTGCTGCCTTGTGAATGGCCTGGAGATCCCTGTTCTCTAAGACATTTGCAGGGGAAATTCCCAGAAGCCTCAGTGGGCCCAGGCAATTCTGGCTGCAGGAGCAGCAAGATCACTGACTTGGTCAGCCAAATGGCACTCTTGGGGAGCAGGATCAAAAGGCTGGGCAGCAAAACCCAGGGGCTGGCAGCAAATGCCAGTGTTTGAGCCCTATGGGAGCCAGTGGCCGGAATCCCTGAAGAGGCAAAGTAGCTGAAAGGCAGCATGGATGATTTTTGGCTTCTGCTTTTGTTGTGGGGCAGCTAAAGCCTTTTCCCCCTTTGATCTTGCAGGAGGCTCTGGAGATGCTGCACTCGGGGGGGCCTCCAACACCTCAAGGCCATCCCTTGGCCGATTATCATTACGCAGGTAACCAAAGCAGAGCTTCTTCTTCACTGACACATGCTGCCGGCTCCTTAAGTGCCGTGGCAAGCATTTCTGCTTCAACAAATTGTGCTTAACACCCGCACGAGGTCTCCACTTCTCCGGGGGGCGGGCAAAGCACCAGCACCTCCTCCTTCAGCTTTACTTCCTTTCCATGCCTTTTCCCTGGGCCATGCCTGCTCCTGTCTTCCTTGCCTTCTGAGGGAGCAGACGTAGACACGGGTGAATGATGGCTGGCGCCGACTTGGTTTCGGCAGCCAGGGGGATCTGCTTCAAGCGGATAGAGGCATCAATTGACCCGCTGCTGCTTTTTACGGCCAGGCTCCGATAGATGGACACCTGAGGAGAAGGAGTCCTTCCAAAAGGCTTTCCACACCTACGGCAAGGATTTTCATCTGATCCAGAAGCAGGTAAAGCCATAGGACGTTCTTTACCCTAGCAGATCATCAGAAGGAAAGCTTGGTTATTTCAGCTACCAAAGACGGGACTTCAGTCTCTCTCTTCTCAAGCACCAAACACCTTCAAGTAGTAACAAAAGGGGACATCCAAGGCCTGCGGGAAAATGACGATCCTGCCTCTCCAGCCCTTTTCTGCAAGCTCTCTTGCAAGAAGCAGCTGTATTCTGTCAGACTTGTCTCACAGGTGTGCTGCTGCTTGCACAACACACATTGCGCTGGCATAATTGCAGTGAAGCAGGCAAAGAAGAACGGTGCTCGATGGATTTGTTGTTGGTCTGTGCATTACATGTGGTACCACGTAGCATAAGACACGGTTTATTCCTTTGCATGATGCCTCGCTTCCTCTAGATGATTTCATTTTACACCCTACTCCATTTCCTCCAGGATTTTCCTTCCTCCCTTACTCCATCTTCTGCTTTTTCTACAGCAGGCTCATTTGGGATTCCTTCTTTTTCTCTTCCCAACAGATCCAGAGTAAGACCGTGGCACAGTGTGTGGAGTACTACTACTCCTGGAAAAAAGAGCATCAACTTGCCAGCACCCTTGCTCAGGTGAGTGGCAAGAGAATCGAGACATGCCAGGAGGGAATCAAGGAACTGGCAGAAGGGGACACAAGCTGCTGGCAAGCCATGCCAGATGCCGCTTTGCCAGGATCCCGTCGTCCCCTGCACTGGGAAAGGCGCAGCAGATGCTGCCCAGGGCTTCATTGTGCTGCTGCCCTGGAATACGCAATCCTGGAGCATAACTTTGACCCAAGAAAGCAGCACTGCCACCAACATGGCCTTTGACTCTCTACAGCTTGGTTTCTCAAGGGCTGGCAGCCTTGCTGATTCCAATCACACCCTTCATTCCCCACTGCTTGCTAACAGCAGCAATCCCAGCTGCCTTCATGCAGATGCTGCACATTTTCAGGCATCTTTTGCAGCATCCCAGCCTACTCCCCAAGAAGGAGCTGCCGCTGCTGTGGCTCTGCTCAAACTTTCCTTACTGGCAAACAGCAATTTCCTTCAGAGACAGAGACAGAGAGAGAGAGAGAAGTACTATTGAGGGTAATAGAAAATGGGGGGAAGCATGTGTCTTCACTGATTTGACTGATTTCAAATCCCATTTGAAGCCTAGACATTTGTGGAAGAAAAGCAGAGAGAAATAGATGTTAGGCAGGGAGGTATAATTAAGAAGTGTGGAAGTAGAGATAGCCAGGCACTTATCCCAGCCCTTTGGGCTGTAGGAAAGAGGAGTCTTTTCCTCCGAGTGCTGGCTTGGCAGCCCGCCGCAGCCCACTGCCAAAGCCAGCCGTGTTCTCAGCTCTTTGGGCTTTGGAAGAATTTGCTTTGGCCCATAGATTTTTGTGCTGGACGCTCTGATTTGCAGCCTTCTGAGAGGAAGGAAACATTGATAAGAATTCTTTGATTTGCAGACTGCGTGCGAAGCAAAGAGCAGCAAAAGCCCCCCCAGAAAGGAGACTGGGCAGACAGGGAAGAGAAGCCGCAAGAGGGCTCGCAGCGCGGACTGTCCCTGCTGCCAAGCGCGCCAGCCGCCCCAGCCGGCGCGAGGCCCCTTTCCCTGCGGGCAGTGCAAACGGTGCGCAAGTTCCTCCTCTCTCTGCTCCAAGCTGCGCCTCTGCACTCAAACAGGCTGAGCCTTTTCAAAGGCACCACAGGGCAAGCTGAGGCCACTTGGAGGATGGGCCCTGCCAGCCGTGCTCAAGGTTACAACCCACTTCCAACCCAAAGGGCTCAGCTCAAACCCACTTCAATTCACAAGGAAACCTTGCCCTGCCCCCCAGCAAGACGCACTTCATACAAGTAGGAATAGATAGCATCAAAGCTTGCTTTGATGGGGCTGGTCAACTTCAAACGGGGATGAAGCAAAAGGACGATGACGTTCCAAGGAATTGAAAGCACAGAGAGCAAACTCATGGTGATGATCAATTTGCATATGTGTCACAGCCTGAAAAGACAGAAATTCGGACTAAAAGGGAGGTCTCCGAGCTTGCTTTCAGGGTGTGTATTAAATTGACAATGGATGGTTTGTTTCTTATCTTCCAGGGTGTTTGAAACCATCAAGGAAAGGAACAAACACAGGAGAAGACATGGCCCACGGAAGGAAGAAGAGCCTCTTGCCAAGAAGAAAAGGCCCAATTAGACAAGCCTGCAGTTGTGCAGGGCTAGCCATCAAGAGTTAGCCCTCAAGAAGACTAGATAGGAATAAGATGGCTTTTAAGACTTTAGGGTTGCTTATTCTTCTACTGAGTTGACATGGTAGCAGTCTCTCCATTTCTTAGTTCCGATTAGTTCCAATTAGTTCCGATTAGTTAAGTAGTATTATTGAAGATGTTTTTCTTAGTAGTCATAGATTTCTCAGTAAATGAAAGAGGTTTGGTGTTGGCTACGCTCTGGCTTTTGTCATTTTGCCTTTGTTGAGACGCAACCTCTCTTTATCATTAAAACAAAGTTTGTTCCAAATTCTGTCTTTTTGTCTGCATGAAATCACTCCAGCCAAGTTTGTTCCATTTGCTTGGTGTTGCAAGCATGGCACTTGCCCTGAGAGAAGAATGTGGGCACGTGAGTCCTCCCACCGGCCCAGCCCCCTGCTCAGCTGGCAGGACTTCCGAAGGACCGTCTCCATGAGTGCCAAGGAAATAACGGTGGGGCTTCATCCTTTGATGCCTAAAAACCTCGGCTGGGAGTGCAAAGGGAGGCTTTGTTGAATTCAATGAATTGGAGCAAAATGAGTGATCTTGTCTCACTCCACTTTCTGGGATAAAAGCAGAGGGTTCCGTCCTTTTTTGCTGCCCAGCAACAGAACTTGCTTTCATTGTGGGCGACAGATGGACTTGAGCGCCTTCGAGGACGTTTCTAACCTCTCCGATTCTATAAAATCCCTATGCACCACAAAGACATCAGTGGTTGCATTTCAGTTTCAATGTAAAGGCCCACTCTCCCGCTCTGGGCCTCCAGCAATCTCCTCAGCTAAAGCAGAGCGGCTGTGCCCATTATCCTCTCACTTCTCACAGCTTTGGCATTTGCAGCAAAGAAGAGTCAAAGTCACTCTTTGGTCTAGCCCAGCAAATGGCAGTGCCTAGCAAGGCTTTGGAGGCAGGGGCTGGGGAGGATGGAGAGGGGGCCAGGGAGGGGGGAATTGCCAGGCTGCTTCTGGCAAGGCGAGGGAAGCTTGCCCTTGTCCGATGGAGCCAGGGCAGGTGGGATTTGGAACCTACAAAGTATCTGCCCTGCAGATACTTGAGAACCTACAAAGTATCTGCACTGCAGTGGGCCTTGGTACAGCTGCGCCCTGCCTTTGCTGGCGTGTGTGGAACACGCAGGCTGGCAAGGAAGCCAGATTTGCTCTTGCTTAACGCTAGGTGGGATGGCAGCAAAACTGGCTGGGTTTTGCCATAGCTGGGACCTAAGTCTTGAAACAAAGGTGAAGGCCGTCAGTGTGGAGAAGTCATTCTGTCAGTGTTCCTTTCTCAGAGCAAGCCCAGAGTATTAGAGATGAACATTCTCCCTTCTTCAAGGCAGCTGGAAGAATGACATAGAAATTCTGCACGACAGATTGACTACCAAAACATGCTGGTGGACTGCCCCAGTGTGCGGCCCCATCAGTTGCCCTGAAAAACATCCTGTTTCTCCAAGGTGCAAGGAAGGAGTGTTGCGGTGAGAGACCCGCTCACTAGGCCAAAGGAGGCAAAACATCAAGTGACATCTTGGGCAGCAATAGGACAACTGAGCAAGGGGGCAGGAGGAATGCCTTCACTTGGAGAGAAAGCTTTGCACTTGGTTCTGCACGGAGCGCCTTGCAGCATCTAGCTCCTCTCAAAGCCCGAGGAGAGCCAGCGGCGGGAGTCGCCCTGCTTCTCCAGGGCAGGAGATGGGCTCTGGGCTCTGGGCCCTGGGACAGAGCCAGGCTCCTGTGCACATTCAGCTGCAGGCACCTTACAGAGAAGCCCAGGCAAGACCCAGAGCTGTCCCTGCACGCCTTTTGCCCGTCTCATCAGACCACTGATGAGAAATGCCCCAGGGGGAAGGTTCTCTCAGCAAACTTGCAGCCAAAGAAGCAAAAGGGGCAAAGGTGGCCCATCCCTGTTCCTGTCCCCTGGCTCCCCTGGGCTTCTCAATGGAATGTTGCCCCTAGCAACTGGCATTGTCTCCCACTCCTGTGGCCGTTGGTGGAACACTGGTGGAACAGCGGTGGAGCAGCAGCTGCAGGATCTGCTCCTGGGCTCTCCCTGCCTCTCTCTCTCGCTTTCTGCACTCAGCGCCACACCCGGCCTCTGCATCCACATCCTCCTCTTCTCCTCTGCCGCCAGGCATCCCCACAGTCCCTTTGGGACTGTCAAAGGTAAGGAAGTCCATGTTTGCCCTCAAAGCACTAACAGAACGGCAGGAGGCTCCAGCTGCCTCTCCCGCCAGCCACCACAGACAGGGTGCGTGCTCGCTTTCCCCAGACGAGATTCCTCATGAAAGCGGGCTCCTACTTCTCTTGGAATAATGCTGCTCCCAGGGCAAACACAGACCTTTCCACAGAGGACAGAGAGAGCTGTCACGCTGCACTTGCAGATGCTCGTCCACTGATGACCTGATGAAAATTCTTGGCACCCATTTCACTCCTGAAACTTTGTTGTGCTGACCCAAAAACATATTGGTCATTCCTGAGGAGTTCAGGGCTCCAGTGTCAAAAAGTCCTGTTGCGCCCTGACCCTGCTCACACCTCCTCCAAAGCTTCAAAAACCAGAAGGATGGCATTTCTCCTCCGTGATCCCTACCGTTCAGGGCATGGAAGCAGTTTGCTGGCCTTCTCCTCCAATAGGGGCTTTCATCTTCAATAATGATCTGGTTTCTGCAATTCTTAGAGACTTACATACTTACATCACTCACAGATCCATTCTGGTTTAATCGCTTTATAGTTTGTTTTTGGGGGTTTTTTTGATCTCTTTTGCATAGAGATAGTGGTATAGATTTGTCTGAGTTTTTCAATGTCTGAAGGGCTGGCTCTGCTTCATGGCGAGAGGCAGCCATGAAATGCCATCTTGAGTGGTCCTTCTCAAGAGCACAATCACAGTAGGAGAGAATTTTCTGGGCTGGAAGGGATTCTCAAAGATCATCGAGCCCGCATCCTGGGCCTGCCCAGGACAGCCTCAAGAATCACAGCCTGGGCCCAAGGGCAGTGCCCAAAGGGTTTTGGAGCTCTCTCAGGCTTGGTGCTGTGACGCCTTCCCTGGGGAGGCTGCTGCAGTGCCCAAGCACCCTGTGAAGGCTGAAGAGCCTTCTCCTTCTATGCAACCCAAGCCTCCACTGGCACATCTTCCATGCCATTCTCTTGGTTCTTCTCCATGGCCCCAAGACCCGAGAGAGTAGTGCACGCCCTTCTGCTTCCCGTCTTGAGGAAGCTGCAGACTGCTAGGGGGTGCTGCCTTTGAAAATCCAAGTGAAAAAACCCAGCAATTCCACCAAAGGGAGGGGAGCTGGGACAGAGGAGCTCGTGCTTTGCAATGATGAGGATGAGAAGGAAGGCTAGCGACACATCTTGGCAGAAGGATTTTTATCTGGAGCATTGTTTTCATCTCTTGCAGGTGGAAAGGGGAGGCACAATGAAAAGGAAAGCAAGAGCCAAGAGTCAGCCGTGAGTTTTGGCACAGGGTTAAAGGACAGCCAACTTGAGGAATGGCATAGAGGAGAACTGCTCTTTCAGAGTCAGGGTGGCATTGGGGCAAGGCTTTGGGTCTACGGGCGCTGTCCCTTGACCGCTCGCCTTTCTTACGTCCGCCTTCTTCTTACTTTAGACACATCAATGTTGGCAGTGACTTTCAGGCCGAGCTCCCAGAGCTGCAGACCAGAGCAGCCAGTGAGGAGGAAGAGCATGCAAGCCTGGTGTGGAAACCCTGGGAGGAAGATGAATCTGACACGGAAAAACCGGACAGAGGTAGCTGTCAAGCTTCTCTTCCAGCCCTGGCATACTGGGCTGTGGGAAAGGCTGCTTCTTGGGTCCAAAGGCAGCTTTTTGCAGGCTCTGCTTCTCTCCTTGTCTCGCCCATCTTGCCACGTGCAAGTCTTAGAGGCAAGGAGAATGCTCTGCTTTTGCAGGAGAGCAGGCAAAAGAGCTAGCGTCCTGCTCTCCAAATTGGCCAGGGCCATTTGCCACTGGCAGAGGAGAGATTGGCCCCCACTTCTTCTTACAAAAGCTGCTTGGATGGGAGAGCCAGCAGCACTGTGTGGGCCTTTGCTTCAGCTGCCCCTGTCTTTGCTGTGCTTTTCATGCTCTCCAAGCTGATGACTTTAGCTCCTGTGCTTTCCTTCTGCCTTGGAGATGGCAGGCTTTGCCCCTTCTGGGCTCAAGCCTGACTTTCGGTGGGTTTCTCTTGTGCTTGCAGTAAGAGAACTCTTGGACATGGCCAGCTCCCGTGGCGTTCCCGGGGCAGCAGCTAACCTGGAGCTGGCCCTGCACTGCCTGCACCAGGCTGGCGGCAGCGTTCCGGTAAGAAGCGGCTCTTTGGGCGCAGGGAGGAGTGGACAGGGAATTCAGAAGGCCCGCGCACTGGCACAGCCTTTCCTGGCTGCTCCTTGAAGAAGGCACTGAACAGGAAGCAGAGCCCTTGCTGCCTGTTGTGTCTCCTGCAGCTGGGCCAGGCCTGAGCCCTAATGGCTCGAGCAGGAAGAATATCTCTCCTGGAGGCACTGGCCGACGCTCCTGCAGCCTGCTGCCTTGTGAATGGCCTGGAGATCCCTGTTCTCTAAGACATTTGCAGGGGAAATTCCCAGAAGCCTCAGTGGGCCCAGGCAATTCTGGCTGCAGGAGCAGCAAGATCACTGACTTGGTCAGCCAAATGGCACTCTTGGGGAGCAGGATCAAAAGGCTGGGCAGCAAAACCCAGGGGCTGGCAGCAAATGCCAGTGTTTGAGCCCTATGGGAGCCAGTGGCCGGAATCCCTGAAGAGGCAAAGTAGCTGAAAGGCAGCATGGATGATTTTTGGCTTCTGCTTTTGTTGTGGGGCAGCTAAAGCCTTTTCCCCCTTTGATCTTGCAGGAGGCTCTGGAGATGCTGCACTCGGGGGGGCCTCCAACACCTCAAGGCCATCCCTTGGCCGATTATCATTACGCAGGTAACCAAAGCAGAGCTTCTTCTTCACTGACACATGCTGCCGGCTCCTTAAGTGCCGTGGCAAGCATTTCTGCTTCAACAAATTGTGCTTAACACCCGCACGAGGTCTCCACTTCTCCGGGGGGCGGGCAAAGCACCAGCACCTCCTCCTTCAGCTTTACTTCCTTTCCATGCCTTTTCCCTGGGCCATGCCTGCTCCTGTCTTCCTTGCCTTCTGAGGGAGCAGACGTAGACACGGGTGAATGATGGCTGGCGCCGACTTGGTTTCGGCAGCCAGGGGGATCTGCTTCAAGCGGATAGAGGCATCAATTGACCCGCTGCTGCTTTTTACGGCCAGGCTCCGATAGATGGACACCTGAGGAGAAGGAGTCCTTCCAAAAGGCTTTCCACACCTACGGCAAGGATTTTCATCTGATCCAGAAGCAGGTAAAGCCATAGGACGTTCTTTACCCTAGCAGATCATCAGAAGGAAAGCTTGGTTATTTCAGCTACCAAAGACGGGACTTCAGTCTCTCTCTTCTCAAGCACCAAACACCTTCAAGTAGTAACAAAAGGGGACATCCAAGGCCTGCGGGAAAATGACGATCCTGCCTCTCCAGCCCTTTTCTGCAAGCTCTCTTGCAAGAAGCAGCTGTATTCTGTCAGACTTGTCTCACAGGTGTGCTGCTGCTTGCACAACACACATTGCACTGGCATAATTGCAGTGAAGCAGGCAAAGAAGAACGGTGCTCGATGGATTTGTTGTTGGTCTGTGCATTACATGTGGTACCACGTAGCATAAGACACGGTTTATTCCTTTGCATGATGCCTCGCTTCCTCTAGATGATTTCATTTTACACCCTACTCCATTTCCTCCAGGATTTTCCTTCCTCCCTTACTCCATCTTCTGCTTTTTCTACAGCAGGCTCATTTGGGATTCCTTCTTTTTCTCTTCCCAACAGATCCAGAGTAAGACCGTGGCACAGTGTGTGGAGTACTACTACTCCTGGAAAAAAGAGCATCAACTTGCCAGCACCCTTGCTCAGGTGAGTGGCAAGAGAATCGAGACATGCCAGGAGGGAATCAAGGAACTGGCAGAAGGGGACACAAGCTGCTGGCAAGCCATGCCAGATGCCGCTTTGCCAGGATCCCGTCGTCCCCTGCACTGGGAAAGGCGCAGCAGATGCTGCCCAGGGCTTCATTGTGCTGCTGCCCTGGAATACGCAATCCTGGAGCATAACTTTGACCCAAGAAAGCAGCACTGCCACCAACATGGCCTTTGACTCTCTACAGCTTGGTTTCTCAAGGGCTGGCAGCCTTGCTGATTCCAATCACACCCTTCATTCCCCACTGCTTGCTAACAGCAGCAATCCCAGCTGCCTTCATGCAGATGCTGCACATTTTCAGGCATCTTTTGCAGCATCCCAGCCTACTCCCCAAGAAGGAGCTGCCGCTGCTGTGGCTCTGCTCAAACTTTCCTTACTGGCAAACAGCAATTTCCTTCAGAGACAGAGACAGAGAGAGAGAGAGAAGTACTATTGAGGGTAATAGAAAATGGGGGGAAGCATGTGTCTTCACTGATTTGACTGATTTCAAATCCCATTTGAAGCCTAGACATTTGTGGAAGAAAAGCAGAGAGAAATAGATGTTAGGCAGGGAGGTATAATTAAGAAGTGTGGAAGTAGAGATAGCCAGGCACTTATCCCAGCCCTTTGGGCTGTAGGAAAGAGGAGTCTTTTCCTCCGAGTGCTGGCTTGGCAGCCCGCCGCAGCCCACTGCCAAAGCCAGCCGTGTTCTCAGCTCTTTGGGCTTTGGAAGAATTTGCTTTGGCCCATAGATTTTTGTGCTGGACGCTCTGATTTGCAGCCTTCTGAGAGGAAGGAAACATTGATAAGAATTCTTTGATTTGCAGACTGCGTGCGAAGCAAAGAGCAGCAAAAGCCCCCCCAGAAAGGAGACTGGGCAGACAGGGAAGAGAAGCCGCAAGAGGGCTCGCAGCGCCGACTGTCCCTGCTGCCAAGCGCGCCAGCCGCCCCAGCCGGCGCGAGGCCCCTTTCCCTGCGGGCAGTGCAAACGGTGCGCAAGTTCCTCCTCTCTCTGCTCCAAGCTGCGCCTCTGCACTCAAACAGGCTGAGCCTTTTCAAAGGCACCACAGGGCAAGCTGAGGCCACTTGGAGGATGGGCCCTGCCAGCCGTGCTCAAGGTTACAACCCACTTCCAACCCAAAGGGCTCAGCTCAAACCCACTTCAATTCACAAGGAAACCTTGCCCTGCCCCCCAGCAAGACGCACTTCATACAAGTAGGAATAGATAGCATCAAAGCTTGCTTTGATGGGGCTGGTCAACTTCAAACGGGGATGAAGCAAAAGGACGATGACGTTCCAAGGAATTGAAAGCACAGAGAGCAAACTCATGGTGATGATCAATTTGCATATGTGTCACAGCCTGAAAAGACAGAAATTCGGACTAAAAGGGAGGTCTCCGAGCTTGCTTTCAGGGTGTGTATTAAATTGACAATGGATGGTTTGTTTCTTATCTTCCAGGGTGTTTGAAACCATCAAGGAAAGGAACAAACACAGGAGAAGACATGGCCCACGGAAGGAAGAAGAGCCTCTTGCCAAGAAGAAAAGGCCCAATTAGACAAGCCTGCAGTTGTGCAGGGCTAGCCATCAAGAGTTAGCCCTCAAGAAGACTAGATAGGAATAAGATGGCTTTTAAGACTTTAGGGTTGCTTATTCTTCTACTGAGTTGACATGGTAGCAGTCTCTCCATTTCTTAGTTCCGATTAGTTCCAATTAGTTCCGATTAGTTAAGTAGTATTATTGAAGATGTTTTTCTTAGTAGTCATAGATTTCTCAGTAAATGAAAGAGGTTTGGTGTTGGCTACGCTCTGGCTTTTGTCATTTTGCCTTTGTTGAGACGCAACCTCTCTTTATCATTAAAACAAAGTTTGTTCCAAATTCTGTCTTTTTGTCTGCATGAAATCACTCCAGCCAAGTTTGTTCCATTTGCTTGGTGTTGCAAGCATGGCACTTGCCCTGAGAGAAGAATGTGGGCACGTGAGTCCTCCCACCGGCCCAGCCCCCTGCTCAGCTGGCAGGACTTCCGAAGGACCGTCTCCATGAGTGCCAAGGAAATAACGGTGGGGCTTCATCCTTTGATGCCTAAAAACCTCGGCTGGGAGTGCAAAGGGAGGCTTTGTTGAATTCAATGAATTGGAGCAAAATGAGTGATCTTGTCTCACTCCACTTTCTGGGATAAAAGCAGAGGGTTCCGTCCTTTTTTGCTGCCCAGCAACAGAACTTGCTTTCATTGTGGGCGACAGATGGACTTGAGCGCCTTCGAGGACGTTTCTAACCTCTCCGATTCTATAAAATCCCTATGCACCACAAAGACATCAGTGGTTGCATTTCAGTTTCAATGTAAAGGCCCACTCTCCCGCTCTGGGCCTCCAGCAATCTCCTCAGCTAAAGCAGAGCGGCTGTGCCCATTATCCTCTCACTTCTCACAGCTTTGGCATTTGCAGCAAAGAAGAGTCAAAGTCACTCTTTGGTCTAGCCCAGCAAATGGCAGTGCCTAGCAAGGCTTTGGAGGCAGGGGCTGGGGAGGATGGAGAGGGGGCCAGGGAGGGGGGAATTGCCAGGCTGCTTCTGGCAAGGCGAGGGAAGCTTGCCCTTGTCCGATGGAGCCAGGGCAGGTGGGATTTGGAACCTACAAAGTATCTGCCCTGCAGATACTTGAGAACCTACAAAGTATCTGCACTGCAGTGGGCCTTGGTACAGCTGCGCCCTGCCTTTGCTGGCGTGTGTGGAACACGCAGGCTGGCAAGGAAGCCAGATTTGCTCTTGCTTAACGCTAGGTGGGATGGCAGCAAAACTGGCTGGGTTTTGCCATAGCTGGGACCTAAGTCTTGAAACAAAGGTGAAGGCCGTCAGTGTGGAGAAGTCATTCTCTCAGTGTTCCTTTCTCAGAGCAAGCCCAGAGTATTAGAGATGAACATTCTCCCTTCTTCAAGGCAGCTGGAAGAATGACATAGAAATTCTGCACGACAGATTGACTACCAAAACATGCTGGTGGACTGCCCCAGTGTGCGGCCCCATCAGTTGCCCTGAAAAACATCCTGTTTCTCCAAGGTGCAAGGAAGGAGTGTTGCGGTGAGAGACCCGCTCACTAGGCCAAAGGAGGCAAAACATCAAGTGACATCTTGGGCAGCAATAGGACAACTGAGCAAGGGGGCAGGAGGAATGCCTTCACTTGGAGAGAAAGCTTTGCACTTGGTTCTGCACGGAGCGCCTTGCAGCATCTAGCTCCTCTCAAAGCCCGAGGAGAGCCAGCGGCGGGAGTCGCCCTGCTTCTCCAGGGCAGGAGATGGGCTCTGGGCTCTGGGCCCTGGGACAGAGCCAGGCTCCTGTGCACATTCAGCTGCAGGCACCTTACAGAGAAGCCCAGGCAAGACCCAGAGCTGTCCCTGCACGCCTTTTGCCCGTCTCATCAGACCACTGATGAGAAATGCCCCAGGGGGAAGGTTCTCTCAGCAAACTTGCAGCCAAAGAAGCAAAAGGGGCAAAGGTGGCCCATCCCTGTTCCTGTCCCCTGGCTCCCCTGGGCTTCTCAATGGAATGTTGCCCCTAGCAACTGGCATTGTCTCCCACTCCTGTGGCCGTTGGTGGAACACTGGTGGAACAGCGGTGGAGCAGCAGCTGCAGGATCTGCTCCTGGGCTCTCCCTGCCTCTCTCTCTCGCTTTCTGCACTCAGCGCCACACCCGGCCTCTGCATCCACATCCTCCTCTTCTCCTCTGCCGCCAGGCATCCCCACAGTCCCTTTGGGACTGTCAAAGGTAAGGAAGTCCATGTTTGCCCTCAAAGCACTAACAGAACGGCAGGAGGCTCCAGCTGCCTCTCCCGCCAGCCACCACAGACAGGGTGCGTGCTCGCTTTCCCCAGACGAGATTCCTCATGAAAGCGGGCTCCTACTTCTCTTGGAATAATGCTGCTCCCAGGGCAAACACAGACCTTTCCACAGAGGACAGAGAGAGCTGTCACGCTGCACTTGCAGATGCTCGTCCACTGATGACCTGATGAAAATTCTTGGCACCCATTTCACTCCTGAAACTTTGTTGTGCTGACCCAAAAACATATTGGTCATTCCTGAGGAGTTCAGGGCTCCAGTGTCAAAAAGTCCTCTTGCGCCCTGACCCTGCTCACACCTCCTCCAAAGCTTCAAAAACCAGAAGGATGGCATTTCTCCTCCGTGATCCCTACCGTTCAGGGCATGGAAGCAGTTTGCTGGCCTTCTCCTCCAATAGGGGCTTTCATCTTCAATAATGATCTGGTTTCTGCAATTCTTAGAGACTTACATACTTACATCACTCACAGATCCATTCTGGTTTAATCGCTTTATAGTTTGTTTTTGGGGGTTTTTTTGATCTCTTTTGCATAGAGATAGTGGTATAGATTTGTCTGAGTTTTTCAATGTCTGAAGGGCTGGCTCTGCTTCATGGCGAGAGGCAGCCATGAAATGCCATCTTGAGTGGTCCTTCTCAAGAGCACAATCACAGTAGGAGAGAATTTTCTGGGCTGGAAGGGATTCTCAAAGATCATCGAGCCCGCATCCTGGGCCTGCCCAGGACAGCCTCAAGAATCACAGCCTGGGCCCAAGGGCAGTGCCCAAAGGGTTTTGGAGCTCTCTCAGGCTTGGTGCTGTGACGCCTTCCCTGGGGAGGCTGCTGCAGTGCCCAAGCACCCTGTGAAGGCTGAAGAGCCTTCTCCTTCTATGCAACCCAAGCCTCCACTGGCACATCTTCCATGCCATTCTCTTGGTTCTTCTCCATGGCCCCAAGACCCGAGAGAGTAGTGCACGCCCTTCTGCTTCCCGTCTTGAGGAAGCTGCAGACTGCTAGGGGGTGCTGCCTTTGAAAATCCAAGTGAAAAAACCCAGCAATTCCACCAAAGGGAGGGGAGCTGGGACAGAGGAGCTCGTGCTTTGCAATGATGAGGATGAGAAGGAAGGCTAGCGACACATCTTGGCAGAAGGATTTTTATCTGGAGCATTGTTTTCATCTCTTGCAGGTGGAAAGGGGAGGCACAATGAAAAGGAAAGCAAGAGCCAAGAGTCAGCCGTGAGTTTTGGCACAGGGTTAAAGGACAGCCAACTTGAGGAATGGCATAGAGGAGAACTGCTCTTTCAGAGTCAGGGTGGCATTGGGGCAAGGCTTTGGGTCTACGGGCGCTGTCCCTTGACCGCTCGCCTTTCTTACGTCCGCCTTCTTCTTACTTTAGACACATCAATGTTGGCAGTGACTTTCAGGCCGAGCTCCCAGAGCTGCAGACCAGAGCAGCCAGTGAGGAGGAAGAGCATGCAAGCCTGGTGTGGAAACCCTGGGAGGAAGATGAATCTGACACGGAAAAACCGGACAGAGGTAGCTGTCAAGCTTCTCTTCCAGCCCTGGCATACTGGGCTGTGGGAAAGGCTGCTTCTTGGGTCCAAAGGCAGCTTTTTGCAGGCTCTGCTTCTCTCCTTGTCTCGCCCATCTTGCCACGTGCAAGTCTTAGAGGCAAGGAGAATGCTCTGCTTTTGCAGGAGAGCAGGCAAAAGAGCTAGCGTCCTGCTCTCCAAATTGGCCAGGGCCATTTGCCACTGGCAGAGGAGAGATTGGCCCCCACTTCTTCTTACAAAAGCTGCTTGGATGGGAGAGCCAGCAGCACTGTGTGGGCCTTTGCTTCAGCTGCCCCTGTCTTTGCTGTGCTTTTCATGCTCTCCAAGCTGATGACTTTAGCTCCTGTGCTTTCCTTCTGCCTTGGAGATGGCAGGCTTTGCTCCTTCTGGGCTCAAGCCTGACTTTCGGTGGGTTTCTCTTGTGCTTGCAGTAAGAGAACTCTTGGACATGGCCAGCTCCCGTGGCATTCCCGGGGCAGCAGCTAACCTGGAGCTGGCCCTGCACTGCCTGCACCAGGCTGGCGGCAGCGTTCCGGTAAGAAGCGGCTCTTTGGGCGCAGGGAGGAGTGGACAGGGAATTCAGAAGGCCCGCGCACTGGCATAGCCTTTCCTGGCTGCTCCTTGAAGAAGGCACTGAACAGGAAGCAGAGCCCTTGCTGCCTGTTGTGTCTCCTGCAGCTGGGCCAGGCCTGAGCCCTAATGGCTCGAGCAGGAAGAATATCTCTCCTGGAGGCACTGGCCGACGCTCCTGCAGCCTGCTGCCTTGTGAATGGCCTGGAGATCCCTGTTCTCTAAGACATTTGCAGGGGAAATTCCCAGAAGCCTCAGTGGGCCCAGGCAATTCTGGCTGCAGGAGCAGCAAGATCACTGACTTGGTGAGCCAAATGGCACTCTTGGGGAGCAGGATCAAAAGGCTGGGCAGCAAAACCCAGGGGCTGGCAGCAAATGCCAGTGTTTGAGCCCTATGGGAGCCAGTGGCCGGAATCCCTGAAGAGGCAAAGTAGCTGAAAGGCAGCATGGATGATTTTTGGCTTCTGCTTTTGTTGTGGGGCAGCTAAAGCCTTTTCCCCCTTTGATCTTGCAGGAGGCTCTGGAGATGCTGCTCTCGGGGGGGCCTCCAAAACCTCAAGGCCATCCCTTGGCCGATTATCATTACGCAGGTAACCAAAGCAGAGCTTCTTCTTCACTGACACATGCTGCTGGCTCCTTAAGTGCCGTGGCAAGCATTTCTGCTTCAACAAATTGTGCTTAACACCCGAACGAGGTCTCCACTTCTCCGGGGGGCGGGCAAAGCACCAGCATCTCCTCCTTCAGCTTTACTTCCTTTCCATGCCTTTTCCCTGGGCCATGCCTGCTCCTGTCTTCCTTGCCTTCTGAGGGAGCAGACGTGGACACGGGTGAATGATGGCTGGCGCCGACTTGGTTTCGGCAGCCAGGGGGATCTGCTTCAAGCGGATAGAGGCATCAATTGACCCGCTGCTGCTTTTTACGGCCAGGCTCCGATAGATGGACACCTGAGGAGAAGGAGTCCTTCCAAAAGGCTTTCCACACCTATGGCAAGGATTTTCATCTGATCCAGAAGCAGGTAAAGCCATAGGACGTTCTTTACCCTAGCAGATCATCAGAAGGAAAGCTTGGTTATTTCAGCTACCAAAGACGGGACTTCAGTCTCTCTCTTCTCAAGCACCAAACACCTTCAAGTAGTAACAAAAGGGGACATCCAAGGCCTGCGGGAAAATGACGATCCTGCCTCTCCAGCCCTTTTCTGCAAGCTCTCTTGCAAGAAGCAGCTGTATTCTGTCAGACTTGTCTCACAGGTGTGCTGCTGCTTGCACAACACACATTGCGCTGGCATAATTGCAGTGAAGCGGGCAAAGAAGAACGGTGCTCGATGGATTTGTTGTTGGTCTCTGCATTACATGTGGTACCACGTAGCATAAGACACGGTTTATTCCTTTGCATGATGCCTCGCTTCCTCTAGATGATTTCATTTTACACCCTACTCCATTTCCTCCAGGATTTTCCTTCCTCCCTTACTCCATCTTCTGCTTTTTCTACAGCAGGCTCATTTGGGATTCCTTCTTTTTCTCTTCCCAACAGATCCAGAGTAAGACCGTGGCACAGTGTGTGGAGTACTACTACTCCTGGAAAAAAGAGCATCAACTTGCCAGCACCCTTGCTCAGGTGAGTGGCAAGAGAATCGAGACATGCCAGGAGGGAATCAAGGAACTGGCAGAAGGGGACACAAGCTGCTGGCAAGCCATGCCAGATGCCGCTTTGCCAGGATCCCGTCGTCCCCTGCACTGGGAAAGGCGCAGCAGATGCTGCCCAGGGCTTCATTGTGCTGCTGCCCTGGAATACGCAATCCTGGAGCATAACTTTGACCCAAGAAAGCAGCACTGCCACCAACATGGCCTTTGACTCTCTACAGCTTGGTTTCTCAAGGGCTGGCAGCCTTGCTGATTCCAATCACACCCTTCATTCCCCACTGCTTGCTAACAGCAGCAATCCCAGCTGCCTTCATGCAGATGCTGCACATTTTCAGGGATCTTTTGGAGCATCCCAGCCTACTCCCCAAGAAGGAGCTGCCGCTGCTGTGGCTCTGCTCAAACTTTCCTTACTGGCAAACAGCAATTTCCTTCAGAGACAGAGACAGAGAGAGAGAGAGAAGTACTATTGAGGGTAATAGAAAATGGGGGGAAGCATGTGTCTTCACTGATTTGACTGATTTCAAATCCCATTTGAAGCCTAGACATTTGTGGAAGAAAAGCAGAGAGAAATAGATGTTAGGCAGGGAGGTATAATTAAGAAGTGTGGAAGTAGAGATAGCCAGGCACTTATCCCAGCCCTTTGGGCTGTAGGAAAGAGGAGTCTTTTCCTCCGAGTGCTGGCTTGGCAGCCCGCCGCAGCCCACTGCCAAAGCCAGCCGTGTTCTCAGCTCTTTGGGCTTTGGAAGAATTTGCTTTGGCCCATAGATTTTTGTGCTGGACGCTCTGATTTGCAGCCTTCTGAGAGGAAGGAAACATTGATAAGAATTCTTTGATTTGCAGACTGCGTGCGAAGCAAAGAGCAGCAAAAGCCCCCCCAGAAAGGAGACTGGGCAGACAGGGAAGAGAAGCCGCAAGAGGGCTCGCAGCGCGGACTGTCCCTGCTGCCAAGCGCGCCAGCCGCCCCAGCCGGCGCGAGGCCCCTTTCCCTGCGGGCAGTGCAAACGGTGCGCAAGTTCCTCCTCTCTCTGCTCCAAGCTGCGCCTCTGCACTCAAACAGGCTGAGCCTTTTCAAAGGCACCACAGGGCAAGCTGAGGCCACTTGGAGGATGGGCCCTGCCAGCCGTGCTCAAGGTTACAACCCACTTCCAACCCAAAGGGCTCAGCTCAAACCCACTTCAATTCACAAGGAAACCTTGCCCTGCCCCCCAGCAAGACGCACTTCATACAAGTAGGAATAGATAGCATCAAAGCTTGCTTTGATGGGGCTGGTCAACTTCAAACGGGGATGAAGCAAAAGGACGATGACGTTCCAAGGAATTGAAAGCACAGAGAGCAAACTCATGGTGATGATCAATTTGCATATGTGTCACAGCCTGAAAAGACAGAAATTCGGACTAAAAGGGAGGTCTCCGAGCTTGCTTTCAGGGTGTGTATTAAATTGACAATGGATGGTTTGTTTCTTATCTTCCAGGGTGTTTGAAACCATCAAGGAAAGGAACAAACACAGGAGAAGACATGGCCCACGGAAGGAAGCAGAGCCTCTTGCCAAGAAGAAAAGGCCCAATTAGACAAGCCTGCAGTTGTGCAGGGCTAGCCATCAAGAGTTAGCCCTCAAGAAGACTAGATAGGAATAAGATGGCTTTTAAGACTTTAGGGTTGCTTATTCTTCTACTGAGTTGACATGGTAGCAGTCTCTCCATTTCTTAGTTCAGATTAGTTCCGATTAGTTCCGATTAGTTAAGTAGTATTATTGAAGATGTTTTTCTTAGTAGTCATAGATTTCTCAGTAAATGGAAGAGGTTTGGTGTTGGCTACGCTCTGGCTTTTGTCATTTTGCCTTTGTTGAGACGCAACCTCTCTTTATCATTAAAACAAAGTTTGTTCCAAATTCTGTCTTTTTGTCTGCATGAAATCACTCCAGCCAAGTTTGTTCCATTTGCTTGGTGTTGCAAGCATGGCACTTGCCCTGAGAGAAGAATGTGGGCACGTGAGTCCTCCCACCGGCCCAGCCCCCTGCTCAGCTGGCAGGACTTCCGAAGGACCGTCTCCATGAGTGCCAAGGAAATAACGGTGGGGCTTCATCCTTTGATGCCTAAAAACCTCGGCTGGGAGTGCAAAGGGAGGCTTTGTTGAATTCAATGAATTGGAGCAAAATGAGTGATCTTGTCTCACTCCACTTTCTGGGATAAAAGCAGAGGGTTCCGTCCTTTTTTGCTGCCCAGCAACAGAACTTGCTTTCATTGTGGGCGACAGATGGACTTGAGCGCCTTCGAGGATGTTTCTAACCTCTCCGATTCTATAAAATCCCTATGCACCACAAAGACATCAGTGGTTGCATTTCAGTTTCAATGTAAAGGCCCACTCTCCCGCTCTGGGCATCCAGCAATCTCCTCAGCTAAAGCAGAGCGGCTGTGCCCATTATCCTCTCACTTCTCACAGCTTTGGCATTTGCAGCAAAGAAGAGTCAAAGTCACTCTTTGGTCTAGCCCAGCAAATGGCAGTGCCTAGCAAGGCTTTGGAGGCAGGGGCTGGGGAGGATGGAGAGGGGGCCAGGGAGGGGGGAATTGCCAGGCTGCTTCTGGCAAGGCGAGGGAAGCTTGCCCTTGTCCGATGGAGCCAGGGCAGGTGGGATTTGGAACCTACAAAGTATCTGCACTGCAGATACTTGAGAACCTACAAAGTATCTGCACTGCAGTGGGCCTTGGTACAGCTGCGCCCTGCCTTTGCTGGCGTGTGTGGAACACGCAGGCTGGCAAGGAAGCCAGATTTGCTCTTGCTTAACGCTAGGTGGGATGGCAGCAAAACTGGCTGGGTTTTGCCATAGCTGGGACCTAAGTCTTGAAACAAAGGTGAAGGCCGTCAGTGTGGAGAAGTCATTCTGTCAGTGTTCCTTTCTCAGAGCAAGCCCAGAGTATTAGAGATGAACATTCTCCCTTCTTCAAGGCAGCTGGAAGAATGACATAGAAATTCTGCACGACAGATTGACTACCAAAACATGCTGGTGGACTGCCCCAGTGTGCGGCCCCATCAGTTGCCCTGAAAAACATCCTGTTTCTCCAAGGTGCAAGGAAGGAGTGTTGCGGTGAGAGACCCGCTCACTAGGCCAAAGGAGGCAAAACATCAAGTGACATCTTGGGCAGCAATAGGACAACTGAGCAAGGGGGCAGGAGGAATGCCTTCACTTGGAGAGAAAGCTTTGCACATGGTTCTGCACGGAGCGCCTTGCAGCATCTAGCTCCTCTCAGAGCCCGAGGAGAGCCAGCGGCGGGAGTCGCCCTGCTTCTCCAGGGCAGGAGATGGGCTCTGGGCTCTGGGCCCTTGGACAGAGCCAGGCTCCTGTGCACATTCAGCTGCAGGCACCTTACAGAGAAGCCCAGGCAAGACCCAGAGCTGTCCCTGCACGCCTTTTGCCCGTCTCATCAGACCACTGATGAGAAATGCCCCAGGGGGAAGGTTCTCTCAGCAAACTTGCAGCCAAAGAAGCAAAAGGGGCAAAGGTGGCCCATCCCTGTTCTTGTCCCCTGGCTCCCCTGGGGTTCTCAATGGAATGTTGCCCCTAGCAACTGGCATTGTCTCCCACTCCTGTGGCCGTTGGTGGAACACTGGTGGAACAGCGGTGGAGCAGCAGCTGCAGGATCTGCTCCTGGGCTCTCCCTGCCTCTCTCTCTCGCTTTCTGCACTCAGCGCCACACCCGGCCTCTGCATCCACATCCTCCTCTTCTCCTCTGCCGCCAGGCATCCCCACAGTCCCTTTGGGACTGTCAAAGGTAAGGAAGTCCATGTTTGCCCTCAAAGCACTAACAGAACGGCAGGAGGCTCCAGCTGCCTCTCCCGCCAGCCACCACAGACAGGGTGCGTGCTCGCTTTCCCCAGACGAGATTCCTCATGAAAGCGGGCTCCTACTTCTCTTGGAATAATGCTGCTCCCAGGGCAAACACAGACCTTTCCACAGAGGACAGAGAGAGCTGTCACGCTGCACTTGCGGATGCTCGTCCACTGATGACCTGATGAAAATTCTTGGCACCCATTTCACTCCTGAAACTTTGTTGTGCTGACCCAAAAACATATTGGTCATTCCTGAGGAGTTCAGGGCTCCAGTGTCAAAAAGTCCTGTTGCGCCCTGACCCTGCTCACACCTCCTCCAAAGCTTCAAAAACCAGAAGGATGGCATTTCTCCTCCGTGATCCCTACCGTTCAGGGCATGGAAGCAGTTTGCTGGCCTTCTCCTCCAATAGGGGCTTTCATCTTCAATAATGATCTGGTTTCTGCAATTCTTAGAGACTTACATACTTACATCACTCACAGATCCATTCTGGTTTAATCGCTTTATAGTTTGTTTTTTGGGGTTTTTTTGATCTCTTTTGCATAGAGATAGTGGTATAGATTTGTCTGAGTTTTTCAATGTCTGAAGGGCTGGCTCTGCTTCATGGCGAGAGGCAGCCATGAAATGCCATCTTGAGTGGTCCTTCTCAAGAGCACAATCACAGTAGGAGAGAATTTTCTGGGCTGGAAGGGATTCTCAAAGATCATCGAGCCCGCATCCTGGGCCTGCCCAGGACAGCCTCAAGAATCACAGCCTGGGCCCAAGGGCAGTGCCCAAAGGGTTTTGGAGCTCTCTCAGGCTTGGTGCTGTGACGCCTTCCCTGGGGAGGCTGCTGCAGTGCCCAAGCACCCTGTGAAGGCTGAAGAGCCTTCTCCTTCTATGCAACCCAAGCCTCCACTGGCACATCTTCCATGCCATTCTCTTGGTTCTTCTCCATGGCCCCAAGACCCGAGAGAGTAGTGCACGCCCTTCTGCTTCCCGTCTTGAGGAAGCTGCAGACTGCTAGGGGGTGCTGCCTTTGAAAATCCAAGTGAAAAAACCCAGCAATTCCACCAAAGGGAGGGGAGCTGGGACAGAGGAGCTCGTGCTTTGCAATGATGAGGATGAGAAGGAAGGCTAGCGACACATCTTGGCAGAAGGATTTTTATCTGGAGCATTGTTTTCATCTCTTGCAGGTGGAAAGGGGAGGCCCAATGAAAAGGAAAGCAAGAGCCAAGAGTCAGCCGTGAGTTTTGGCACAGGGTTAAAGGACAGCCAACTTGAGCAATGGCATCGAGGAGAACTGCTCTTTCAGAGTCAGGGTGGCATTGGGGCAAGGCTTTGGGTCTACGGGCGCTGTCTCTTGACCGCTCGCCTTTCTTACGTCCGCCTTCTTCTTCCTTTAGACACATCAATGTTGGCAGTGACTTTCAGGCCGAGCTCCCAGAGCTGCAGACCAGAGCAGCCAGTGAGGAGGAAGAGCATGCAAGCCTGGTGTGGAAACCCTGGGAGGAAGATGAATCTGACATGGAAAAACCGGACAGAGGTAGCTGTCAAGCTTCTCTTCCAGCCCTGGCATACTGGGCTGTGGGAAAGGCTGCTTCTTGGGTCCAAAGGCAGCTTTTTGCAGGCTCTGCTTCTCTCCTTGTCTCGCCCATCTTGCCACGTGCAAGTCTTAGAGGCAAGGAGAATGCTCTGCTTTTGCAGGAGAGCAGGCAAAAGAGCTAGCGTCCTGCTCTCCAAATTGGCCAGGGCCATTTGCCACTGGCAGAGGAGAGATTGGCCCCCACTTCTTCTTACAAAAGCTGCTTGGATGGGAGAGCCAGCAGCACTGTGTGGGCCTTTGCTTCAGCTGCCCCTGTCTTTGCTGTGCTTTTCATGCTCTCCAAGCTGATGACTTTAGCTCCTGTGCTTTCCTTCTGCCTTGGAGATGGCAGGCTTTGCCCCTTCTGGGCTCAAGCCTGACTTTCGGTGGGTTTCTCTTGTGCTTGCAGTAAGAGAACTCTTGGACATGGCCAGCTCCCGTGGCGTTCCCGGGGCAGCAGCTAACCTGGAGCTGGCCCTGCACTGCCTGCACCAGGCTGGCGGCAGCGTTCCGGTAAGAAGCGGCTCTTTGGGCGCAGGGAGGAGTGGACAGGGAATTCAGAAGGCCCGCGCACTGGCACAGCCTTTCCTGGCTGCTCCTTGAAGAAGGCACTGAACAGGAAGCAGAGCCCTTGCTGCCTGTTGTGTCTCCTGCAGCTGGGCCAGGCCTGAGCCCTAATGGCTCGAGCAGGAAGAATATCTCTCCTGCAGGCACTGGCCGACGCTCCTGCAGCCTGCTGCCTTGTGAATGGCCTGGAGATCCCTGTTCTCTAAGGCATTTGCAGGGGAAATTCCCAGAAGCCTCAGTGGGCCCAGGCAATTCTGGCTGCAGGAGCAGCAAGATCACTGACTTGGTCAGCCAAATGGCACTCTTGGGGAGCAGGATCAAAAGGCTGGGCAGCAAAACCCAGGGGCTGGCAGCAAATGCCAGTGTTTGAGCCCTATGGGAGCCAGTGGCCGGAATCCCTGAAGAGGCAAAGTAGCTGAAAGGCAGCATGGATGATTTTTGGCTTCTGCTTTTGTTGTGGGGCAGCTAAAGCCTTTTCCCCCTTTGATCTTGCAGGAGGCTCTGGAGATGCTGCTCTCGGGGGGGCCTCCAACACCTCAAGGCCATCCCTTGGCCGATTATCATTACGCAGGTAACCAAAGCAGAGCTTCTTCTTCACTGACACATGCTGCCGGCTCCTTAAGTGCCGTGGCAAGCATTTCTGCTTCAACACATTGTGCTTAACACCCGCACGAGGTCTCCACTTCTCCGGGGGGCGGGCAAAGCACCAGCATCTCCTCCTTCAGCTTTACTTCCTTTCCATGCCTTTTCCCTGGGCCATGCCTGCTCCTGTCTTCCTTGCCTTCTGAGGGAGCAGACGTGGACACGGGTGAATGATGGCTGGCGCCGACTTGGTTTCGGCAGCCAGGGGGATCTGCTTCAAGCGGATAGAGGCATCAATTGACCCGCTGCTGCTTTTTACGGCCAGGCTCCGATAGATGGACACCTGAGGAGAAGGAGTCCTTCCAAAAGGCTTTCCACACCTACGGCAAGGATTTTCATCTGATCCAGAAGCAGGTAAAGCCATAGGACGTTCTTTACCCTAGCAGATCATCAGAAGGAAAGCTTGGTTATTTCAGCTACCAAAGACGGGACTTCAGTCTCTCTCTTCTCAAGCACCAAACACCTTCAAGTAGTAACAAAAGGGGACATCCAAGGCCTGCGGGAAAATGACGATCCTGCCTCTCCAGCCCTTTTCTGCAAGCTCTCTTGCAAGAAGCAGCTGTATTCTGTCAGACTTGTCTCACAGGTGTGCTGCTGCTTGCACAACACACATTGCGCTGGCATAATTGCAGTGAAGCGGGCAAAGAAGAACGGTGCTCGATGGATTTGTTGTTGGTCTGTGCATTACATGTGGTACCACGTAGCATAAGACACGGTTTATTCCTTTGCATGATGCCTCGCTTCCTCTAGATGATTTCATTTTACACCCTACTCCATTTCCTCCAGGATTTTCCTTCCTCCCTTACTCCATCTTCTGCTTTTTCTACAGCAGGCTCATTTGGGATTCCTTCTTTTTCTCTTCCCAACAGATCCAGAGTAAGACCGTGGCACAGTGTGTGGAGTACTACTACTCCTGGAAAAAAGAGCATCAACTTGCCAGCACCCTTGCTCAGGTGAGTGGCAAGAGAATCGAGACATGCCAGGAGGGAATCAAGGAACTGGCAGAAGGGGACACAAGCTGCTGGCAAGCCATGCCAGATGCCGCTTTGCCAGGATCCCGTCGTCCCCTGCACTGGGAAAGGCGCAGCAGATGCTGCCCAGGGCTTCATTGTGCTGCTGCCCTGGAATACGCAATCCTGGAGCATAACTTTGACCCAAGAAAGCAGCACTGCCACCAACATGGCCTTTGACTCTCTACAGCTTGGTTTCTCAAGGGCTGGCAGCCTTGCTGATTCCAATCACACCCTTCATTCCCCACTGCTTGCTAACAGCAGCAATCCCAGCTGCCTTCATGCAGATGCTGCACATTTTCAGGCATCTTTTGCAGCATCCCAGCCTACTCCCCAAGAAGGAGCTGCCGCTGCTGTGGCTCTGCTCAAACTTTCCTTACTGGCAAACAGCAATTTCCTTCAGAGACAGAGACAGAGAGAGAGAGAGAAGTACTATTGAGGGTAATAGAAAATGGGGGGAAGCATGTGTCTTCACTGATTTGACTGATTTCAAATCCCATTTGAAGCCTAGACATTTGTGGAAGAAAAGCAGAGAGAAATAGATGTTAGGCAGGGAGGTATAATTAAGAAGTGTGGAAGTAGAGATAGCCAGGCACTTATCCCAGTCCTTTGGGCTGTAGGAAAGAGGAGTCTTTTCCTCCGAGTGCTGGCTTGGCAGCCCGCTGCAGCCCACTGCCAAAGCCAGCCGTGTTCTCAGCTCTTTGGGCTTTGGAAGAATTTGCTTTGGCCCATAGATTTTTGTGCTGGACGCTCTGATTTGCAGCCTTCTGAGAGGAAGGAAACATTGATAAGAATTCTTTGATTTGCAGACTGCGTGCGAAGCAAAGAGCAGCAAAAGCCCCCCCAGAAAGGAGACTGGGCAGACAGGGAAGAGAAGCCGCAAGAGGGCTCGCAGCGCCGACTGTCCCTGCTGCCAAGCGCGCCAGCCGCCCCAGCCGGCGCGAGGCCCCTTTCCCTGCGGGCAGTGCAAACGGTGCGCAAGTTCCTCCTCTCTCTGCTCCAAGCTGCACCTCTGCACTCAAACAGGCTGAGCCTTTTCAAAGGCACCACAGGGCAAGCTGAGGCCACTTGGAGGATGGGCCCTGCCAGCCGTGCTCAAGGTTACAACCCACTTCCAACCCAAAGGGCTCAGCTCAAACCCACTTCAATTCACAAGGAAACCTTGCCCTGCCCCCCAGCAAGACGCACTTCATACAAGTAGGAATAGATAGCATCAAAGCTTGCTTTGATGGGGCTGGTCAACTTCAAACGGGGATGAAGCAAAAGGACGATGACGTTCCAAGGAATTGAAAGCACAGAGAGCAAACTCATGGTGATGATCAATTTGCATATGTGTCACAGCCTGAAAAGACAGAAATTCGGACTAAAAGGGAGGTCTCCGAGCTTGCTTTCAGGGTGTGTATTAAATTGACAATGGATGGTTTGTTTCTTATCTTCCAGGGTGTTTGAAACCATCAAGGAAAGGAACAAACACAGGAGAAGACATGGCCCACGGAAGGAAGCAGAGCCTCTTGCCAAGAAGAAAAGGTCCAATTAGACAAGCCTGCAGTTGTGCAGGGCTAGCCATCAAGAGTTAGCCCTCAAGAAGACTAGATAGGAATAAGATGGCTTTTAAGACTTTAGGGTTGCTTATTCTTCTACTGAGTTGACATGGTAGCAGTCTCTCCATTTCTTAGTTCAGATTAGTTCCGATTAGTTCCGATTAGTTCCGATTAGTTAAGTAGTATTATTGAAGATGTTTTTCTTAGTAGTCATAGATTTCTCAGTAAATGGAAGAGGTTTGGTGTTGGCTACGCTCTGTCTTTTGTCATTTTGCCTTTGTTGAGACGCAACCTCTCTTTATCATTAAAACAAAGTTTGTTCCAAATTCTGTCTTTTTGTCTGCATGAAATCACTCCAGCCAAGTTTGTTCCATTTGCTTGGTGTTGCAAGCATGGCACTTGCCCTGAGAGAAGAATGTGGGCACGTGAGTCCTCCCACCGGCCCAGCCCCCTGCTCAGCTGGCAGGACTTCCAAAGGACCGTCTCCATGAGTGCCAAGGAAATAACGGTGGGGCTTCATCCTTTGATGCCTAAAAACCTTGGCTGGGAGTGCAAAGGGAGGCTTTGTTGAATTCAATGAATTGGAGCAAAATGAGTGATCTTGTCTCACTCCACTTTCTGGGATAAAAGCAGAGGGTTCCGTCCTTTTTTGCTGCCCAGCAACAGAACTTGCTTTCATTGTGGGCGACAGATGGACTTGAGCGCCTTCGAGGACGTTTCTAACCTCTCCGATTCTATAAAATCCCTATGCACCACAAAGACATCAGTGGTTGCATTTCAGTTTCAATGTAAAGGCCCACTCTCCCGCTCTGGGCCTCCAGCAATCTCCTCAGCTAAAGCAGAGCGGCTGTGCCCATTATCCTCTCACTTCTCACAGCTTTGGCATTTGCAGCAAAGAAGAGTCAAAGTCACTCTTTGGTCTAGCCCAGCAAATGGCAGTGCCTAGCAAGGCTTTGGAGGCAGGGGCTGGGGAGGATGGAGAGGGGGCCAGGGAGGGGGGAATTGCCAGGCTGCTTCTGGCAAGGCGAGGGAAGCTTGCCCTTGTCCGATGGAGCCAGGGCAGGTGGGATTTGGAACCTACAAAGTATCTGCACTGCAGATACTTGAGAACCTACAAAGTATCTGCACTGCAGTGGGCCTTGGTACAGCTGCGCCCTGCCTTTGCTGGCGTGTGTGGAACACGCAGGCTGGCAAGGAAGCCAGATTTGCTCTTGCTTAACGCTAGGTGGGATGGCAGCAAAACTGGCTGGGTTTTGCCATAGCTGGGACCTAAGTCTTGAAACAAAGGTGAAGGCCGTCAGTGTGGAGAAGTCATTCTGTCAGTGTTCCTTTCTCAGAGCAAGCCCAGAGTATTAGAGATGAACATTCTCCCTTCTTCAAGGCAGCTGGAAGAATGACATAGAAATTCTGCACGACAGATTGACTACCAAAACATGCTGGTGGACTGCCCCAGTGTGCGGCCCCATCAGTTGCCCTGAAAAACATCCTGTTTCTCCAAGGTGCAAGGAAGGAGTGTTGCGGTGAGAGACCCGCTCACTAGGCCAAAGGAGGCAAAACATCAAGTGACATCTTGGGTAGCAATAGGACAACTGAGCAAGGGGGCAGGAGGAATGCCTTCACTTGGAGAGAAAGCTTTGCACTTGGTTCTGCACGGAGCGCCTTGCAGCATCTAGCTCCTCTCAGAGCCCGAGGAGAGCCAGCGGCGGGAGTCGCCCTGCTTCTCCAGGGCAGGAGATGGGCTCTGGGCTCTGGGCCCTTGGACAGAGCCAGGCTCCTGTGCACATTCAGCTGCAGGCACCTTGCAGAGAAGCCCAGGCAAGACCCAGAGCTGTCCCTGCACGCCTTTTGCCCGTCTCATCAGACCACTGATGAGAAATGCCCCAGGGGGAAGGTTCTCTCAGCAAACTTGCAGCCAAAGAAGCAAAAGGGGCAAAGGTGGCCCATCCCTGTTCCTGTCCCCTGGCTCCCCTGGGGTTCTCAATGGAATGTTGCCCCTAGCAACTGGCATTGTCTCCCACTCCTGTGGCCGTTGGTGGAACACTGGTGGAGCAGCGGTGGAGCAGCAGCTGCAGGATCTGCTCCTGGGCTCTCCCTGCCTCTCTCTCTCGCTTTCTGCACTCAGCGCCACACCCGGCCTCTGCATCCACATCCTCCTCCTCTCCTCTGCCGCCAGGCATCCCCACAGTCCCTTTGGGACTGTCAAAGGTAAGGAAGTCCATGTTTGCCCTCAAAGCACTAACAGAACGGCAGGAGGCTCCAGCTGCCTCTCCCGCCAGCCACCACAGACAGGGTGCGTGCTCGCTTTCCCCAGACGAGATTCCTCATGAAAGCGGGCTCCTACTTCTCTTGGAATAATGCTGCTCCCAGGGCAAACACAGACCTTTCCACAGAGGACAGAGAGAGCTGTCACGCTGCACTTGCAGATGCTCGTCCACTGATGACCTGATGAAAATTCTTGGCACCCATTTCACTCCTGAAACTTTGTTGTGCCGACCCAAAAACATATTGGTCATTCCTGAGGAGTTCAGGGCTCCAGTGTCAAAAAGTCCTGTTGCGCCCTGACCCTGCTCACACCTCCTCCAAAGCTTCAAAAACCAGAAGGATGGCATTTCTCCTCCGTGATCCCTACCGTTCAGGGCATGGAAGCAGTTTGCTGGCCTTCTCCTCCAACAGGGGCTTTCATCTTCAATAATGATCTGGTTTCTGCAATTCTTAGAGACTTACATACTTACATCACTCACAGATCCATTCTGGTTTAATCGCTTTATAGTTTGTTTTTGGGGGTTTTTTTGATCTCTTTTGCATAGAGATAGTGGTATAGATTTGTCTGAGTTTTTCAATGTCTGAAGGGCTGGCTCTGCTTCATGGCGAGAGGCAGCCATGAAATGCCATCTTGAGTGGTCCTTCTCAAGAGCACAATCACAGTAGGAGAGAATTTTCTGGGCTGGAAGGGATTCTCAAAGATCATCGAGCCCGCATCCTGGGCCTGCCCAGGACAGCCTCAAGAATCACAGCCTGGGCCCAAGGGCAGTGCCCAAAGGGTTTTGGAGCTCTCTCAGGCTTGGTGCTGTGACGCCTTCCCTGGGGAGGCTGCTGCAGTGCCCAAGCACCCTGTGAAGGCTGAAGAGCCTTCTCCTTCTATGCAACCCAAGGCTCCACTGGCACATCTTCCATGCCATTCTCTTGGTTCTTCTCCATGGCCCCAAGACCCGAGAGAGTAGTGCACGCCCTTCTGCTTCCCGTCTTGAGGAAGCTGCAGACTGCTAGGGGGTGCTGCCTTTGAAAATCCAAGTGAAAAAACCCAGCAATTCCACCGAAGGGAGGGGAGCTGGGACAGAGGAGCTCGTGCTTTGCAATGATGAGGATGAGAAGGAAGGCTAGCGACACATCTTGGCAGAAGGATTTTTATCTGGAGCATTGTTTTCATCTCTTGCAGGTGGAAAGGGGAGGCCCAATGAAAAGGAAAGCAAGAGCCAAGAGTCAGCCGTGAGTTTTGGCACAGGGTTAAAGGACAGCCAACTTGAGCAATGGCATCGAGGAGAACTGCTCTTTCAGAGTCAGGGTGGCATTGGGGCAAGGCTTTGGGTCTACGGGCGCTGTCTCTTGACCGCTCGCCTTTCTTACGTCCGCCTTCTTCTTCCTTTAGACACATCAATGTTGGCAGTGACTTTCAGGCCGAGCTCCCAGAGCTGCAGACCAGAGCAGCCAGTGAGGAGGAAGAGCATGCAAGCCTGGTGTGGAAACCCTGGGAGGAAGATGAATCTGACATGGAAAAACCGGACAGAGGTAGCTGTCAAGCTTCTCTTCCAGCCCTGGCATACTGGGCTGTGGGAAAGGCTGCTTCTTGGGTCCAAAGGCAGCTTTTTGCAGGCTCTGCTTCTCTCCTTGTCTCGCCCATCTTGCCACGTGCAAGTCTTAGAGGCAAGGAGAATGCTCTGCTTTTGCAGGAGAGCAGGCAAAAGAGCTAGCGTCCTGCTCTCCAAATTGGCCAGGGCCATTTGCCACTGGCAGAGGAGAGATTGGCCCCCACTTCTTCTTACAAAAGCTGCTTGGATGGGAGAGCCAGCAGCACTGTGTGGGCCTTTGCTTCAGCTGCCCCTGTCTTTGCTGTGCTTTTCATGCTCTCCAAGCTGATGACTTTAGCTCCTGTGCTTTCCTTCTGCCTTGGAGATGGCAGGCTTTGCCCCTTCTGGGCTCAAGCCTGACTTTCGGTGGGTTTCTCTTGTGCTTGCAGTAAGAGAACTCTTGGACATGGCCAGCTCCCGTGGCGTTCCCGGGGCAGCAGCTAACCTGGAGCTGGCCCTGCACTGCCTGCACCAGGCTGGCGGCAGCGTTCCGGTAAGAAGCGGCTCTTTGGGCGCAGGGAGGAGTGGACAGGGAATTCAGAAGGCCCGGGCACTGGCACAGCCTTTCCTGGCTGCTCCTTGAAGAAGGCACTGAACAGGAAGCAGAGCCCTTGCTGCCTGTTGTGTCTCCTGCAGCTGGGCCAGGCCTGAGCCCTAATGGCTCGAGCAGGAAGAATATCTCTCCTGGAGGCACTGGCCGACGCTCCTGCAGCCTGCTGCCTTGTGAATGGCCTGGAGATCCCTGTTCTCTAAGACATTTGCAGGGGAAATTCCCAGAAGCCTCAGTGGGCCCAGGCAATTCTAGCTGCAGGAGCAGCAAGATCACTGACTTGGTCAGCCAAATGGCACTCTTGGGGAGCAGGATCAAAAGGCTGGGCAGCAAAACCCAGGGGCTGGCAGCAAATGCCAGTGTTTGAGCCCTATGGGAGCCAGTGGCCGGAATCCCTGAAGAGGCAAAGTAGCTGAAAGGCAGCATGGATGATTTTTGGCTTCTGCTTTTGTTGTGGGGCAGCTAAAGCCTTTTCCCCCTTTGATCTTGCAGGAGGCTCTGGAGATGCTGCTCTCGGGGGGGCCTCCAACACCTCAAGGCCATCCCTTGGCCGATTATCATTACGCAGGTAACCAAAGCAGAGCTTCTTCTTCACTGACACATGCTGCCGGCTCCTTAAGTGCCGTGGCAAGCATTTCTGCTTCAACACATTGTGCTTAACACCCGCACGAGGTCTCCACTTCTCCGGGGGGCGGGCAAAGCACCAGCATCTCCTCCTTCAGCTTTACTTCCTTTCCATGCCTTTTCCCTGGGCCATGCCTGCTCCTGTCTTCCTTGCCTTCTGAGGGAGCAGACGTGGACACGGGTGAATGATGGCTGGCGCCGACTTGGTTTCGGCAGCCAGGGGGATCTGCTTCAAGCGGATAGAGGCATCAATTGACCCGCTGCTGCTTTTTACGGCCAGGCTCCGATAGATGGACACCTGAGGAGAAGGAGTCCTTCCAAAAGGCTTTCCACACCTACGGCAAGGATTTTCATCTGATCCAGAAGCAGGTAAAGCCATAGGACGTTCTTTACCCTAGCAGATCATCAGAAGGAAAGCTTGGTTATTTCAGCTACCAAAGACGGGACTTCAGTCTCTCTCTTCTCAAGCACCAAACACCTTCAAGTAGTAACAAAAGGGGACATCCAAGGCCTGCGGGAAAATGACGATCCTGCCTCTCCAGCCCTTTTCTGCAAGCTCTCTTGCAAGAAGCAGCTGTATTCTGTCAGACTTGTCTCACAGGTGTGCTGCTGCTTGCACAACACACATTGCGCTGGCATAATTGCAGTGAAGCGGGCAAAGAAGAACGGTGCTCGATGGATTTGTTGTTGGTCTCTGCATTACATGTGGTACCACGTAGCATAAGACACGGTTTATTCCTTTGCATGATGCCTCGCTTCCTCTAGATGATTTCATTTTACACCCTACTCCATTTCCTCCAGGATTTTCCTTCCTCCCTTACTCCATCTTCTGCTTTTTCTACAGCAGGCTCATTTGGGATTCCTTCTTTTTCTCTTCCCAACAGATCCAGAGTAAGACCGTGGCACAGTGTGTGGAGTACTACTACTCCTGGAAAAAAGAGCATCAACTTGCCAGCACCCTTGCTCAGGTGAGTGGCAAGAGAATCGAGACATGCCAGGAGGGAATCAAGGAACTGGCAGAAGGGGACACAAGCTGCTGGCAAGCCATGCCAGATGCCGCTTTGCCAGGATCCCGTCGTCCCCTGCACTGGGAAAGGCGCAGCAGATGCTGCCCAGGGCTTCATTGTGCTGCTGCCCTGGAATACGCAATCCTGGAGCATAACTTTGACCCAAGAAAGCAGCACTGCCACCAACATGGCCTTTGACTCTCTACAGCTTGGTTTCTCAAGGGCTGGCAGCCTTGCTGATTCCAATCACACCCTTCATTCCCCACTGCTTGCTAACAGCAGCAATCCCAGCTGCCTTCATGCAGATGCTGCACATTTTCAGGCATCTTTTGCAGCATCCCAGCCTACTCCCCAAGAAGGAGCTGCCGCTGCTGTGGCTCTGCTCAAACTTTCCTTACTGGCAAACAGCAATTTCCTTCAGAGACAGAGACAGAGAGAGAGAGAGAAGTACTATTGAGGGTAATAGAAAATGGGGGGAAGCATGTGTCTTCACTGATTTGACTGATTTCAAATCCCATTTGAAGCCTAGACATTTGTGGAAGAAAAGCAGAGAGAAATAGATGTTAGGCAGGGAGGTATAATTAAGAAGTGTGGAAGTAGAGATAGCCAGGCACTTATCCCAGTCCTTTGGGCTGTAGGAAAGAGGAGTCTTTTCCTCCGAGTGCTGGCTTGGCAGCCCGCTGCAGCCCACTGCCAAAGCCAGCCGTGTTCTCAGCTCTTTGGGCTTTGGAAGAATTTGCTTTGGCCCATAGATTTTTGTGCTGGACGCTCTGATTTGCAGCCTTCTGAGAGGAAGGAAACATTGATAAGAATTCTTTGATTTGCAGACTGCGTGCGAAGCAAAGAGCAGCAAAAGCCCCCCCAGAAAGGAGACTGGGCAGACAGGGAAGAGAAGCCGCAAGAGGGCTCGCAGCGCGGACTGTCCCTGCTGCCAAGCGCGCCAGCCGCCCCAGCCGGCGCGAGGCCCCTTTCCCTGCGGGCAGTGCAAACGGTGCGCAAGTTCCTCCTCTCTCTGCTCCAAGCTGCGCCTCTGCACTCAAACAGGCTGAGCCTTTTCAAAGGCACCACAGGGCAAGCTGAGGCCACTTGGAGGATGGGCCCTGCCAGCCGTGCTCAAGGTTACAACCCACTTCCAACCCAAAGGGCTCAGCTCAAACCCACTTCAATTCACAAGGAAACCTTGCCCTGCCCCCCAGCAAGACGCACTTCATACAAGTAGGAATAGATAGCATCAAAGCTTGCTTTGATGGGGCTGGTCAACTTCAAACGGGGATGAAGCAAAAGGACGATGACGTTCCAAGGAATTGAAAGCACAGAGAGCAAACTCATGGTGATGATCAATTTGCATATGTGTCACAGCCTGAAAAGACAGAAATTCGGACTAAAAGGGAGGTCTCCGAGCTTGCTTTCAGGGTGTGTATTAAATTGACAATGGATGGTTTGTTTCTTATCTTCCAGGGTGTTTGAAACCATCAAGGAAAGGAACAAACACAGGAGAAGACATGGCCCACGGAAGGAAGCAGAGCCTCTTGCCAAGAAGAAAAGGTCCAATTAGACAAGCCTGCAGTTGTGCAGGGCTAGCCATCAAGAGTTAGCCCTCAAGAAGACTAGATAGGAATAAGATGGCTTTTAAGACTTTAGGGTTGCTTATTCTTCTACTGAGTTGACATGGTAGCAGTCTCTCCATTTCTTAGTTCAGATTAGTTCCGATTAGTTCCGATTAGTTAAGTAGTATTATTGAAGATGTTTTTCTTAGTAGTCATAGATTTCTCAGTAAATGGAAGAGGTTTGGTGTTGGCTACGCTCTGTCTTTTGTCATTTTGCCTTTGTTGAGACGCAACCTCTCTTTATCATTAAAACAAAGTTTGTTCCAAATTCTGTCTTTTTGTCTGCATGAAATCACTCCAGCCAAGTTTGTTCCATTTGCTTGGTGTTGCAAGCATGGCACTTGCCCTGAGAGAAGAATGTGGGCACGTGAGTCCTCCCACCGGCCCAGCCCCCTGCTCAGCTGGCAGGACTTCCAAAGGACCGTCTCCATGAGTGCCAAGGAAATAACGGTGGGGCTTCATCCTTTGATGCCTAAAAACCTTGGCTGGGAGTGCAAAGGGAGGCTTTGTTGAATTCAATGAATTGGAGCAAAATGAGTGATCTTGTCTCACTCCACTTTCTGGGATAAAAGCAGAGGGTTCCGTCCTTTTTTGCTGCCCAGCAACAGAACTTGCTTTCATTGTGGGCGACAGATGGACTTGAGCGCCTTCGAGGACGTTTCTAACCTCTCCGATTCTATAAAATCCCTATGCACCACAAAGACATCAGTGGTTGCATTTCAGTTTCAATGTAAAGGCCCACTCTCCCGCTCTGGGCCTCCAGCAATCTCCTCAGCTAAAGCAGAGCGGCTGTGCCCATTATCCTCTCACTTCTCACAGCTTTGGCATTTGCAGCAAAGAAGAGTCAAAGTCACTCTTTGGTCTAGCCCAGCAAATGGCAGTGCCTAGCAAGGCTTTGGAGGCAGGGGCTGGGGAGGATGGAGAGGGGGCCAGGGAGGGGGGAATTGCCAGGCTGCTTCTGGCAAGGCGAGGGAAGCTTGCCCTTGTCCGATGGAGCCAGGGCAGGTGGGATTTGGAACCTACAAAGTATCTGCCCTGCAGATACTTGAGAACCTACAAAGTATCTGCACTGCAGTGGGCCTTGGTACAGCTGCGCCCTGCCTTTGCTGGCTTGTGTGGAACACGCAGGCTGGCAAGGAAGCCAGATTTGCTCTTGCTTAACGCTAGGTGGGATGGCAGCAAAACTGGCTGGGTTTTGCCATAGCTGGGACCTAAGTCTTGAAACAAAGGTGAAGGCCGTCAGTGTGGAGAAGTCATTCTCTCAGTGTTCCTTTCTCAGAGCAAGCCCAGAGTATTAGAGATGAACATTCTCCCTTCTTCAAGGCAGCTGGAAGAATGACATAGAAATTCTGCACGACAGATTGACTACCAAAACATGCTGGTGGACTTCCCCAGTGTGCGGCCCCATCAGTTGCCCTGAAAAACATCCTGTTTCTCCAAGGTGCAAGGAAGGAGTGTTGCGGTGAGAGACCCGCTCACTAGGCCAAAGGAGGCAAAACATCAAGTGACATCTTGGGCAGCAATAGGACAACTGAGCAAGGGGGCAGGAGGAATGCCTTCACTTGGAGAGAAAGCTTTGCACTTGGTTCTGCACGGAACGCCTTGCAGCATCTAGCTCCTCTCAGAGCCCGAGGAGAGCCAGCGGCGGGAGTCGCCCTGCTTCTCCAGGGCAGGAGATGGGCTCTGGGCTCTGGGCCCTGGGACAGAGCCAGGCTCCTGTGCACATTCAGCTGCAGGCACCTTGCAGAGAAGCCCAGGCAAGACCCAGAGCTGTCCCTGCACGCCTTTTGCCCGTCTCATCAGACCACTGATGAGAAATGCCCCAGGGGGAAGGTTCTCTCAGCAAACTTGCAGCCAAAGAAGCAAAAGGGGCAAAGGTGGCCCATCCCTGTTCTTGTCCCCTGGCTCCCCTGGGGTTCTCAATGGAATGTTGCCCCTAGCAACTGGCATTGTCTCCCACTCCTGTGGCCGTTGGTGGAACACTGGTGGAGCAGCGGTGGAGCAGCAGCTGCAGGATCTGCTCCTGGGCTCTCCCTGCCTCTCTCTCTCGCTTTCTGCACTCAGCGCCACACCCGGCCTCTGCATCCACATCCTCCTCTTCTCCTCTGCCGCCAGGCATCCCCACAGTCCCTTTGGGACTGTCAAAGGTAAGGAAGTCCATGTTTGCCCTCAAAGCACTAACAGAACGGCAGGAGGCTCCAGCTGCCTCTCCCGCCAGCCACCACAGACAGGGTGCGTGCTCGCTTTCCCCAGACGAGATTCCTCATGAAAGCGGGCTCCTACTTCTCTTGGAATAATGCTGCTCCCAGGGCAAACACAGACCTTTCCACAGAGGACAGAGAGAGCTGTCACGCTGCACTTGCAGATGCTCGTCCACTGATGACCTGATGAAAATTCTTGGCACCCATTTCACTCCTGAAACTTTGTTGTGCCGACCCAAAAACATATTGGTCATTCCTGAGGAGTTCAGGGCTCCAGTGTCAAAAAGTCCTGTTGCGCCCTGACCCTGCTCACACCTCCTCCAAAGCTTCAAAAACCAGAAGGATGGCATTTCTCCTCCGTGATCCCTACCGTTCAGGGCATGGAAGCAGTTTGCTGGCCTTCTCCTCCAACAGGGGCTTTCATCTTCAATAATGATCTGGTTTCTGCAATTCTTAGAGACTTACATACTTACATCACTCACAGATCCATTCTGGTTTAATCGCTTTATAGTTTGTTTTTGGGGGTTTTTTTGATCTCTTTTGCATAGAGATAGTGGTATAGATTTGTCTGAGTTTTTCAATGTCTGAAGGGCTGGCTCTGCTTCATGGCGAGAGGCAGCCATGAAATGCCATCTTGAGTGGTCCTTCTCAAGAGCACAATCACAGTAGGAGAGAATTTTCTGGGCTGGAAGGGATTCTCAAAGATCATCGAGCCCGCATCCTGGGCCTGCCCAGGACAGCCTCAAGAATCACAGCCTGGGCCCAAGGGCAGTGCCCAAAGGGTTTTGGAGCTCTCTCAGGCTTGGTGCTGTGACGCCTTCCCTGGGGAGGCTGCTGCAGTGCCCAAGCACCCTGTGAAGGCTGAAGAGCCTTCTCCTTCTATGCAACCCAAGGCTCCACTGGCACATCTTCCATGCCATTCTCTTGGTTCTTCTCCATGGCCCCAAGACCCGAGAGAGTAGTGCACGCCCTTCTGCTTCCCGTCTTGAGGAAGCTGCAGGCTGCTAGGGGGTGCTGCCTTTGAAAATCCAAGTGAAAAAACCCAGCAATTCCACCGAAGGGAGGGGAGCTGGGACAGAGGAGCTCGTGCTTTGCAATGATGAGGATGAGAAGGAAGGCTAGCGACACATCTTGGCAGAAGGATTTTTATCTGGAGCATTGTTTTCATCTCTTGCAGGTGGAAAGGGGAGGCACAATGAAAAGGAAAGCAAGAGCCAAGAGTCAGCCGTGAGTTTTGGCACAGGGTTAAAGGACAGCCAACTTGAGCAATGGCATCGAGGAGAACTGCTCTTTCAGAGTCAGGGTGGCATTGGGGCAAGGCTTTGGGTCTACGGGCGCTGTCTCTTGACCGCTCGCCTTTCTTACGTCCGCCTTCTTCTTCCTTTAGACACATCAATGTTGGCAGTGACTTTCAGGCCGAGCTCCCAGAGCTGCAGACCAGACCAGCCAGTGAGGAGGAAGAGCATGCAAGCCTGGTGTGGAAACCCTGGGAGGAAGATGAATCTGACATGGAAAAACCGGACAGAGGTAGCTGTCAAGCTTCTCTTCCAGCCCTGGCATACTGGGCTGTGGGAAAGGCTGCTTCTTGGGTCCAAAGGCAGCTTTTTGCAGGCTCTGCTTCTCTCCTTGTCTCGCCCATCTTGCCACGTGCAAGTCTTAGAGGCAAGGAGAATGCTCTGCTTTTGCAGGAGAGCAGGCAAAAGAGCTAGCGTCCTGCTCTCCAAATTGGCCAGGGCCATTTGCCACTGGCAGAGGAGAGATTGGCCCCCACTTCTTCTTACAAAAGCTGCTTGGATGGGAGAGCCAGCAGCACTGTGTGGGCCTTTGCTTCAGCTGCCCCTGTCTTTGCTGTGCTTTTCATGCTCTCCAAGCTGATGACTTTAGCTCCTGTGCTTTCCTTCTGCCTTGGAGATGGCAGGCTTTGCCCCTTCTGGGCTCAAGCCTGACTTTCGGTGGGTTTCTCTTGTGCTTGCAGTAAGAGAACTCTTGGACATGGCCAGCTCCCGTGGCGTTCCCGGGGCAGCAGCTAACCTGGAGCTGGCCCTGCACTGCCTGCACCAGGCTGGCGGCAGCGTTCCGGTAAGAAGCGGCTCTTTGGGCGCAGGGAGGAGTGGACAGGGAATTCAGAAGGCCCGGGCACTGGCACAGCCTTTCCTGGCTGCTCCTTGAAGAAGGCACTGAACAGGAAGCAGAGCCCTTGCTGCCTGTTGTGTCTCCTGCAGCTGGGCCAGGCCTGAGCCCTAATGGCTCGAGCAGGAAGAATATCTCTCCTGGAGGCACTGGCCGACGCTCCTGCAGCCTGCTGCCTTGTGAATGGCCTGGAGATCCCTGTTCTCTAAGGCATTTGCAGGGGAAATTCCCAGAAGCCTCAGTGGGCCCAGGCAATTCTAGCTGCAGGAGCAGCAAGATCACTGACTTGGTCAGCCAAATGGCACTCTTGGGGAGCAGGATCAAAAGGCTGGGCAGCAAAACCCAGGGGCTGGCAGCAAATGCCAGTGTTTGAGCCCTATGGGAGCCAGTGGCCGGAATCCCTGAAGAGGCAAAGTAGCTGAAAGGCAGCATGGATGATTTTTGGCTTCTGCTTTTGTTGTGGGGCAGCTAAAGCCTTTTCCCCCTTTGATCTTGCAGGAGGCTCTGGAGATGCTGCTCTCGGGGGGGCCTCCAACACCTCAAGGCCATCCCTTGGCCGATTATCATTACGCAGGTAACCAAAGCAGAGCTTCTTCTTCACTGACACATGCTGCCGGCTCCTTAAGTGCCGTGGCAAGCATTTCTGCTTCAACACATTGTGCTTAACACCCGCACGAGGTCTCCACTTCTCCGGGGGGCGGGCAAAGCACCAGCATCTCCTCCTTCAGCTTTACTTCCTTTCCATGCCTTTTCCCTGGGCCATGCCTGCTCCTGTCTTCCTTGCCTTCTGAGGGAGCAGACGTGGACACGGGTGAATGATGGCTGGCGCCGACTTGGTTTCGGCAGCCAGGGGGATCTGCTTCAAGCGGATAGAGGCATCAATTGACCCGCTGCTGCTTTTTACGGCCAGGCTCCGATAGATGGACACCTGAGGAGAAGGAGTCCTTCCAAAAGGCTTTCCACACCTACGGCAAGGATTTTCATCTGATCCAGAAGCAGGTAAAGCCATAGGACGTTCTTTACCCTAGCAGATCATCAGAAGGAAAGCTTGGTTATTTCAGCTACCAAAGACGGGACTTCAGTCTCTCTCTTCTCAAGCACCAAACACCTTCAAGTAGTAACAAAAGGGGACATCCAAGGCCTGCGGGAAAATGACGATCCTGCCTCTCCAGCCCTTTTCTGCAAGCTCTCTTGCAAGAAGCAGCTGTATTCTGTCAGACTTGTCTCACAGGTGTGCTGCTGCTTGCACAACACACATTGCGCTGGCATAATTGCAGTGAAGCGGGCAAAGAAGAACGGTGCTCGATGGATTTGTTGTTGGTCTGTGCATTACATGTGGTACCACGTAGCATAAGACACGGTTTATTCCTTTGCATGATGCCTCGCTTCCTCTAGATGATTTCATTTTACACCCTACTCCATTTCCTCCAGGATTTTCCTTCCTCCCTTACTCCATCTTCTGCTTTTTCTACAGCAGGCTCATTTGGGATTCCTTCTTTTTCTCTTCCCAACAGATCCAGAGTAAGACCGTGGCACAGTGTGTGGAGTACTACTACTCCTGGAAAAAAGAGCATCAACTTGCCAGCACCCTTGCTCAGGTGAGTGGCAAGAGAATCGAGACATGCCAGGAGGGAATCAAGGAACTGGCAGAAGGGGACACAAGCTGCTGGCAAGCCATGCCAGACGCCGCTTTGCCAGGATCCCGTCGTCCCCTGCACTGGGAAAGGCGCAGCAGATGCTGCCCAGGGCTTCATTGTGCTGCTGCCCTGGAATACGCAATCCTGGAGCATAACTTTGACCCAAGAAAGCAGCACTGCCACCAACATGGCCTTTGACTCTCTACAGCTTGGTTTCTCAAGGGCTGGCAGCCTTGCTGATTCCAATCACACCCTTCATTCCCCACTGCTTGCTAACAGCAGCAATCCCAGCTGCCTTCATGCAGATGCTGCACATTTTCAGGCATCTTTTGCAGCATCCCAGCCTACTCCCCAAGAAGGAGCTGCCGCTGCTGTGGCTCTGCTCAAACTTTCCTTACTGGCAAACAGCAATTTCCTTCAGAGACAGAGACAGAGAGAGAGAGAGAAGTACTATTGAGGGTAATAGAAAATGGGGGGAAGCATGTGTCTTCACTGATTTGACTGATTTCAAATCCCATTTGAAGCCTAGACATTTGTGGAAGAAAAGCAGAGAGAAATAGATGTTAGGCAGGGAGGTATAATTAAGAAGTGTGGAAGTAGAGATAGCCAGGCACTTATCCCAGCCCTTTGGGCTGTAGGAAAGAGGAGTCTTTTCCTCCGAGTGCTGGCTTGGCAGCCCGCCGCAGCCCACTGCCAAAGCCAGCCGTGTTCTCAGCTCTTTGGGCTTTGGAAGAATTTGCTTTGGCCCATAGATTTTTGTGCTGGACGCTCTGATTTGCAGCCTTCTGAGAGGAAGGAAACATTGATAAGAATTCTTTGATTTGCAGACTGCGTGCGAAGCAAAGAGCAGCAAAAGCCCCCCCAGAAAGGAGACTGGGCAGACAGGGAAGAGAAGCCGCAAGAGGGCTCGCAGCGCGGACTGTCCCTGCTGCCAAGCGCGCCAGCCGCCCCAGCCGGCGCGAGGCCCCTTTCCCTGCGGGCAGTGCAAACGGTGCGCAAGTTCCTCCTCTCTCTGCTCCAAGCTGCGCCTCTGCACTCAAACAGGCTGAGCCTTTTCAAAGGCACCACAGGGCAAGCTGAGGCCACTTGGAGGATGGGCCCTGCCAGCCGTGCTCAAGGTTACAACCCACTTCCAACCCAAAGGGCTCAGCTCAAACCCACTTCAATTCACAAGGAAACCTTGCCCTGCCCCCCAGCAAGACGCACTTCATACAAGTAGGAATAGATAGCATCAAAGCTTGCTTTGATGGGGCTGGTCAACTTCAAACGGGGATGAAGCAAAAGGACGATGACGTTCCAAGGAATTGAAAGCACAGAGAGCAAACTCATGGTGATGATCAATTTGCATATGTGTCACAGCCTGAAAAGACAGAAATTCGGACTAAAAGGGAGGTCTCCGAGCTTGCTTTCAGGGTGTGTATTAAATTGACAATGGATGGTTTGTTTCTTATCTTCCAGGGTGTTTGAAACCATCAAGGAAAGGAACAAACACAGGAGAAGACATGGCCCACGGAAGGAAGCAGAGCCTCTTGCCAAGAAGAAAAGGTCCAATTAGACAAGCCTGCAGTTGTGCAGGGCTAGCCATCAAGAGTTAGCCCTCAAGAAGACTAGATAGGAATAAGATGGCTTTTAAGACTTTAGGGTTGCTTATTCTTCTACTGAGTTGACATGGTAGCAGTCTCTCCATTTCTTAGTTCAGATTAGTTCCGATTAGTTCCGATTAGTTCCGATTAGTTAAGTAGTATTATTGAAGATGTTTTTCTTAGTAGTCATAGATTTCTCAGTAAATGGAAGAGGTTTGGTGTTGGCTACGCTCTGTCTTTTGTCATTTTGCCTTTGTTGAGACGCAACCTCTCTTTATCATTAAAACAAAGTTTGTTCCAAATTCTGTCTTTTTGTCTGCATGAAATCACTCCAGCCAAGTTTGTTCCATTTGCTTGGTGTTGCAAGCATGGCACTTGCCCTGAGAGAAGAATGTGGGCACGTGAGTCCTCCCACCGGCCCAGCCCCCTGCTCAGCTGGCAGGACTTCCAAAGGACCGTCTCCATGAGTGCCAAGGAAATAACGGTGGGGCTTCATCCTTTGATGCCTAAAAACCTTGGCTGGGAGTGCAAAGGGAGGCTTTGTTGAATTCAATGAATTGGAGCAAAATGAGTGATCTTGTCTCACTCCACTTTCTGGGATAAAAGGAGAGGGTTCCGTCCTTTTCTGCTGCCCAGCAACAGAACTTGCTTTCATTGTGGGCGACAGATGGACTTGAGCACCTTCGAGGACGTTTCTAACCTCTCCGATTCTATAAAATCCCTATGCACCACAAAGACATCAGTGGTTGCATTTCAGTTTCAATGTAAAGGCCCACTCTCCCGCTCTGGGCCTCCAGCAATCTCCTCAGCTAAAGCAGAGCGGCTGTGCCCATTATCCTCTCACTTCTCACAGCTTTGGCATTTGCAGCAAAGAAGAGTCAAAGTCACTCTTTTGTCTAGCCCAGCAAATGGCAGTGTCTAGCAAGGCTTTGGAGGCAGGGGCTGGGGAGGATGGAGAGGGGGCCAGGGAGGGGGGAATTGCCAGGCTGCTTCTGGCAAGGCGAGGGAAGCTTGCCCTTGTCCGATGGAGCCCGGGCAGGTGGGATTTGGAACCTACAAAGTATCTGCACTGCAGATACTTGAGAACCTACAAAGTATCTGCACTGCAGTGGGCCTTGGTACAGCTGCGCCCTGCCTTTGCTGGCGTGTGTGGAACACGCAGGCTGGCAAGGAAGCCAGATTTGCTCTTGCTTAACGCTAGGCGGGATGGCAGCAAAACTGGCTGGGTTTTGCCATAGCTGGGACCTAAGTCTTGAAACAAAGGTGAAGGCCGTCAGTGTGGAGAAGTCATTCTGTCAGTGTTCCTTTCTCAGAGCAAGCCCAGAGTATTAGAGATGAACATTCTCCCTTCTTCAAGGCAGCTGGAAGAATGACATAGAAATTCTGCACGACAGATTGACTACCAAAACATGCTGGTGGACTGCCCCAGTGTGCGGCCCCATCAGTTGCCCTGAAAAACATCCTGTTTCTCCAAGGTGCAAGGAAGGAGTGTTGCGGTGAGAGACCCGCTCACTAGGCCAAAGGAGGCAAAACATCAAGTGACATCTTGGGCAGCAATAGGACAACTGAGCAAGGGGGCAGGAGGAATGCCTTCACTTGGAGAGAAAGCTTTGCACTTGGTTCTGCACGGAGCGCCTTGCAGCATCTAGCTCCTCTCAGAGCCCGAGGAGAGCCAGCGGCGGGAGTCGCCCTGCTTCTCCAGGGCAGGAGATGGGCTCTGGGCTCTGGGCCCTTGGACAGAGCCAGGCTCCTGTGCACATTCAGCTGCAGGCACCTTACAGAGAAGCCCAGGCAAGACCCAGAGCTGTCCCTGCACGCCTTTTGCCCGTCTCATCAGACCACTGATGAGAAATGCCCCAGGGGGAAGGTTCTCTCAGCAAACTTGCAGCCAAAGAAGCAAAAGGGGCAAAGGTGGCCCATCCCTGTTCCTGTCCCCTGGCTCCCCTGGGGTTCTCAATGGAATGTTGCCCCTAGCAACTGGCATTGTCTCCCACTCCTGTGGCCGTTGGTGGAACACTGGTGGAGCAGCGGTGGAGCAGCAGCTGCAGGATCTGCTCCTGGGCTCTCCCTGCCTCTCTCTCTCGCTTTCTGCACTCAGCGCCACACCCGGCCTCTGCATCCACATCCTCCTCTTCTCCTCTGCCGCCAGGCATCCCCACAGTCCCTTTGGGACTGTCAAAGGTAAGGAAGTCCATGTTTGCCCTCAAAGCACTAACAGAATGGCAGGAGGCTCCAGCTGCCTCTCCCGCCAGCCACCACAGACAGGGTGCGTGCTCGCTTTCCCCAGACGAGATTCCTCATGAAAGCGGGCTCCTACTTCTCTTGGAATAATGCTGCTCCCAGGGCAAACACAGACCTTTCCATAGAGGACAGAGAGAGCTGTCACGCTGCACTTGCAGATGCTCGTCCACTGATGACCTGATGAAAATTCTTGGCACCCATTTCACTCCTGAAACTTTGTTGGGCCGACCCAAAAACATATTGGTCATTCCTGAGGAGTTCAGGGCTCCAGTGTCAAAAAGTCCTGTTGCGCCCTGACCCTGCTCACACCTCCTCCAAAGCTTCAAAAACCAGAAGGATGGCATTTCTCCTCTGTGATCCCTACCGTTCAGGGCATGGAAGCAGTTTGCTGGCCTTCTCCTCCAACAGGGGCTTTCATCTTCAATAATGATCTGGTTTCTGCAATTCTTAGAGACTTACATACTTACATCACTCACAGATCCATTCTGGTTTAATCGCTTTATAGTTTGTTTTTTGGGGGGTTTTTTTGATCTCTTTTGCATAGAGATAGTGGTATAGATTTGTCTGAGTTTTTCAATGTCTGAAGGGCTGGCTCTGCTTCATGGCGAGAGGCAGCCATGAAATGCCATCTTGAGTGGTCCTTCTCAAGAGCACAATCACAGCAGGAGAGAATTTTCTGGGCTGGAAGGGATTCTCAAAGATCATCGAGCCCGCATCCTGGGCCTGCCCAGGACAGCCTCATGAATCACAGCCTGGGCCCAAGGGCAGTGCCCAAAGGGTTTTGGAGCTCTCTCAGGCTTGGTGCTGTGACGCCTTCCCTGGGGAGGCTGCTGCAGTGCCCAAGCACCCTGTGAAGGCTGAAGAGCCTTCTCCTTCTATGCAACCCAAGCCTCCACTGGCACATCTTCCATGCCATTCTCTTGGTTCTTCTCCATGGCCCCAAGACCCGAGAGAGTAGTGCACGCCCTTCTGCTTCCCGTCTTGAGGAAGCTGCAGGCTGCTAGGGGGTGCTGCCTTTGAAAATCCAAGTGAAAAAACCCAGCAATTCCACCAAAGGGAGGGGAGCTGGGACAGAGGAGCTCGTGCTTTGCAATGATGAGGATGAGAAGGAAGGCTAGCGACACATCTTGGCAGAAGGATTTTTATCTGGAGCATTGTTTTCATCTCTTGCAGGTGGAAAGGGGAGGCACAATGAAAAGGAAAGCAAGAGCCAAGAGTCAGCCGTGAGTTTTGGCACAGGGTTAAAGGACAGCCAACTTGAGGAATGGCATCGAGGAGAACTGCTCTTTCAGAGTCAGGGTGGCATTGGGGCAAGGCTTTGGGTCTACGGGCGCTGTCTCTTGACCGCTCGCCTTTCTTACGTCCGCCTTCTTCTTCCTTTAGACACATCAATGTTGGCAGTGACTTTCAGGCCGAGCTCCCAGAGCTGCAGACCAGAGCAGCCAGTGAGGAGGAAGAGCATGCAAGCCTGGTGTGGAAACCCTGGGAGGAAGATGAATCTGACATGGAAAAACCGGACAGAGGTAGCTGTCAAGCTTCTCTTCCAGCCCTGGCATACTGGGCTGTGGGAAAGGCTGCTTCTTGGGTCCAAAGGCAGCTTTTTGCAGGCTCTGCTTCTCTCCTTGTCTCGCCCATCTTGCCACGTGCAAGTCTTAGAGGCAAGGAGAATGCTCTGCTTTTGCAGGAGAGCAGGCAAAAGAGCTAGCGTCCTGCTCTCCAAATTGGCCAGGGCCATTTGCCACTGGCAGAGGAGAGATTGGCCCCCACTTCTTCTTACAAAAGCTGCTTGGATGGGAGAGCCAGCAGCACTGTGTGGGCCTTTGCTTCAGCTGCCCCTGTCTTTGCTGTGCTTTTCATGCTCTCCAAGCTGATGACTTTAGCTCCTGTGCTTTCCTTCTGCCTTGGAGATGGCAGGCTTTGTCCCTTCTGGGCTCAAGCCTGACTTTCGGTGGGTTTCTCTTGTGCTTGCAGTAAGAGAACTCTTGGACATGGCCAGCTCCCGTGGCGTTCCCGGGGCAGCAGCTAACCTGGAGCTGGCCCTGCACTGCCTGCACCAGGCTGGCGGCAGCGTTCCGGTAAGAAGCGGCTCTTTGGGCGCAGGGAGGAGTGGACAGGGAATTCAGAAGGCCCGGGCACTGGCACAGCCTTTCCTGGCTGCTCCTTGAAGAAGGCACTGAACAGGAAGCAGAGCCCTTGCTGCCTGTTGTGTCTCCTGCAGCTGGGCCAGGCCTGAGCCCTAATGGCTCGAGCAGGAAGAATATCTCTCCTGGAGGCACTGGCCGACGCTCCTGCAGCCTGCTGCCTTGTGAATGGCCTGGAGATCCCTGTTCTCTAAGACATTTGCAGGGGAAATTCCCAGAAGCCTCAGTGGGCCCAGGCAATTCTGGCTGCAGGAGCAGCGAGATCACTGACTTGGTGAGCCAAATGGCACTCTTGGGGAGCAGGATCAAAAGGCTGGGCAGCAAAACCCAGGGGCTGGCAGCAAATGCCAGTGTTTGAGCCCTATGGGAGCCAGTGGCCGGAATCCCTGAAGAGGCAAAGTAGCTGAAAGGCAGCATGGATGATTTTTGGCTTCTGCTTTTGTTGTGGGGCAGCTAAAGCCTTTTCCCCCTTTGATCTTGCAGGAGGCTCTGGAGATGCTGCTCTCGGGGGGGCCTCCAACACCTCAAGGCCATCCCTTGGCCGATTATCATTACGCAGGTAACCAAAGCAGAGCTTCTTCTTCACTGACACATGCTGCCGGCTCCTTAAGTGCCGTGGCAAGCATTTCTGCTTCAACACATTGTGCTTAACACCCGCACGAGGTCTCCACTTCTCCGGGGGGCGGGCAAAGCACCAGCATCTCCTCCTTCAGCTTTACTTCCTTTCCATGCCTTTTCCCTGGGCCATGCCTGCTCCTGTCTTCCTTGCCTTCTGAGGGAGCAGACGTGGACACGGGTGAATGATGGCTGGCGCCGACTTGGTTTCGGCAGCCAGGGGGATCTGCTTCAAGCGGATAGAGGCATCAATTGACCCGCTGCTGCTTTTTACGGCCAGGCTCCGATAGATGGACACCTGAGGAGAAGGAGTCCTTCCAAAAGGCTTTCCACACCTACGGCAAGGATTTTCATCTGATCCAGAAGCAGGTAAAGCCATAGGACGTTCTTTACCCTAGCAGATCATCAGAAGGAAAGCTTGGTTATTTCAGCTACCAAAGACGGGACTTCAGTCTCTCTCTTCTCAAGCACCAAACACCTTCAAGTAGTAACAAAAGGGGACATCCAAGGCCTGCGGGAAAATGACGATCCTGCCTCTCCAGCCCTTTTCTGCAAGCTCTCTTGCAAGAAGCAGCTGTATTCTGTCAGACTTGTCTCACAGGTGTGCTGCTGCTTGCACAACACACATTGCGCTGGCATAATTGCAGTGAAGCGGGCAAAGAAGAACGGTGCTCGATGGATTTGTTGTTGGTCTCTGCATTACATGTGGTACCACGTAGCATAAGACATGGTTTATTCCTTTGCATGATGCCTCGCTTCCTCTAGATGATTTCATTTTACACCCTACTCCATTTCCTCCAGGATTTTCCTTCCTCCCTTACTCCATCTTCTGCTTTTTCTACAGCAGGCTCATTTGGGATTCCTTCTTTTTCTCTTCCCAACAGATCCAGAGTAAGACCGTGGCACAGTGTGTGGAGTACTACTACTCCTGGAAAAAAGAGCATCAACTTGCCAGCACCCTTGCTCAGGTGAGTGGCAAGAGAATCGAGACATGCCAGGAGGGAATCAAGGAACTGGCAGAAGGGGACACAAGCTGCTGGCAAGCCATGCCAGATGCCGCTTTGCCAGGATCCCGTCGTCCCCTGCACTGGGAAAGGCGCAGCAGATGCTGCCCAGGGCTTCATTGTGCTGCTGCCCTGGAATACGCAATCCTGGAGCATAACTTTGACCCAAGAAAGCAGCACTGCCACCAACATGGCCTTTGACTCTCTACAGCTTGGTTTCTCAAGGGCTGGCAGCCTTGCTGATTCCAATCACACCCTTCATTCCCCACTGCTTGCTAACAGCAGCAATCCCAGCTGCCTTCATGCAGATGCTGCACATTTTCAGGCATCTTTTGCAGCATCCCAGCCTACTCCCCAAGAAGGAGCTGCCGCTGCTGTGGCTCTGCTCAAACTTTCCTTACTGGCAAACAGCAATTTCCTTCAGAGACAGAGACAGAGAGAGAGAGAGAAGTACTATTGAGGGTAATAGAAAATGGGGGGAAGCATGTGTCTTCACTGATTTGACTGATTTCAAATCCCATTTGAAGCCTAGACATTTGTGGAAGAAAAGCAGAGAGAAATAGATGTTAGGCAGGGAGGTATAATTAAGAAGTGTGGAAGTAGAGATAGCCAGGCACTTATCCCAGCCCTTTGGGCTGTAGGAAAGAGGAGTCTTTTCCTCCGAGTGCTGGCTTGGCAGCCCGCCGCAGCCCACTGCCAAAGCCAGCCGTGTTCTCAGCTCTTTGGGCTTTGGAAGAATTTGCTTTGGCCCATAGATTTTTGTGCTGGACGCTCTGATTTGCAGCCTTCTGAGAGGAAGGAAACATTGATAAGAATTCTTTGATTTGCAGACTGCGTGCGAAGCAAAGAGCAGCAAAAGCCCCCCCAGAAAGGAGACTGGGCAGACAGGGAAGAGAAGCCGCAAGAGGGCTCGCAGCCCGGACTGTCCCTGCTGCCAAGCGCGCCAGCCGCCCCAGCCGGCGCGAGGCCCCTTTCCCTGCGGGCAGTGCAAACGGTGCGCAAGTTCCTCCTCTCTCTGCTCCAAGCTGCGCCTCTGCACTCAAACAGGCTGAGCCTTTTCAAAGGCACCACAGGGCAAGCTGAGGCCACTTGGAGGATGGGCCCTGCCAGCCGTGCTCAAGGTTACAACCCACTTCCAACCCAAAGGGCTCAGCTCAAACCCACTTCAATTCACAAGGAAACCTTGCCCTGCCCCCCAGCAAGACGCACTTCATACAAGTAGGAATAGATAGCATCAAAGCTTGCTTTGATGGGGCTGGTCAACTTCAAACGGGGATGAAGCAAAAGGACGATGACGTTCCAAGGAATTGAAAGCACAGAGAGCAAACTCATGGTGATGATCAATTTGCATATGTGTCACAGCCTGAAAAGACAGAAATTCGGACTAAAAGGGAGGTCTCCGAGCTTGCTTTCAGGGTGTGTATTAAATTGACAATGGATGGTTTGTTTCTTATCTTCCAGGGTGTTTGAAACCATCAAGGAAAGGAACAAACACAGGAGAAGACATGGCCCACGGAAGGAAGCAGAGCCTCTTGCCAAGAAGAAAAGGTCCAATTAGACAAGCCTGCAGTTGTGCAGGGCTAGCCATCAAGAGTTAGCCCTCAAGAAGACTAGATAGGAATAAGATGGCTTTTAAGACTTTAGGGTTGCTTATTCTTCTACTGAGTTGACATGGTAGCAGTCTCTCCATTTCTTAGTTCAGATTAGTTCCGATTAGTTCCGATTAGTTCCGATTAGTTCCGATTAGTTCCGATTAGTTAAGTAGTATAATTGAAGATGTTTTTCTTAGTAGTCATAGATTTCTCAGTAAATGGAAGTGGTTTGGTGTTGGCTATGCTCTGTCTTTTGTCATTTTGCCTTTGTTGAGACGCAACCTCTCTTTATCATTAAAACAAAGTTTGTTCCAAATTCTGTCTTTTTGTCTGCATGAAATCACTCCAGCCAAGTTTGTTCCATTTGCTTGGTGTTGCAAGCATGGCACTTGCCCTGAGAGAAGAATGTGGGCACGTGAGTCCTCCCACCGGCCCAGCCCCCTGCTCAGCTGGCAGGACTTCCAAAGGACCGTCTCCATGAGTGCCAAGGAAATAACGGTGGGGCTTCATCCTTTGATGCCTAAAAACCTCGGCTGGGAGTGCAAAGGGAGGCTTTGTTGAATTCAATGAATTGGAGCAAAATGAGTGATCTTGTCTCACTCCACTTTCTGGGATAAAAGCAGAGGGTTCCGTCCTTTTTTGCTGCCCAGCAACAGAACTTGCTTTCATTGTGGGCGACAGATGGACTTGAGCGCCTTCGAGGACGTTTCTAACCTCTCCGATTCTATAAAATCCCTATGCACCACAAAGACATCAGTGGTTGCATTTCAGTTTCAATGTAAAGGCCCACTCTCCCGCTCTGGGCATCCAGCAATCTCCTCAGCTAAAGCAGAGCGGCTGTGCCCATTATCCTCTCACTTCTCACAGCTTTGGCATTTGCAGCAAAGAAGAGTCAAAGTCACTCTTTGGTCTAGCCCAGCAAATGGCAGTGCCTAGCAAGGCTTTGGAGGCAGGGGCTGGGGAGGATGGAGAGGGGGCCAGGGAGGGGGGAATTGCCAGGCTGCTTCTGGCAAGGCGAGGGAAGCTTGCCCTTGTCCGATGGAGCCAGGGCAGGTGGGATTTGGAACCTACAAAGTATCTGCCCTGCAGATACTTGAGAACCTACAAAGTATCTGCACTGCAGTGGGCCTTGGTACAGCTGCGCCCTGCCTTTGCTGGCGTGTGTGGAACACGCAGGCTGGCAAGGAAGCCAGATTTGCTCTTGCTTAACGCTAGGTGGGATGGCAGCAAAACTGGCTGGGTTTTGCCATAGCTGGGACCTAAGTCTTGAAACAAAGGTGAAGGCCGTCAGTGTGGAGAAGTCATTCTGTCAGTGTTCCTTTCTCAGAGCAAGCCCAGAGTATTAGAGATGAACATTCTCCCTTCTTCAAGGCAGCTGGAAGAATGACATAGAAATTCTGCACGACAGATTGACTACCAAAACATGCTGGTGGACTGCCCCAGTGTGCGGCCCCATCAGTTGCCCTGAAAAACATCCTGTTTCTCCAAGGTGCAAGGAAGGAGTGTTGCGGTGAGAGACCCGCTCACTAGGCCAAAGGAGGCAAAACGTCAAGTGACATCTTGGGCAGCAATAGGACAACTGAGCAAGGGGGCAGGAGGAATGCCTTCACTTGCAGAGAAAGCTTTGCACTTGGTTCTGCACGGAGCGCCTTGCAGCATCTAGCTCCTCTCAGAGCCCGAGGAGAGCCAGCGGTGGGAGTCGCCCTGCTTCTCCAGGGCAGGAGATGGGCTCTGGGCTCTGGGTCCTTGGACAGAGCCAGGCTCCTGTGCACATTCAGCTGCAGGCACCTTACAGAGAAGCCCAGGCAAGACCCAGAGCTGTCCCCGCACGCCTTTTGCCCGTCTCATCAGACCACTGATGAGAAATGCCCCAGGGGGAAGGTTCTCTCAGCAAACTTGCAGCCAAAGAAGCAAAAGGGGCAAAGGTGGCCCATCCCTGTTCCTGTCCCCTGGCTCCCCTGGGGTTCTCAATGGAATGTTGCCCCTAGCAACTGGCATTGTCTCCCACTCCTGTGGCCGTTGGTGGAACACTGGTGGAGCAGCAGCTGCAGGATCTGCTCCTGGGCTCTCCCTGCCTCTCTCTCTCGCTTTCTGCACTCAGCGCCACACCCGGCCTCTGCATCCACATCCTCCTCTTCTCCTCTGCCGCCAGGCATCCCCACAGTCCCTTTGGGACTGTCAAAGGTAAGGAAGTCCATGTTTGCCCTCAAAGCACTAACAGAACGGCAGGAGGCTCCAGCTGCCTCTCCCGCCAGCCACCACAGACAGGGTGCGTGCTCGCTTTCCCCAGACGAGATTCCTCATGAAAGCGGGCTCCTACTTCTCTTGGAATAATGCTGCTCCCAGGGCAAACACAGACCTTTCCACAGAGGACAGAGAGAGCTGTCACGCTGCACTTGCAGATGCTCATCCACTGATGACCTGATGAAAATTCTTGGCACCCATTTCACTCCTGAAACTTTGTTGTGCTGACCCAAAAACATATTGGTCATTCCTGAGGAGTTCAGGGCTCCAGTGTCAAAAAGTCCTGTTGCGCCCTGACCCTGCTCACACCTCCTCCAAAGCTTCAAAAACCAGAAGGATGGCATTTCTCCTCTGTGATCCCTACCGTTCAGGGCATGGAAGCAGTTTGCTGGCCTTCTCCTCCAATAGGGGCTTTCATCTTCAATAATGATCTGGTTTCTGCAATTCTTAGAGACTTACATACTTACATCACTCACAGATCCATTCTGGTTTAATCGCTTTATAGTTTGTTTTTTGGGGTTTTTTTGATCTCTTTTGCATAGAGATAGTGGTATAGATTTGTCTGAGTTTTTCAATGTCTGAAGGGCTGGCTCTGCTTCATGGCGAGAGGCAGCCATGAAATGCCATCTTGAGTGGTCCTTCTCAAGAGCACAATCACAGTAGGAGAGAATTTTCTGGGCTGGAAGGGATTCTCAAAGATCATCGAGCCACATCCTGGGCCTGCCCAGGACAGCCTCAAGAATCACAGCCTGGGCCCAAGGGCAGTGCCCAAAGGGGTTTGGAGCTCTCTCAGGCTTGGTGCTGTGACGCCTTCCCTGGGGAGGCTGCTGCAGTGCCCAAGCACCCTGTGAAGGCTGAAGAGCCTTCTCCTTCTATGCAACCCAAGCCTCCACTGGCACATCTTCCATGCCATTCTCTTGGTTCTTCTCCATGGCCCCAAGACCCGAGAGAGTAGTGCACGCCCTTCTGCTTCCCGTCTTGAGGAAGCTGCAGACTGCTAGGGGGTGCTGCCTTTGAAAATCCAAGTGAAAAAACCCAGCAATTCCACCAAAGGGAGGGGAGCTGGGACAGAGGAGCTCGTGCTTTGCAATGATGAGGATGAGAAGGAAGGCTAGCGACACATCTTGGCAGAAGGATTTTTATCTGGAGCATTGTTTTCATCTCTTGCAGGTGGAAAGGGGAGGCACAATGAAAAGGAAAGCAAGAGCCAAGAGTCAGCCGTGAGTTTTGGCACAGGGTTAAAGGACAGCCAACTTGAGCAATGGCATAGAGGAGAACTGCTCTTTCAGAGTCAGGGTGGCATTGGGGCAAGGCTTTGGGTCTACGGGCGCTGTCTCTTGACCGCTCGCCTTTCTTACGTCCGCCTTCTTCTTCCTTTAGACACATCAATGTTGGCAGTGACTTTCAGGCCGAGCTCCCAGAGCTGCAGACCAGAGCAGCCAGTGAGGAGGAAGAGCATGCAAGCCTGGTGTGGAAACCCTGGGAGGAAGATGAATCTGACATGGAAAAACCGGACAGAGGTAGCTGTCAAGCTTCTCTTCCAGCCCTGGCATACTGGGCTGTGGGAAAGGCTGCTTCTTGGGTCCAAAGGCAGCTTTTTGCAGGCTCTGCTTCTCTCCTTGTCTCGCCCATCTTGCCACGTGCAAGTCTTAGAGGCAAGGAGAATGCTCTGCTTTTGCAGGAGAGCAGGCAAAAGAGCTAGCGTCCTGCTCTCCAAATTGGCCAGGGCCATTTGCCACTGGCAGAGGAGAGATTGGCCCCCACTTCTTCTTACAAAAGCTGCTTGGATGGGAGAGCCAGCAGCACTGTGTGGGCCTTTGCTTCAGCTGCCCCTGTCTTTGCTGTGCTTTTCATGCTCTCCAAGCTGATGACTTTAGCTCCTGTGCTTTCCTTCTGCCTTGGAGATGGCAGGCTTTGCTCCTTCTGGGCTCAAGCCTGACTTTCGGTGGGTTTCTCTTGTGCTTGCAGTAAGAGAACTCTTGGACATGGCCAGCTCCCGTGGCGTTCCCGGGGCAGCAGCTAACCTGGAGCTGGCCCTGCACTGCCTGCACCAGGCTGGCGGCAGCGTTCCGGTAAGAAGCGGCTCTTTGGGCGCAGGGAGGAGTGGACAGGGAATTCAGAAGGCCCGCGCACTGGCACAGCCTTTCCTGGCTGCTCCTTGAAGAAGGCACTGAACAGGAAGCAGAGCCCTTGCTGCCTGTTGTGTCTCCTGCAGCTGGGCCAGGCCTGAGCCCTAATGGCTCGAGCAGGAAGAATATCTCTCCTGGAGGCACTGGCCGACGCTCCTGCAGCCTGCTGCCTTGTGAATGGCCTGGAGATCCCTGTTCTCTAAGACATTTGCAGGGGAAATTCCCAGAAGCCTCAGTGGGCCCAGGCAATTCTGGCTGCAGGAGCAGCAAGATCACTGACTTGGTCAGCCAAATGGCACTCTTGGGGAGCAGGATCAAAAGGCTGGGCAGCAAAACCCAGGGGCTGGCAGCAAATGCCAGTGTTTGAGCCCTATGGGAGCCAGTGGCCGGAATCCCTGAAGAGGCAAAGTAGCTGAAAGGCAGCATGGATGATTTTTGGCTTCTGCTTTTGTTGTGGGGCAGCTAAAGCCTTTTCCCCCTTTGATCTTGCAGGAGGCTCTGGAGATGCTGCTCTCGGGGGGGCCTCCAACACCTCAAGGCCATCCCTTGGCCGATTATCATTACGCAGGTAACCAAAGCAGAGCTTCTTCTTCACTGACACATGCTGCCGGCTCCTTAAGTGCCGTGGCAAGCATTTCTGCTTCAACAAATTGTGCTTAACACCCGCACGAGGTCTCCACTTCTCCGGGGGGCGGGCAAAGCACCAGCATCTCCTCCTTCAGCTTTACTTCCTTTCCATGCCTTTTCCCTGGGCCATGCCTGCTCCTGTCTTCCTTGCCTTCTGAGGGAGCAGACGTGGACACGGGTGAATGATGGCTGGCGCCGACTTGGTTTCGGCAGCCAGGGGGATCTGCTTCAAGCGGATAGAGGCATCAATTGACCCGCTGCTGCTTTTTACGGCCAGGCTCCGATAGATGGACACCTGAGGAGAAGGAGTCCTTCCAAAAGGCTTTCCACACCTACGGCAAGGATTTTCATCTGATCCAGAAGCAGGTAAAGCCATAGGACGTTCTTTACCCTAGCAGATCATCAGAAGGAAAGCTTGGTTATTTCAGCTACCAAAGACGGGACTTCAGTCTCTCTCTTCTCAAGCACCAAACACCTTCAAGTAGTAACAAAAGGGGACATCCAAGGCCTGCGGGAAAATGACGATCCTGCCTCTCCAGCCCTTTTCTGCAAGCTCTCTTGCAAGAAGCAGCTGTATTCTGTCAGACTTGTCTCACAGGTGTGCTGCTGCTTGCACAACACACATTGCGCTGGCATAATTGCAGTGAAGCGGGCAAAGAAGAACGGTGCTCGATGGATTTGTTGTTGGTCTCTGCATTACATGTGGTACCACGTAGCATAAGACACGGTTTATTCCTTTGCATGATGCCTCGCTTCCTCTAGATGATTTCATTTTACACCCTACTCCATTTCCTCCAGGATTTTCCTTCCTCCCTTACTCCATCTTCTGCTTTTTCTACAGCAGGCTCATTTGGGATTCCTTCTTTTTCTCTTCCCAACAGATCCAGAGTAAGACCGTGGCACAGTGTGTGGAGTACTACTACTCCTGGAAAAAAGAGCATCAACTTGCCAGCACCCTTGCTCAGGTGAGTGGCAAGAGAATCGAGACATGCCAGGAGGGAATCAAGGAACTGGCAGAAGGGGACACAAGCTGCTGGCAAGCCATGCCAGATGCCGCTTTGCCAGGATCCCGTCGTCCCCTGCACTGGGAAAGGCGCAGCAGATGCTGCCCAGGGCTTCATTGTGCTGCTGCCCTGGAATACGCAATCCTGGAGCATAACTTTGACCCAAGAAAGCAGCACTGCCACCAACACGGCCTTTGACTCTCTACAGCTTGGTTTCTCAAGGGCTGGCAGCCTTGCTGATTCCAATCACACCCTTCATTCCCCACTGCTTGCTAACAGCAGCAATCCCAGCTGCCTTCATGCAGATGCTGCACATTTTCAGGCATCTTTTGGAGCATCCCAGCCTACTCCCCAAGAAGGAGCTGCCGCTGCTGTGGCTCTGCTCAAACTTTCCTTACTGGCAAACAGCAATTTCCTTCAGAGACAGAGACAGAGAGAGAGAGAGAAGTACTATTGAGGGTAATAGAAAATGGGGGGAAGCATGTGTCTTCACTGATTTGACTGATTTCAAATCCCATTTGAAGCCTAGACATTTGTGGAAGAAAAGCAGAGAGAAATAGATGTTAGGCAGGGAGGTATAATTAAGAAGTGTGGAAGTAGAGATAGCCAGGCACTTATCCCAGCCCTTTGGGCTGTAGGAAAGAGGAGTCTTTTCCTCCGAGTGCTGGCTTGGCAGCCCGCCGCAGCCCACTGCCAAAGCCAGCCGTGTTCTCAGCTCTTTGGGCTTTGGAAGAATTTGCTTTGGCCCATAGATTTTTGTGCTGGACGCTCTGATTTGCAGCCTTCTGAGAGGAAGGAAACATTGATAAGAATTCTTTGATTTGCAGACTGCGTGCGAAGCAAAGAGCAGCAAAAGCCCCCCCAGAAAGGAGACTGGGCAGACAGGGAAGAGAAGCCGCAAGAGGGCTCGCAGCGCCGACTGTCCCTGCTGCCAAGCGCGCCAGCCGCCCCAGCCGGCGCGAGGCCCCTTTCCCTGCGGGCAGTGCAAACGGTGCGCAAGTTCCTCCTCTCTCTGCTCCAAGCTGCGCCTCTGCACTCAAACAGGCTGAGCCTTTTCAAAGGCACCACAGGGCAAGCTGAGGCCACTTGGAGGATGGGCCCTGCCAGCCGTGCTCAAGGTTACAACCCACTTCCAACCCAAAGGGCTCAGCTCAAACCCACTTCAATTCACAAGGAAACCTTGCCCTGCCCCCCAGCAAGACGCACTTCATACAAGTAGGAATAGATAGCATCAAAGCTTGCTTTGATGGGGCTGGTCAACTTCAAACGGGGATGAAGCAAAAGGACGATGACGTTCCAAGGAATTGAAAGCACAGAGAGCAAACTCATGGTGATGATCAATTTGCATATGTGTCACAGCCTGAAAAGACAGAAATTCGGACTAAAAGGGAGGTCTCCGAGCTTGCTTTCAGGGTGTGTATTAAATTGACAATGGATGGTTTGTTTCTTATCTTCCAGGGTGTTTGAAACCATCAAGGAAAGGAACAAACACATGAGAAGACATGGCCCACGGAAGGAAGCAGAGCCTCTTGCCAAGAAGAAAAGGCCCAATTAGACAAGCCTGCAGTTGTGCAGGGCTAGCCATCAAGAGTTAGCCCTCAAGAAGACTAGATAGGAATAAGATGGCTTTTAAGACTTTAGGGTTGCTTATTCTTCTACTGAGTTGACATGGTAGCAGTCTCTCCATTTCTTAGTTCAGATTAGTTCCGATTAGTTCCGATTAGTTCTGATTAGTTCCGATTAGTTAAGTAGTATTATTGAAGATGTTTTTCTTAGTAGTCATAGATTTCTCAGTAAATGGAAGAGGTTTGGTGTTGGCTACGCTCTGGCTTTTGTCATTTTGCCTTTGTTGAGACGCAACCTCTCTTTATCATTAAAACAAAGTTTGTTCCAAATTCTGTCTTTTTGTCTGCATGAAATCACTCCAGCCAAGTTTGTTCCATTTGCTTGGTGTTGCAAGCATGGCACTTGCCCTGAGAGAAGAATGTGGGCACGTGAGTCCTCCCACCGGCCCAGCCCCCTGCTCAGCTGGCAGGACTTCCGAAGGACCGTCTCCATGAGTGCCAAGGAAATAACGGTGGGGCTTCATCCTTTGATGCCTAAAAACCTCGGCTGGGAGTGCAAAGGGAGGCTTTGTTGAATTCAATGAATTGGAGCAAAATGAGTGATCTTGTCTCACTCCACTTTCTGGGATAAAAGCAGAGGGTTCCGTCCTTTTTTGCTGCCCAGCAACAGAACTTGCTTTCATTGTGGGCGACAGATGGACTTGAGCGCCTTCGAGGACGTTTCTAACCTCTCCGATTCTATAAAATCCCTATGCACCACAAAGACATCAGTGGTTGCATTTCAGTTTCAATGTAAAGGCCCACTCTCCCGCTCTGGGCATCCAGCAATCTCCTCAGCTAAAGCAGAGCGGCTGTGCCCATTATCCTCTCACTTCTCACAGCTTTGGCATTTGCAGCAAAGAAGAGTCAAAGTCACTCTTTGGTCTAGCCCAGCAAATGGCAGTGCCTAGCAAGGCTTTGGAGGCAGGGGCTGGGGAGGATGGAGAGGGGGCCAGGGAGGGGGGAATTGCCAGGCTGCTTCTGGCAAGGCGAGGGAAGCTTGCCCTTGTCCGATGGAGCCAGGGCAGGTGGGATTTGGAACCTACAAAGTATCTGCCCTGCAGATACTTGAGAACCTACAAAGTATCTGCACTGCAGTGGGCCTTGGTACAGCTGCGCCCTGCCTTTGCTGGCGTGTGTGGAACACGCAGGCTGGCAAGGAAGCCAGATTTGCTCTTGCTTAACGCTAGGCGGGATGGCAGCAAAACTGGCTGGGTTTTGCCATAGCTGGGACCTAAGTCTTGAAACAAAGGTGAAGGCCGTCAGTGTGGAGAAGTCATTCTCTCAGTGTTCCTTTCTCAGAGCAAGCCCAGAGTATTAGAGATGAACATTCTCCCTTCTTCAAGGCAGCTGGAAGAATGACATAGAAATTCTGCATGACAGATTGACTACCAAAACATGCTGGTGGACTGCCCCAGTGTGCGGCCCCATCAGTTGCCCTGAAAAACATCCTGTTTCTCCAAGGTGCAAGGAAGGAGTGTTGCGGTGAGAGACCCGCTCACTAGGCCAAAGGAGGCAAAACATCAAGTGACATCTTGGGCAGCAATAGGACAACTGAGCAAGGGGGCAGGAGGAATGCCTTCACTTGGAGAGAAAGCTTTGCACTTGGTTCTGCACGGAACGCCTTGCAGCATCTAGCTCCTCTCAGAGCCCGAGGAGAGCCAGCGGCGGGAGTCGCCCTGCTTCTCCAGGGCAGGAGATGGGCTCTGGGCTCTGGGCCCTTGGACAGAGCCAGGCTCCTGTGCACATTCAGCTGCAGGCACCTTACAGAGAAGCCCAGGCAAGACCCAGAGCTGTCCCTGCACGCCTTTTGCCCGTCTCATCAGACCACTGATGAGAAATGCCCCAGGGGGAAGGTTCTCTCAGCAAACTTGCAGCCAAAGAAGCAAAAGGGGCAAAGGTGGCCCATCCCTGTTCCTGTCCCCTGGCTCCCCTGGGGTTCTCAATGGAATGTTGCCCCTAGCAACTGGCATTGTCTCCCACTCCTGTGGCCGTTGGTGGAACACTGGTGGAGCAGCGGTGGAGCAGCAGCTGCAGGATCTGCTCCTGGGCTCTCCCTGCCTCTCTCTCTCGCTTTCTGCACTCAGCGCCACACCCGGCCTCTGCATCCACATCCTCCTCTTCTCCTCTGCCGCCAGGCATCCCCACAGTCCCTTTGGGACTGTCAAAGGTAAGGAAGTCCATGTTTGCCCTCAAAGCACTAACAGAACGGCAGGAGGCTCCAGCTGCCTCTCCCGCCAGCCACCACAGACAGGGTGCGTGCTCGCTTTCCCCAGACGAGATTCCTCATGAAAGCGGGCTCCTACTTCTCTTGGAATAATGCTGCTCCCAGGGCAAACACAGACCTTTCCACAGAGGACAGAGAGAGCTGTCACGCTGCACTTGCAGATGCTCGTCCACTGATGACCTGATGAAAATTCTTGGCACCCATTTCACTCCTGAAACTTTGTTGTGCTGACCCAAAAACATATTGGTCATTCCTGAGGAGTTCAGGGCTCCAGTGTCAAAAAGTCCTCTTGCGCCCTGACCCTGCTCACACCTCCTCCAAAGCTTCAAAAACCAGAAGGATGGCATTTCTCCTCCGTGATCCCTACCGTTCAGGGCATGGAAGCAGTTTGCTGGCCTTCTCCTCCAATAGGGGCTTTCATCTTCAATAATGATCTGGTTTCTGCAATTCTTAGAGACTTACATACTTACATCACTCACAGATCCATTCTGGTTTAATCGCTTTATAGTTTGTTTTTTGGGGTTTTTTTGATCTCTTTTGCATAGAGATAGTGGTATAGATTTGTCTGAGTTTTTCAATGTCTGAAGGGCTGGCTCTGCTTCATGGCGAGAGGCAGCCATGAAATGCCATCTTGAGTGGTCCTTCTCAAGAGCACAATCACAGTAGGAGAGAATTTTCTGGGCTGGAAGGGATTCTCAAAGATCATCGAGCCCGCATCCTGGGCCTGCCCAGGACAGCCTCAAGAATCACAGCCTGGGCCCAAGGGCAGTGCCCAAAGGGTTTTGGAGCTCTCTCAGGCTTGGTGCTGTGACGCCTTCCCTGGGGAGGCTGCTGCAGTGCCCAAGCACCCTGTGAAGGCTGAAGAGCCTTCTCCTTCTATGCAACCCAAGCCTCCACTGGCACATCTTCCATGCCATTCTCTTGGTTCTTCTCCATGGCCCCAAGACCCGAGAGAGTAGTGCACGCCCTTCTGCTTCCCGTCTTGAGGAAGCTGCAGGCTGCTAGGGGGTGCTGCCTTTGAAAATCCAAGTGAAAAAACCCAGCAATTCCACCAAAGGGAGGGGAGCTGGGACAGAGGAGCTCGTGCTTTGCAATGATGAGGATGAGAAGGAAGGCTAGCGACACATCTTGGCAGAAGGATTTTTATCTGGAGCATTGTTTTCATCTCTTGCAGGTGGAAAGGGGAGGCACAATGAAAAGGAAAGCAAGAGCCAAGAGTCAGCCGTGAGTTTTGGCACAGGGTTAAAGGACAGCCAACTTGAGCAATGGCATCGAGGAGAACTGCTCTTTCAGAGTCAGGGTGGCATTGGGGCAAGGCTTTGGGTCTACGGGCGCTGTCTCTTGACCGCTCGCCTTTCTTACGTCCGCCTTCTTCTTCCTTTAGACACATCAATGTTGGCAGTGACTTTCAGGCCGAGCTCCCAGAGCTGCAGACCAGAGCAGCCAGTGAGGAGGAAGAGCATGCAAGCCTGGTGTGGAAACCCTGGGAGGAAGATGAATCTGACATGGAAAAACCGGACAGAGGTAGCTGTCAAGCTTCTCTTCCAGCCCTGGCATACTGGGCTGTGGGAAAGGCTGCTTCTTGGGTCCAAAGGCAGCTTTTTGCAGGCTCTGCTTCTCTCCTTGTCTCGCCCATCTTGCCACGTGCAAGTCTTAGAGGCAAGGAGAATGCTCTGCTTTTGCAGGAGAGCAGGCAAAAGAGCTAGCGTCCTGCTCTCCAAATTGGCCAGGGCCATTTGCCACTGGCAGAGGAGAGATTGGCCCCCACTTCTTCTTACAAAAGCTGCTTGGATGGGAGAGCCAGCAGCACTGTGTGGGCCTTTGCTTCAGCTGCCCCTGTCTTTGCTGTGCTTTTCATGCTCTCCAAGCTGATGATTTTAGCTCCTGTGCTTTCCTTCTGCCTTGGAGATGGCAGGCTTTGCTCCTTCTGGGCTCAAGCCTGACTTTCGGTGGGTTTCTCTTGTGCTTGCAGTAAGAGAACTCTTGGACATGGCCAGCTCCCGTGGCGTTCCCGGGGCAGCAGCTAACCTGGAGCTGGCCCTGCACTGCCTGCACCAGGCTGGCGGCAGCGTTCCGGTAAGAAGCGGCTCTTTGGGCGCAGGGAGGAGTGGACAGGGAATTCAGAAGGCCCGGGCACTGGCACAGCCTTTCCTGGCTGCTCCTTGAAGAAGGCACTGAACAGGAAGCAGAGCCCTTGCTGCCTGTTGTGTCTCCTGCAGCTGGGCCAGGCCTGAGCCCTAATGGCTCGAGCAGGAAGAATATCTCTCCTGGAGGCACTGGCCGACGCTCCTGCAGCCTGCTGCCTTGTGAATGGCCTGGAGATCCCTGTTCTCTAAGGCATTTGCAGGGGAAATTCCCAGAAGCCTCAGTGGGCCCAGGCAATTCTGGCTGCAGGAGCAGCAAGATCACTGACTTGGTCAGCCAAATGGCACTCTTGGGGAGCAGGATCAAAAGGCTGGGCAGCAAAACCCAGGGGCTGGCAGCAAATGCCAGTGTTTGAGCCCTATGGGAGCCAGTGGCCGGAATCCCTGAAGAGGCAAAGTAGCTGAAAGGCAGCATGGATGATTTTTGGCTTCTGCTTTTGTTGTGGGGCAGCTAAAGCCTTTTCCCCCTTTGATCTTGCAGGAGGCTCTGGAGATGCTGCTCTCGGGGGGGCCTCCAACACCTCAAGGCCATCCCTTGGCCGATTATCATTACGCAGGTAACCAAAGCAGAGCTTCTTCTTCACTGACACATGCTGCCGGCTCCTTAAGTGCCGTGGCAAGCATTTCTGCTTCAACAAATTGTGCTTAACACCCGCACGAGGTCTCCACTTCTCCGGGGGGCGGGCAAAGCACCAGCATCTCCTCCTTCAGCTTTACTTCCTTTCCATGCCTTTTCCCTGGGCCATGCCTGCTCCTGTCTTCCTTGCCTTCTGAGGGAGCAGACGTGGACACGGGTGAATGATGGCTGGCGCCGACTTGGTTTCGGCAGCCAGGGGGATCTGCTTCAAGCGGATAGAGGCATCAATTGACCCGCTGCTGCTTTTTACGGCCAGGCTCCGATAGATGGACACCTGAGGAGAAGGAGTCCTTCCAAAAGGCTTTCCACACCTACGGCAAGGATTTTCATCTGATCCAGAAGCAGGTAAAGCCATAGGACGTTCTTTACCCTAGCAGATCATCAGAAGGAAAGCTTGGTTATTTCAGCTACCAAAGACGGGACTTCAGTCTCTCTCTTCTCAAGCACCAAACACCTTCAAGTAGTAACAAAAGGGGACATCCAAGGCCTGCGGGAAAATGACGATCCTGCCTCTCCAGCCCTTTTCTGCAAGCTCTCTTGCAAGAAGCAGCTGTATTCTGTCAGACTTGTCTCACAGGTGTGCTGCTGCTTGCACAACACACATTGCGCTGGCATAATTGCAGTGAAGCGGGCAAAGAAGAACGGTGCTCGATGGATTTGTTGTTGGTCTCTGCATTACATGTGGTACCACGTAGCATAAGACATGGTTTATTCCTTTGCATGATGCCTCGCTTCCTCTAGATGATTTCATTTTACACCCTACTCCATTTCCTCCAGGATTTTCCTTCCTCCCTTACTCCATCTTCTGCTTTTTCTACAGCAGGCTCATTTGGGATTCCTTCTTTTTCTCTTCCCAACAGATCCAGAGTAAGACCGTGGCACAGTGTGTGGAGTACTACTACTCCTGGAAAAAAGAGCATCAACTTGCCAGCACCCTTGCTCAGGTGAGTGGCAAGAGAATCGAGACATGCCAGGAGGGAATCAAGGAACTGGCAGAAGGGGACACAAGCTGCTGGCAAGCCATGCCAGATGCCGCTTTGCCAGGATCCCGTCGTCCCCTGCACTGGGAAAGGCGCAGCAGATGCTGCCCAGGGCTTCATTGTGCTGCTGCCCTGGAATACGCAATCCTGGAGCATAACTTTGACCCAAGAAAGCAGCACTGCCACCAACACGGCCTTTGACTCTCTACAGCTTGGTTTCTCAAGGGCTGGCAGCCTTGCTGATTCCAATCACACCCTTCATTCCCCACTGCTTGCTAACAGCAGCAATCCCAGCTGCCTTCATGCAGATGCTGCACATTTTCAGGGATCTTTTGGAGCATCCCAGCCTACTCCCCAAGAAGGAGCTGCCGCTGCTGTGGCTCTGCTCAAACTTTCCTTACTGGCAAACAGCAATTTCCTTCAGAGACAGAGACAGAGAGAGAGAGAGAAGTACTATTGAGGGTAATAGAAAATGGGGGGAAGCATGTGTCTTCACTGATTTGACTGATTTCAAATCCCATTTGAAGCCTAGACATTTGTGGAAGAAAAGCAGAGAGAAATAGATGTTAGGCAGGGAGGTATAATTAAGAAGTGTGGAAGTAGAGATAGCCAGGCACTTATCCCAGCCCTTTGGGCTGTAGGAAAGAGGAGTCTTTTCCTCCGAGTGCTGGCTTGGCAGCCCGCCGCAGCCCACTGCCAAAGCCAGCCGTGTTCTCAGCTCTTTGGGCTTTGGAAGAATTTGCTTTGGCCCATAGATTTTTGTGCTGGACGCTCTGATTTGCAGCCTTCTGAGAGGAAGGAAACATTGATAAGAATTCTTTGATTTGCAGACTGCGTGCGAAGCAAAGAGCAGCAAAAGCCCCCCCAGAAAGGAGACTGGGCAGACAGGGAAGAGAAGCCGCAAGAGGGCTCGCAGCGCCGACTGTCCCTGCTGCCAAGCGCGCCAGCCGCCCCAGCCGGTGCGAGGCCCCTTTCCCTGCGGGCAGTGCAAACGGTGCGCAAGTTCCTCCTCTCTCTGCTCCAAGCTGCGCCTCTGCACTCAAACAGGCTGAGCCTTTTCAAAGGCACCACAGGGCAAGCTGAGGCCACTTGGAGGATGGGCCCTGCCAGCCGTGCTCAAGGTTACAACCCACTTCCAACCCAAAGGGCTCAGCTCAAACCCACTTCAATTCACAAGGAAACCTTGCCCTGCCCCCCAGCAAGACGCACTTCATACAAGTAGGAATAGATAGCATCAAAGCTTGCTTTGATGGGGCTGGTCAACTTCAAACGGGGATGAAGCAAAAGGACGATGACGTTCCAAGGAATTGAAAGCACAGAGAGCAAACTCATGGTGATGATCAATTTGCATATGTGTCACAGCCTGAAAAGACAGAAATTCGGACTAAAAGGGAGGTCTCCGAGCTTGCTTTCAGGGTGTGTATTAAATTGACAATGGATGGTTTGTTTCTTATCTTCCAGGGTGTTTGAAACCATCAAGGAAAGGAACAAACACATGAGAAGACATGGCCCACGGAAGGAAGCAGAGCCTCTTGCCAAGAAGAAAAGGCCCAATTAGACAAGCCTGCAGTTGTGCAGGGCTAGCCATCAAGAGTTAGCCCTCAAGAAGACTAGATAGGAATAAGATGGCTTTTAAGACTTTAGGGTTGCTTATTCTTCTACTGAGTTGACATGGTAGCAGTCTCTCCATTTCTTAGTTCAGATTAGTTCCGATTAGTTCCGATTAGTTCTGATTAGTTCCGATTAGTTAAGTAGTATTATTGAAGATGTTTTTCTTAGTAGTCATAGATTTCTCAGTAAATGGAAGAGGTTTGGTGTTGGCTATGCTCTGTCTTTTGTCATTTTGCCTTTGTTGAGACGCAACCTCTCTTTATCATTAAAACAAAGTTTGTTCCAAATTCTGTCTTTTTGTCTGCATGAAATCACTCCAGCCAAGTTTGTTCCATTTGCTTGGTGTTGCAAGCATGGCACTTGCCCTGAGAGAAGAATGTGGGCACGTGAGTCCTCCCACCGGCCCAGCCCCCTGCTCAGCTGGCAGGACTTCCGAAGGGCCGTCTCCATGAGTGCCAAGGAAATAACGGTGGGGCTTCATCCTTTGATGCCTAAAAACCTCGGCTGGGAGTGCAAAGGGAGGCTTTGTTGAACTCAATGAATTGGAGCAAAATGAGTGATCTTGTCTCACTCCACTTTCTGGGATAAAAGCAGAGGGTTCCGTCCTTTTTTGCTGCCCAGCAACAGAACTTGCTTTCATTGTGGGCGACAGATGGACTTGAGCGCCTTCGAGGACGTTTCTAACCTCTCCGATTCTATAAAATCCCTATGCACCACAAAGACATCAGTGGTTGCATTTCAGTTTCAATGTAAAGGCCCACTCTCCCGCTCTGGGCCTCCAGCAATCTCCTCAGCTAAAGCAGAGCGGCTGTGCCCATTATCCTCTCACTTCTCACAGCTTTGGCATTTGCAGCAAAGAAGAGTCAAAGTCACTCTTTGGTCTAGCCCAGCAAATGGCAGTGCCTAGCAAGGCTTTGGAGGCAGGGGCTGGGGAGGATGGAGAGGGGGCCAGGGAGGGGGGAATTGCCAGGCTGCTTCTGGCAAGGCGAGGGAAGCTTGCCCTTGTCCGATGGAGCCAGGGCAGGTGGGATTTGGAACCTACAAAGTATCTGCCCTGCAGATACTTGAGAACCTACAAAGTATCTGCACTGCAGTGGGCCTTGGTACAGCTGCGCCCTGCCTTTGCTGGCGTGTGTGGAACACGCAGGCTGGCAAGGAAGCCAGATTTGCTCTTGCTTAACGCTAGGTGGGATGGCAGCAAAACTGGCTGGGTTTTGCCATAGCTGGGACCTAAGTCTTGAAACAAAGGTGAAGGCCGTCAGTGTGGAGAAGTCATTCTGTCAGTGTTCCTTTCTCAGAGCAAGCCCAGAGTATTAGAGATGAACATTCTCCCTTCTTCAAGGCAGCTGGAAGAATGACATAGAAATTCTGCACGACAGGTTGACTACCAAAACATGCTGGTGGACTGCCCCAGTGTGCGGCCCCATCAGTTGCCCTGAAAAACATCCTGTTTCTCCAAGGTGCAAGGAAGGAGTGTTGCGGTGAGAGACCCGCTCACTAGGCCAAAGGAGGCAAAACATCAAGTGACATCTTGGGCAGCAATAGGACAACTGAGCAAGGGGGCAGGAGGAATGCCTTCACTTGGAGAGAAAGCTTTGCACTTGGTTCTGCACGGAGCGCCTTGCAGCATCTAGCTCCTCTCAGAGCCCGAGGAGAGCCAGCGGCGGGAGTCGCCCTGCTTCTCCAGGGCAGGAGATGGGCTCTGGGCTCTGGGCCCTTGGACAGAGCCAGGCTCCTGTGCACATTCAGCTGCAGGCACCTTACAGAGAAGCCCAGGCAAGACCCAGAGCTGTCCCTGCACGCCTTTTGCCCGTCTCATCAGACCACTGATGAGAAATGCCCCAGGGGGAAGGTTCTCTCAGCAAACTTGCAGCCAAAGAAGCAAAAGGGGCAAAGGTGGCCCATCCCTGTTCCTGTCCCCTGGCTCCCCTGGGGTTCTCAATGGAATGTTGCCCCTAGCAACTGGCATTGTCTCCCACTCCTGTGGCCGTTGGTGGAACACTGGTGGAGCAGCAGCTGCAGGATCTGCTCCTGGGCTCTCCCTGCCTCTCTCTCTCGCCTTCTGCACTCAGCGCCACACCCGGCCTCTGCATCCACATCCTCCTCTTCTCCTCTGCCGCCAGGCATCCCCACAGTCCCTTTGGGACTGTCAAAGGTAAGGAAGTCCATGTTTGCCCTCAAAGCACTAACAGAATGGCAGGAGGCTCCAGCTGCCTCTCCCGCCAGCCACCACAGACAGGGTGCGTGCTCGCTTTCCCCAGACGAGATTCCTCATGAAAGCGGGCTCCTACTTCTCTTGGAATAATGCTGCTCCCAGGGCAAACACAGACCTTTCCACAGAGGACAGAGAGAGCTGTCACGCTGCACTTGCAGATGCTCGTCCACTGATGACCTGATGAAAATTCTTGGCACCCATTTCACTCCTGAAACTTTGTTGTGCCGACCCAAAAACATATTGGTCATTCCTGAGGAGTTCAGGGCTCCAGTGTCAAAAAGTCCTGTTGCGCCCTGACCCTGCTCACACCTCCTCCAAAGCTTCAAAAACCAGAAGGATGGCATTTCTCCTCCGTGATCCCTACCGTTCAGGGCATGGAAGCAGTTTGCTGGCCTTCTCCTCCAATAGGGGCTTTCATCTTCAATAATGATCTGGTTTCTGCAATTCTTAGAGACTTACATACTTACATCACTCACAGATCCATTCTGGTTTAATCGCTTTATAGTTTGTTTTTTGGGGTTTTTTTGATCTCTTTTGCATAGAGATAGTGGTATAGATTTGTCTGAGTTTTTCAATGTCTGAAGGGCTGGCTCTGCTTCATGGCGAGAGGCAGCCATGAAATGCCATCTTGAGTGGTCCTTCTCAAGAGCACAATCACAGTAGGAGAGAATTTTCTGGGCTGGAAGGGATTCTCAAAGATCATCGAGCCCGCATCCTGGGCCTGCCCAGGACAGCCTCAAGAATCACAGCCTGGGCCCAAGGGCAGTGCCCAAAGGGTTTTGGAGCTCTCTCAGGCTTGGTGCTGTGACGCCTTCCCTGGGGAGGCTGCTGCAGTGCCCAAGCACCCTGTGAAGGCTGAAGAGCCTTCTCCTTCTATGCAACCCAAGCCTCCACTGGCACATCTTCCATGCCATTCTCTTGGTTCTTCTCCATGGCCCCAAGACCCGAGAGAGTAGTGCACGCCCTTCTACTTCCCGTCTTGAGGAAGCTGCAGACTGCTAGGGGGTGCTGCCTTTGAAAATCCAAGTGAAAAAACCCAGCAATTCCACCAAAGGGAGGGGAGCTGGGACAGAGGAGCTCGTGCTTTGCAATGATGAGGATGAGAAGGAAGGCTAGCGACACATCTTGGCAGAAGGATTTTTATCTGGAGCATTGTTTTCATCTCTTGCAGGTGGAAAGGGGAGGCACAATGAAAAGGAAAGCAAGAGCCAAGAGTCAGCCGTGAGTTTTGGCACAGGGTTAAAGGACAGCCAACTTGAGCAATGGCATCGAGGAGAACTGCTCTTTCAGAGTCAGGGTGGCATTGGGGCAAGGCTTTGGGTCTACGGGCGCTGTCTCTTGACCGCTCGCCTTTCTTACGTCCGCCTTCTTCTTCCTTTAGACACATCAATGTTGGCAGTGACTTTCAGGCCGAGCTCCCAGAGCTGCAGACCAGACCAGCCAGTGAGGAGGAAGAGCATGCAAGCCTGGTGTGGAAACCCTGGGAGGAAGATGAATCTGACATGGAAAAACCGGACAGAGGTAGCTGTCAAGCTTCTCTTCCAGCCCTGGCATACTGGGCTGTGGGAAAGGCTGCTTCTTGGGTCCAAAGGCAGCTTTTTGCAGGCTCTGCTTCTCTCCTTGTCTCGCCCATCTTGCCACGTGCAAGTCTTAGAGGCAAGGAGAATGCTCTGCTTTTGCAGGAGAGCAGGCAAAAGAGCTAGCGTCCTGCTCTCCAAATTGGCCAGGGCCATTTGCCACTGGCAGAGGAGAGATTGGCCCCCACTTCTTCTTACAAAAGCTGCTTGGATGGGAGAGCCAGCAGCACTGTGTGGGCCTTTGCTTCAGCTGCCCCTGTCTTTGCTGTGCTTTTCATGCTCTCCAAGCTGATGATTTTAGCTCCTGTGCTTTCCTTCTGCCTTGGAGATGGCAGGCTTTGCTCCTTCTGGGCTCAAGCCTGACTTTCGGTGGGTTTCTCTTGTGCTTGCAGTAAGAGAACTCTTGGACATGGCCAGCTCCCGTGGCGTTCCCGGGGCAGCAGCTAACCTGGAGCTGGCCCTGCACTGCCTGCACCAGGCTGGCGGCAGCGTTCCGGTAAGAAGCGGCTCTTTGGGCGCAGGGAGGAGTGGACAGGGAATTCAGAAGGCCCGGGCACTGGCACAGCCTTTCCTGGCTGCTCCTTGAAGAAGGCACTGAACAGGAAGCAGAGCCCTTGCTGCCTGTTGTGTCTCCTGCAGCTGGGCCAGGCCTGAGCCCTAATGGCTCGAGCAGGAAGAATATCTCTCCTGGAGGCACTGGCCGATGCTCCTGCAGCCTGCTGCCTTGTGAATGGCCTGGAGATCCCTGTTCTCTAAGGCATTTGCAGGGGAAATTCCCAGAAGCCTCAGTGGGCCCAGGCAATTCTGGCTGCAGGAGCAGCAAGATCACTGACTTGGTCAGCCAAATGGCACTCTTGGGGAGCAGGATCAAAAGGCTGGGCAGCAAAACCCAGGGGCTGGCAGCAAATGCCAGTGTTTGAGCCCTATGGGAGCCAGTGGCCGGAATCCCTGAAGAGGCAAAGTAGCTGAAAGGCAGCATGGATGATTTTTGGCTTCTGCTTTTGTTGTGGGGCAGCTAAAGCCTTTTCCCCCTTTGATCTTGCAGGAGGCTCTGGAGATGCTGCTCTCGGGGGGGCCTCCAACACCTCAAGGCCATCCCTTGGCCGATTATCATTACGCAGGTAACCAAAGCAGAGCTTCTTCTTCACTGACACATGCTGCCGGCTCCTTAAGTGCCGTGGCAAGCATTTCTGCTTCAACACATTGTGCTTAACACCCGCACGAGGTCTCCACTTCTCCGGGGGGCGGGCAAAGCACCAGCATCTCCTCCTTCAGCTTTACTTCCTTTCCATGCCTTTTCCCTGGGCCATGCCTGCTCCTGTCTTCCTTGCCTTCTGAGGGAGCAGACGTGGACACGGGTGAATGATGGCTGGCGCCGACTTGGTTTCGGCAGCCAGGGGGATCTGCTTCAAGCGGATAGAGGCATCAATTGACCCGCTGCTGCTTTTTACGGCCAGGCTCCGATAGATGGACACCTGAGGAGAAGGAGTCCTTCCAAAAGGCTTTCCACACCTACGGCAAGGATTTTCATCTGATCCAGAAGCAGGTAAAGCCATAGGACGTTCTTTACCCTAGCAGATCATCAGAAGGAAAGCTTGGTTATTTCAGCTACCAAAGACGGGACTTCAGTCTCTCTCTTCTCAAGCACCAAACACCTTCAAGTAGTAACAAAAGGGGACATCCAAGGCCTGCGGGAAAATGACGATCCTGCCTCTCCAGCCCTTTTCTGCAAGCTCTCTTGCAAGAAGCAGCTGTATTCTGTCAGACTTGTCTCACAGGTGTGCTGCTGCTTGCACAACACACATTGCGCTGGCATAATTGCAGTGAAGCGGGCAAAGAAGAACGGTGCTCGATGGATTTCTTGTTGGTCTGTGCATTACATGTGGTACCACGTAGCATAAGACACGGTTTATTCCTTTGCATGATGCCTCGCTTCCTCTAGATGATTTCATTTTACACCCTACTCCATTTCCTCCAGGATTTTCCTTCCTCCCTTACTCCATCTTCTGCTTTTTCTACAGCAGGCTCATTTGGGATTCCTTCTTTTTCTCTTCCCAACAGATCCAGAGTAAGACCGTGGCACAGTGTGTGGAGTACTACTACTCCTGGAAAAAAGAGCATCAACTTGCCAGCACCCTTGCTCAGGTGAGTGGCAAGAGAATCGAGACATGCCAGGAGGGAATCAAGGAACTGGCAGAAGGGGACACAAGCTGCTGGCAAGCCATGCCAGATGCCGCTTTGCCAGGATCCCGTCGTCCCCTGCACTGGGAAAGGCGCAGCAGATGCTGCCCAGGGCTTCATTGTGCTGCTGCCCTGGAATACGCAATCCTGGAGCATAACTTTGACCCAAGAAAGCAGCACTGCCACCAACATGGCCTTTGACTCTCTACAGCTTGGTTTCTCAAGGGCTGGCAGCCTTGCTGATTCCAATCACACCCTTCATTCCCCACTGCTTGCTAACAGCAGCAATCCCAGCTGCCTTCATGCAGATGCTGCACATTTTCAGGGATCTTTTGGAGCATCCCAGCCTACTCCCCAAGAAGGAGCTGCCGCTGCTGTGGCTCTGCTCAAACTTTCCTTACTGGCAAACAGCAATTTCCTTCAGAGACAGAGACAGAGAGAGAGAGAGAAGTACTATTGAGGGTAATAGAAAATGGGGGGAAGCATGTGTCTTCACTGATTTGACTGATTTCAAATCCCATTTGAAGCCTAGACATTTGTGGAAGAAAAGCAGAGAGAAATAGATGTTAGGCAGGGAGGTATAATTAAGAAGTGTGGAAGTAGAGATAGCCAGGCACTTATCCCAGCCCTTTGGGCTGTAGGAAAGAGGAGTCTTTTCCTGCGAGTGCTGGCTTGGCAGCCCGCCGCAGCCCACTGCCAAAGCCAGCCGTGTTCTCAGCTCTTTGGGCTTTGGAAGAATTTGCTTTGGCCCATAGATTTTTGTGCTGGACGCTCTGATTTGCAGCCTTCTGAGAGGAAGGAAACATTGATAAGAATTCTTTGATTTGCAGACTGCGTGCGAAGCAAAGAGCAGCAAAAGCCCCCCCAGAAAGGAGACTGGGCAGACAGGGAAGAGAAGCCGCAAGAGGGCTCGCAGCGCCGACTGTCCCTGCTGCCAAGCGCGCCAGCCGCCCCAGCCGGTGCGAGGCCCCTTTCCCTGCGGGCAGTGCAAACGGTGCGCAAGTTCCTCCTCTCTCTGCTCCAAGCTGCGCCTCTGCACTCAAACAGGCTGAGCCTTTTCAAAGGCACCACAGGGCAAGCTGAGGCCACTTGGAGGATGGGCCCTGCCAGCCGTGCTCAAGGTTACAACCCACTTCCAACCCAAAGGGCTCAGCTCAAACCCACTTCAATTCACAAGGAAACCTTGCCCTGCCCCCCAGCAAGACGCACTTCATACAAGTAGGAATAGATAGCATCAAAGCTTGCTTTGATGGGGCTGGTCAACTTCAAACGGGGATGAAGCAAAAGGACGATGACGTTCCAAGGAATTGAAAGCACAGAGAGCAAACTCATGGTGATGATCAATTTGCATATGTGTCACAGCCTGAAAAGACAGAAATTCGGACTAAAAGGGAGGTCTCCGAGCTTGCTTTCAGGGTGTGTATTAAATTGACAATGGATGGTTTGTTTCTTATCTTCCAGGGTGTTTGAAACCATCAAGGAAAGGAACAAACACATGAGAAGACATGGCCCACGGAAGGAAGCAGAGCCTCTTGCCAAGAAGAAAAGGCCCAATTAGACAAGCCTGCAGTTGTGCAGGGCTAGCCATCAAGAGTTAGCCCTCAAGAAGACTAGATAGGAATAAGATGGCTTTTAAGACTTTAGGGTTGCTTATTCTTCTACTGAGTTGACATGGTAGCAGTCTCTCCATTTCTTAGTTCAGATTAGTTCCGATTAGTTCCGATTAGTTCTGATTAGTTCCGATTAGTTAAGTAGTATTATTGAAGATGTTTTTCTTAGTAGTCATAGATTTCTCAGTAAATGGAAGAGGTTTGGTGTTGGCTATGCTCTGTCTTTTGTCATTTTGCCTTTGTTGAGACGCAACCTCTCTTTATCATTAAAACAAAGTTTGTTCCAAATTCTGTCTTTTTGTCTGCATGAAATCACTCCAGCCAAGTTTGTTCCATTTGCTTGGTGTTGCAAGCATGGCACTTGCCCTGAGAGAAGAATGTGGGCACGTGAGTCCTCCCACCGGCCCAGCCCCCTGCTCAGCTGGCAGGACTTCCGAAGGGCCGTCTCCATGAGTGCCAAGGAAATAACGGTGGGGCTTCATCCTTTGATGCCTAAAAACCTCGGCTGGGAGTGCAAAGGGAGGCTTTGTTGAACTCAATGAATTGGAGCAAAATGAGTGATCTTGTCTCACTCCACTTTCTGGGATAAAAGCAGAGGGTTCCGTCCTTTTTTGCTGCCCAGCAACAGAACTTGCTTTCATTGTGGGCGACAGATGGACTTGAGCGCCTTCGAGGACGTTTCTAACCTCTCCGATTCTATAAAATCCCTATGCACCACAAAGACATCAGTGGTTGCATTTCAGTTTCAATGTAAAGGCCCACTCTCCCGCTCTGGGCCTCCAGCAATCTCCTCAGCTAAAGCAGAGCGGCTGTGCCCATTATCCTCTCACTTCTCACAGCTTTGGCATTTGCAGCAAAGAAGAGTCAAAGTCACTCTTTGGTCTAGCCCAGCAAATGGCAGTGCCTAGCAAGGCTTTGGAGGCAGGGGCTGGGGAGGATGGAGAGGGGGCCAGGGAGGGGGGAATTGCCAGGCTGCTTCTGGCAAGGCGAGGGAAGCTTGCCCTTGTCCGATGGAGCCAGGGCAGGTGGGATTTGGAACCTACAAAGTATCTGCCCTGCAGATACTTGAGAACCTACAAAGTATCTGCACTGCAGTGGGCCTTGGTACAGCTGCGCCCTGCCTTTGCTGGCGTGTGTGGAACACGCAGGCTGGCAAGGAAGCCAGATTTGCTCTTGCTTAACGCTAGGTGGGATGGCAGCAAAACTGGCTGGGTTTTGCCATAGCTGGGACCTAAGTCTTGAAACAAAGGTGAAGGCCGTCAGTGTGGAGAAGTCATTCTGTCAGTGTTCCTTTCTCAGAGCAAGCCCAGAGTATTAGAGATGAACATTCTCCCTTCTTCAAGGCAGCTGGAAGAATGACATAGAAATTCTGCACGACAGGTTGACTACCAAAACATGCTGGTGGACTGCCCCAGTGTGCGGCCCCATCAGTTGCCCTGAAAAACATCCTGTTTCTCCAAGGTGCAAGGAAGGAGTGTTGCGGTGAGAGACCCGCTCACTAGGCCAAAGGAGGCAAAACATCAAGTGACATCTTGGGCAGCAATAGGACAACTGAGCAAGGGGGCAGGAGGAATGCCTTCACTTGGAGAGAAAGCTTTGCACTTGGTTCTGCACGGAGCGCCTTGCAGCATCTAGCTCCTCTCAGAGCCCGAGGAGAGCCAGCGGCGGGAGTCGCCCTGCTTCTCCAGGGCAGGAGATGGGCTCTGGGCTCTGGGCCCTTGGACAGAGCCAGGCTCCTGTGCACATTCAGCTGCAGGCACCTTACAGAGAAGCCCAGGCAAGACCCAGAGCTGTCCCTGCACGCCTTTTGCCCGTCTCATCAGACCACTGATGAGAAATGCCCCAGGGGGAAGGTTCTCTCAGCAAACTTGCAGCCAAAGAAGCAAAAGGGGCAAAGGTGGCCCATCCCTGTTCCTGTCCCCTGGCTCCCCTGGGGTTCTCAATGGAATGTTGCCCCTAGCAACTGGCATTGTCTCCCACTCCTGTGGCCGTTGGTGGAACACTGGTGGAGCAGCAGCTGCAGGATCTGCTCCTGGGCTCTCCCTGCCTCTCTCTCTCGCCTTCTGCACTCAGCGCCACACCCGGCCTCTGCATCCACATCCTCCTCTTCTCCTCTGCCGCCAGGCATCCCCACAGTCCCTTTGGGACTGTCAAAGGTAAGGAAGTCCATGTTTGCCCTCAAAGCACTAACAGAATGGCAGGAGGCTCCAGCTGCCTCTCCCGCCAGCCACCACAGACAGGGTGCGTGCTCGCTTTCCCCAGACGAGATTCCTCATGAAAGCGGGCTCCTACTTCTCTTGGAATAATGCTGCTCCCAGGGCAAACACAGACCTTTCCACAGAGGACAGAGAGAGCTGTCACGCTGCACTTGCAGATGCTCGTCCACTGATGACCTGATGAAAATTCTTGGCACCCATTTCACTCCTGAAACTTTGTTGTGCCGACCCAAAAACATATTGGTCATTCCTGAGGAGTTCAGGGCTCCAGTGTCAAAAAGTCCTGTTGCGCCCTGACCCTGCTCACACCTCCTCCAAAGCTTCAAAAACCAGAAGGATGGCATTTCTCCTCCGTGATCCCTACCGTTCAGGGCATGGAAGCAGTTTGCTGGCCTTCTCCTCCAATAGGGGCTTTCATCTTCAATAATGATCTGGTTTCTGCAATTCTTAGAGACTTACATACTTACATCACTCACAGATCCATTCTGGTTTAATCGCTTTATAGTTTGTTTTTTGGGGTTTTTTTGATCTCTTTTGCATAGAGATAGTGGTATAGATTTGTCTGAGTTTTTCAATGTCTGAAGGGCTGGCTCTGCTTCATGGCGAGAGGCAGCCATGAAATGCCATCTTGAGTGGTCCTTCTCAAGAGCACAATCACAGTAGGAGAGAATTTTCTGGGCTGGAAGGGATTCTCAAAGATCATCGAGCCCGCATCCTGGGCCTGCCCAGGACAGCCTCAAGAATCACAGCCTGGGCCCAAGGGCAGTGCCCAAAGGGTTTTGGAGCTCTCTCAGGCTTGGTGCTGTGACGCCTTCCCTGGGGAGGCTGCTGCAGTGCCCAAGCACCCTGTGAAGGCTGAAGAGCCTTCTCCTTCTATGCAACCCAAGCCTCCACTGGCACATCTTCCATGCCATTCTCTTGGTTCTTCTCCATGGCCCCAAGACCCGAGAGAGTAGTGCACGCCCTTCTACTTCCCGTCTTGAGGAAGCTGCAGACTGCTAGGGGGTGCTGCCTTTGAAAATCCAAGTGAAAAAACCCAGCAATTCCACCAAAGGGAGGGGAGCTGGGACAGAGGAGCTCGTGCTTTGCAATGATGAGGATGAGAAGGAAGGCTAGCGACACATCTTGGCAGAAGGATTTTTATCTGGAGCATTGTTTTCATCTCTTGCAGGTGGAAAGGGGAGGCACAATGAAAAGGAAAGCAAGAGCCAAGAGTCAGCCGTGAGTTTTGGCACAGGGTTAAAGGACAGCCAACTTGAGCAATGGCATCGAGGAGAACTGCTCTTTCAGAGTCAGGGTGGCATTGGGGCAAGGCTTTGGGTCTACGGGCGCTGTCTCTTGACCGCTCGCCTTTCTTACGTCCGCCTTCTTCTTCCTTTAGACACATCAATGTTGGCAGTGACTTTCAGGCCGAGCTCCCAGAGCTGCAGACCAGACCAGCCAGTGAGGAGGAAGAGCATGCAAGCCTGGTGTGGAAACCCTGGGAGGAAGATGAATCTGACATGGAAAAACCGGACAGAGGTAGCTGTCAAGCTTCTCTTCCAGCCCTGGCATACTGGGCTGTGGGAAAGGCTGCTTCTTGGGTCCAAAGGCAGCTTTTTGCAGGCTCTGCTTCTCTCCTTGTCTCGCCCATCTTGCCACGTGCAAGTCTTAGAGGCAAGGAGAATGCTCTGCTTTTGCAGGAGAGCAGGCAAAAGAGCTAGCGTCCTGCTCTCCAAATTGGCCAGGGCCATTTGCCACTGGCAGAGGAGAGATTGGCCCCCACTTCTTCTTACAAAAGCTGCTTGGATGGGAGAGCCAGCAGCACTGTGTGGGCCTTTGCTTCAGCTGCCCCTGTCTTTGCTGTGCTTTTCATGCTCTCCAAGCTGATGATTTTAGCTCCTGTGCTTTCCTTCTGCCTTGGAGATGGCAGGCTTTGCTCCTTCTGGGCTCAAGCCTGACTTTCGGTGGGTTTCTCTTGTGCTTGCAGTAAGAGAACTCTTGGACATGGCCAGCTCCCGTGGCGTTCCCGGGGCAGCAGCTAACCTGGAGCTGGCCCTGCACTGCCTGCACCAGGCTGGCGGCAGCGTTCCGGTAAGAAGCGGCTCTTTGGGCGCAGGGAGGAGTGGACAGGGAATTCAGAAGGCCCGGGCACTGGCACAGCCTTTCCTGGCTGCTCCTTGAAGAAGGCACTGAACAGGAAGCAGAGCCCTTGCTGCCTGTTGTGTCTCCTGCAGCTGGGCCAGGCCTGAGCCCTAATGGCTCGAGCAGGAAGAATATCTCTCCTGGAGGCACTGGCCGATGCTCCTGCAGCCTGCTGCCTTGTGAATGGCCTGGAGATCCCTGTTCTCTAAGGCATTTGCAGGGGAAATTCCCAGAAGCCTCAGTGGGCCCAGGCAATTCTGGCTGCAGGAGCAGCAAGATCACTGACTTGGTCAGCCAAATGGCACTCTTGGGGAGCAGGATCAAAAGGCTGGGCAGCAAAACCCAGGGGCTGGCAGCAAATGCCAGTGTTTGAGCCCTATGGGAGCCAGTGGCCGGAATCCCTGAAGAGGCAAAGTAGCTGAAAGGCAGCATGGATGATTTTTGGCTTCTGCTTTTGTTGTGGGGCAGCTAAAGCCTTTTCCCCCTTTGATCTTGCAGGAGGCTCTGGAGATGCTGCTCTCGGGGGGGCCTCCAACACCTCAAGGCCATCCCTTGGCCGATTATCATTACGCAGGTAACCAAAGCAGAGCTTCTTCTTCACTGACACATGCTGCCGGCTCCTTAAGTGCCGTGGCAAGCATTTCTGCTTCAACACATTGTGCTTAACACCCGCACGAGGTCTCCACTTCTCCGGGGGGCGGGCAAAGCACCAGCATCTCCTCCTTCAGCTTTACTTCCTTTCCATGCCTTTTCCCTGGGCCATGCCTGCTCCTGTCTTCCTTGCCTTCTGAGGGAGCAGACGTGGACACGGGTGAATGATGGCTGGCGCCGACTTGGTTTCGGCAGCCAGGGGGATCTGCTTCAAGCGGATAGAGGCATCAATTGACCCGCTGCTGCTTTTTACGGCCAGGCTCCGATAGATGGACACCTGAGGAGAAGGAGTCCTTCCAAAAGGCTTTCCACACCTACGGCAAGGATTTTCATCTGATCCAGAAGCAGGTAAAGCCATAGGACGTTCTTTACCCTAGCAGATCATCAGAAGGAAAGCTTGGTTATTTCAGCTACCAAAGACGGGACTTCAGTCTCTCTCTTCTCAAGCACCAAACACCTTCAAGTAGTAACAAAAGGGGACATCCAAGGCCTGCGGGAAAATGACGATCCTGCCTCTCCAGCCCTTTTCTGCAAGCTCTCTTGCAAGAAGCAGCTGTATTCTGTCAGACTTGTCTCACAGGTGTGCTGCTGCTTGCACAACACACATTGCGCTGGCATAATTGCAGTGAAGCGGGCAAAGAAGAACGGTGCTCGATGGATTTCTTGTTGGTCTGTGCATTACATGTGGTACCACGTAGCATAAGACACGGTTTATTCCTTTGCATGATGCCTCGCTTCCTCTAGATGATTTCATTTTACACCCTACTCCATTTCCTCCAGGATTTTCCTTCCTCCCTTACTCCATCTTCTGCTTTTTCTACAGCAGGCTCATTTGGGATTCCTTCTTTTTCTCTTCCCAACAGATCCAGAGTAAGACCGTGGCACAGTGTGTGGAGTACTACTACTCCTGGAAAAAAGAGCATCAACTTGCCAGCACCCTTGCTCAGGTGAGTGGCAAGAGAATCGAGACATGCCAGGAGGGAATCAAGGAACTGGCAGAAGGGGACACAAGCTGCTGGCAAGCCATGCCAGATGCCGCTTTGCCAGGATCCCGTCGTCCCCTGCACTGGGAAAGGCGCAGCAGATGCTGCCCAGGGCTTCATTGTGCTGCTGCCCTGGAATACGCAATCCTGGAGCATAACTTTGACCCAAGAAAGCAGCACTGCCACCAACATGGCCTTTGACTCTCTACAGCTTGGTTTCTCAAGGGCTGGCAGCCTTGCTGATTCCAATCACACCCTTCATTCCCCACTGCTTGCTAACAGCAGCAATCCCAGCTGCCTTCATGCAGATGCTGCACATTTTCAGGGATCTTTTGGAGCATCCCAGCCTACTCCCCAAGAAGGAGCTGCCGCTGCTGTGGCTCTGCTCAAACTTTCCTTACTGGCAAACAGCAATTTCCTTCAGAGACAGAGACAGAGAGAGAGAGAGAAGTACTATTGAGGGTAATAGAAAATGGGGGGAAGCATGTGTCTTCACTGATTTGACTGATTTCAAATCCCATTTGAAGCCTAGACATTTGTGGAAGAAAAGCAGAGAGAAATAGATGTTAGGCAGGGAGGTATAATTAAGAAGTGTGGAAGTAGAGATAGCCAGGCACTTATCCCAGCCCTTTGGGCTGTAGGAAAGAGGAGTCTTTTCCTGCGAGTGCTGGCTTGGCAGCCCGCCGCAGCCCACTGCCAAAGCCAGCCGTGTTCTCAGCTCTTTGGGCTTTGGAAGAATTTGCTTTGGCCCATAGATTTTTGTGCTGGACGCTCTGATTTGCAGCCTTCTGAGAGGAAGGAAACATTGATAAGAATTCTTTGATTTGCAGACTGCGTGCGAAGCAAAGAGCAGCAAAAGCCCCCCCAGAAAGGAGACTGGGCAGACAGGGAAGAGAAGCCGCAAGAGGGCTCGCAGCGCCGACTGTCCCTGCTGCCAAGCGCGCCAGCCGCCCCAGCCGGTGCGAGGCCCCTTTCCCTGCGGGCAGTGCAAACGGTGCGCAAGTTCCTCCTCTCTCTGCTCCAAGCTGCGCCTCTGCACTCAAACAGGCTGAGCCTTTTCAAAGGCACCACAGGGCAAGCTGAGGCCACTTGGAGGATGGGCCCTGCCAGCCGTGCTCAAGGTTACAACCCACTTCCAACCCAAAGGGCTCAGCTCAAACCCACTTCAATTCACAAGGAAACCTTGCCCTGCCCCCCAGCAAGACGCACTTCATACAAGTAGGAATAGATAGCATCAAAGCTTGCTTTGATGGGGCTGGTCAACTTCAAACGGGGATGAAGCAAAAGGACGATGACGTTCCAAGGAATTGAAAGCACAGAGAGCAAACTCATGGTGATGATCAATTTGCATATGTGTCACAGCCTGAAAAGACAGAAATTCGGACTAAAAGGGAGGTCTCCGAGCTTGCTTTCAGGGTGTGTATTAAATTGACAATGGATGGTTTGTTTCTTATCTTCCAGGGTGTTTGAAACCATCAAGGAAAGGAACAAACACAGGAGAAGACATGGCCCACGGAAGGAAGCAGAGCCTCTCGCCAAGAAGAAAAGGTCCAATTAGACAAGCCTGCAGTTGTGCAGGGCTAGCCATCAAGAGTTAGCCCTCAAGAAGACTAGATAGGAATAAGATGGCTTTTAAGACTTTAGGGTTGCTTATTCTTCTACTGAGTTGACATGGTAGCAGTCTCTCCATTTCTTAGTTCCGATTAGTTCCGATTAGTTCCGATTAGTTCCGATTAGTTAAGTAGTATAATTGAAGATGTTTTTCTTAGTAGTCATAGATTTCTCAGTAAATGGAAGAGGTTTGGTGTTGGCTACGCTCTGGCTTTTGTCATTTTGCCTTTGTTGAGACGCAACCTCTCTTTATCATTAAAACAAAGTTTGTTCCAAATTCTGTCTTTTTGTCTGCATGAAATCACTCCAGCCAAGTTTGTTCCATTTGCTTGGTGTTGCAAGCATGGCACTTGCCCTGAGAGAAGAATGTGGGCACGTGAGTCCTCCCACCGGCCCAGCCCCCTGCTCAGCTGGCAGGACTTCCAAAAGGCCGTCTCCATGAGTGCCAAGGAAATAACGGTGGGGCTTCATCCTTTGATGCCTAAAAACCTCGGCTGGGAGTGCAAAGGGAGGCTTTGTTGAATTCAATGAATTGGAGCAAAATGAGTGATCTTGTCTCACTCCACTTTCTGGGATAAAAGCAGAGGGTTCCGTCCTTTTTTGCTGCCCAGCAACAGAACTTGCTTTCATTGTGGGCGACAGATGGACTTGAGCGCCTTCGAGGACGTTTCTAACCTCTCCGATTCTATAAAATCCCTATGCACCACAAAGACATCAGTGGTTGCATTTCAGTTTCAATGTAAAGGCCCACTCTCCCGCTCTGGGCATCCAGCAATCTCCTCAGCTAAAGCAGAGCGGCTGTGCCCATTATCCTCTCACTTCTCACAGCTTTGGCATTTGCAGCAAAGAAGAGTCAAAGTCACTCTTTGGTCTAGCCCAGCAAATGGCAGTGCCTAGCAAGGCTTTGGAGGCAGGGGCTGGGGAGGATGGAGAGGGGGCCAGGGAGGGGGGAATTGCCAGGCTGCTTCTGGCAAGGCGAGGGAAGCTTGCCCTTGTCCGATGGAGCCAGGGCAGGTGGGATTTGGAACCTACAAAGTATCTGCCCTGCAGATACTTGAGAACCTACAAAGTATCTGCACTGCAGTGGGCCTTGGTACAGCTGCGCCCTGCCTTTGCTGGCGTGTGTGGAACACGCAGGCTGGCAAGGAAGCCAGATTTGCTCTTGCTTAACGCTAGGTGGGATGGCAGCAAAACTGGCTGGGTTTTGCCATAGCTGGGACCTAAGTCTTGAAACAAAGGTGAAGGCCGTCAGTGTGGAGAAGTCATTCTCTCAGTGTTCCTTTCTCAGAGCAAGCCCAGAGTATTAGAGATGAACATTCTCCCTTCTTCAAGGCAGCTGGAAGAATGACATAGAAATTCTGCACGACAGGTTGACTACCAAAACATGCTGGTGGGCTGCCCCAGTGTGCGGCCCCATCAGTTGCCCTGAAAAACATCCTGTTTCTCCAAGGTGCAAGGAAGGAGTGTTGCGGTGAGAGACCCGCTCACTAGGCCAAAGGAGGCAAAACATCAAGTGACATCTTGGGCAGCAATAGGACAACTGAGCAAGGGGGCAGGAGGAATGCCTTCACTTGGAGAGAAAGCTTTGCACTTGGTTCTGCACGGAGCGCCTTGCAGCATCTAGCTCCTCTCAGAGCCCGAGGAGAGCCAGCGGCGGGAGTCGCCCTGCTTCTCCAGGGCAGGAGATGGGCTCTGGGCTCTGGGCCCTTGGACAGAGCCAGGCTCCTGTGCACATTCAGCTGCAGGCACCTTACAGAGAAGCCCAGGCAAGACCCAGAGCTGTCCCTGCACGCCTTTTGCCCGTCTCATCAGACCACTGATGAGAAATGCCCCAGGGGGAAGGTTCTCCCAGCAAACTTGCAGCCAAAGAAGCAAAAGGGGCAAAGGTGGCCCATCCCTGTTCCTGTCCCCTGGCTCCCCTGGGGTTCTCAATGGAATGTTGCCCCTAGCAACTGGCATTGTCTCCCACTCCTGTGGCCGTTGGTGGAACACTGGTGGAGCAGCAGCTGCAGGATCTGCTCCTGGGCTCTCCCTGCCTCTCTCTCTCGCTTTCTGCACTCAGCGCCACACCCGGCCTCTGCATCCACATCCTCCTCTTCTCCTCTGCCGCCAGGCATCCCCACAGTCCCTTTGGGACTGTCAAAGGTAAGGAAGTCCATGTTTGCCCTCAAAGCACTAACAGAACGGCAGGAGGCTCCAGCTGCCTCTCCCGCCAGCCACCACAGACAGGGTGCGTGCTCGCTTTCCCCAGACGAGATTCCTCATGAAAGCGGGCTCCTACTTCTCTTGGAATAATGCTGCTCCCAGGGCAAACACAGACCTTTCCACAGAGGACAGAGAGAGCTGTCACGCTGCACTTGCAGATGCTCGTCCACTGATGACCTGATGAAAATTCTTGGCACCCATTTCACTCCTGAAACTTTGTTGTGCCGACCCAAAAACATATTGGTCATTCCTGAGGAGTTCAGGGCTCCAGTGTCAAAAAGTCCTCTTGCGCCCTGACCCTGCTCACACCTCCTCCAAAGCTTCAAAAACCAGAAGGATGGCATTTCTCCTCCGTGATCCCTACCGTTCAGGGCATGGAAGCAGTTTGCTGGCCTTCTCCTCCAATAGGGGCTTTCATCTTCAATAATGATCTGGTTTCTGCAATTCTTAGAGACTTACATACTTACATCACTCACAGATCCATTCTGGTTTAATCGCTTTATAGTTTGTTTTTGGGGGTTTTTTTGATCTCTTTTGCATAGAGATAGTGGTATAGATTTGTCTGAGTTTTTCAATGTCTGAAGGGCTGGCTCTGCTTCATGGCGAGAGGCAGCCATGAAATGCCATCTTGAGTGGTCCTTCTCAAGAGCACAATCACAGTAGGAGAGAATTTTCTGGGCTGGAAGGGATTCTCAAAGATCATCGAGCCCGCATCCTGGGCCTGCCCAGGACAGCCTCAAGAATCACAGCCTGGGCCCAAGGGCAGTGCCCAAAGGGGTTTGGAGCTCTCTCAGGCTTGGTGCTGTGACGCCTTCCCTGGGGAGGCTGCTGCAGTGCCCAAGCACCCTGTGAAGGCTGAAGAGCCTTCTCCTTCTATGCAACCCAAGCCTCCACTGGCACATCTTCCATGCCATTCTCTTGGTTCTTCTCCATGGCCCCAAGACCCGAGAGAGTAGTGCACGCCCTTCTACTTCCCGTCTTGAGGAAGCTGCAGACTGCTAGGGGGTGCTGCCTTTGAAAATCCAAGTGAAAAAACCCAGCAATTCCACCAAAGGGAGGGGAGCTGGGACAGAGGAGCTCGTGCTTTGCAATGATGAGGATGAGAAGGAAGGCTAGCGACACATCTTGGCAGAAGGATTTTTATCTGGAGCATTGTTTTCATCTCTTGCAGGTGGAAAGGGGAGGCACAATGAAAAGGAAAGCAAGAGCCAAGAGTCAGCCGTGAGTTTTGGCACAGGGTTAAAGGACAGCCAACTTGAGCAATGGCATCGAGGAGAACTGCTCTTTCAGAGTCAGGGTGGCATTGGGGCAAGGCTTTGGGTCTACGGGCGCTGTCTCTTGACCGCTCGCCTTTCTTACGTCCGCCTTCTTCTTCCTTTAGACACATCAATGTTGGCAGTGACTTTCAGGCCGAGCTCCCAGAGCTGCAGACCAGACCAGCCAGTGAGGAGGAAGAGCATGCAAGCCTGGTGTGGAAACCCTGGGAGGAAGATGAATCTGACATGGAAAAACCGGACAGAGGTAGCTGTCAAGCTTCTCTTCCAGCCCTGGCATACTGGGCTGTGGGAAAGGCTGCTTCTTGGGTCCAAAGGCAGCTTTTTGCAGGCTCTGCTTCTCTCCTTGTCTCGCCCATCTTGCCACGTGCAAGTCTTAGAGGCAAGGAGAATGCTCTGCTTTTGCAGGAGAGCAGGCAAAAGAGCTAGCGTCCTGCTCTCCAAATTGGCCAGGGCCATTTGCCACTGGCAGAGGAGAGATTGGCCCCCACTTCTTCTTACAAAAGCTGCTTGGATGGGAGAGCCAGCAGCACTGTGTGGGCCTTTGCTTCAGCTGCCCCTGTCTTTGCTGTGCTTTTCATGCTCTCCAAGCTGATGATTTTAGCTCCTGTGCTTTCCTTCTGCCTTGGAGATGGCAGGCTTTGCTCCTTCTGGGCTCAAGCCTGACTTTCGGTGGGTTTCTCTTGTGCTTGCAGTAAGAGAACTCTTGGACATGGCCAGCTCCCGTGGCGTTCCCGGGGCAGCAGCTAACCTGGAGCTGGCCCTGCACTGCCTGCACCAGGCTGGCGGCAGCGTTCCGGTAAGAAGCGGCTCTTTGGGCGCAGGGAGGAGTGGACAGGGAATTCAGAAGGCCCGGGCACTGGCACAGCCTTTCCTGGCTGCTCCTTGAAGAAGGCACTGAACAGGAAGCAGAGCCCTTGCTGCCTGTTGTGTCTCCTGCAGCTGGGCCAGGCCTGAGCCCTAATGGCTCGAGCAGGAAGAATATCTCTCCTGGAGGCACTGGCCGATGCTCCTGCAGCCTGCTGCCTTGTGAATGGCCTGGAGATCCCTGTTCTCTAAGGCATTTGCAGGGGAAATTCCCAGAAGCCTCAGTGGGCCCAGGCAATTCTGGCTGCAGGAGCAGCAAGATCACTGACTTGGTCAGCCAAATGGCACTCTTGGGGAGCAGGATCAAAAGGCTGGGCAGCAAAACCCAGGGGCTGGCAGCAAATGCCAGTGTTTGAGCCCTATGGGAGCCAGTGGCCGGAATCCCTGAAGAGGCAAAGTAGCTGAAAGGCAGCATGGATGATTTTTGGCTTCTGCTTTTGTTGTGGGGCAGCTAAAGCCTTTTCCCCCTTTGATCTTGCAGGAGGCTCTGGAGATGCTGCTCTCGGGGGGGCCTCCAACACCTCAAGGCCATCCCTTGGCCGATTATCATTACGCAGGTAACCAAAGCAGAGCTTCTTCTTCACTGACACATGCTGCCGGCTCCTTAAGTGCCGTGGCAAGCATTTCTGCTTCAACAAATTGTGCTTAACACCCGCACGAGGTCTCCACTTCTCCGGGGGGCGGGCAAAGCACCAGCATCTCCTCCTTCAGCTTTACTTCCTTTCCATGCCTTTTCCCTGGGCCATGCCTGCTCCTGTCTTCCTTGCCTTCTGAGGGAGCAGACGTGGACACGGGTGAATGATGGCTGGCGCCGACTTGGTTTCGGCAGCCAGGGGGATCTGCTTCAAGCGGATAGAGGCATCAATTGACCCGCTGCTGCTTTTTACGGCCAGGCTCCGATAGATGGACACCTGAGGAGAAGGAGTCCTTCCAAAAGGCTTTCCACACCTACGGCAAGGATTTTCATCTGATCCAGAAGCAGGTAAAGCCATAGGACGTTCTTTACCCTAGCAGATCATCAGAAGGAAAGCTTGGTTATTTCAGCTACCAAAGACGGGACTTCAGTCTCTCTCTTCTCAAGCACCAAACACCTTCAAGTAGTAACAAAAGGGGACATCCAAGGCCTGCGGGAAAATGACGATCCTGCCTCTCCAGCCCTTTTCTGCAAGCTCTCTTGCAAGAAGCAGCTGTATTCTGTCAGACTTGTCTCACAGGTGTGCTGCTGCTTGCACAACACACATTGCGCTGGCATAATTGCAGTGAAGCGGGCAAAGAAGAACGGTGCTCGATGGATTTGTTGTTGGTCTGTGCATTACATGTGGTACCACGTAGCATAAGACACGGTTTATTCCTTTGCATGATGCCTCGCTTCCTCTAGATGATTTCATTTTACACCCTACTCCATTTCCTCCAGGATTTTCCTTCCTCCCTTACTCCATCTTCTGCTTTTTCTACAGCAGGCTCATTTGGGATTCCTTCTTTTTCTCTTCCCAACAGATCCAGAGTAAGACCGTGGCACAGTGTGTGGAGTACTACTACTCCTGGAAAAAAGAGCATCAACTTGCCAGCACCCTTGCTCAGGTGAGTGGCAAGAGAATCGAGACATGCCAGGAGGGAATCAAGGAACTGGCAGAAGGGGACACAAGCTGCTGGCAAGCCATGCCAGATGCCGCTTTGCCAGGATCCCGTCGTCCCCTGCACTGGGAAAGGCGCAGCAGATGCTGCCCAGGGCTTCATTGTGCTGCTGCCCTGGAATACGCAATCCTGGAGCATAACTTTGACCCAAGAAAGCAGCACTGCCACCAACATGGCCTTTGACTCTCTACAGCTTGGTTTCTCAAGGGCTGGCAGCCTTGCTGATTCCAATCACACCCTTCATTCCCCACTGCTTGCTAACAGCAGCAATCCCAGCTGCCTTCATGCAGATGCTGCACATTTTCAGGCATCTTTTGCAGCATCCCAGCCTACTCCCCAAGAAGGAGCTGCCGCTGCTGTGGCTCTGCTCAAACTTTCCTTACTGGCAAACAGCAATTTCCTTCAGAGACAGAGACAGAGAGAGAGAGAGAAGTACTATTGAGGGTAATAGAAAATGGGGGGAAGCATGTGTCTTCACTGATTTGACTGATTTCAAATCCCATTTGAAGCCTAGACATTTGTGGAAGAAAAGCAGAGAGAAATAGATGTTAGGCAGGGAGGTATAATTAAGAAGTGTGGAAGTAGAGATAGCCAGGCACTTATCCCAGCCCTTTGGGCTGTAGGAAAGAGGAGTCTTTTCCTGCGAGTGCTGGCTTGGCAGCCCGCCGCAGCCCACTGCCAAAGCCAGCCGTGTTCTCAGCTCTTTGGGCTTTGGAAGAATTTGCTTTGGCCCATAGATTTTTGTGCTGGACGCTCTGATTTGCAGCCTTCTGAGAGGAAGGAAACATTGATAAGAATTCTTTGATTTGCAGACTGCGTGCGAAGCAAAGAGCAGCAAAAGCCCCCCCAGAAAGGAGACTGGGCAGACAGGGAAGAGAAGCCGCAAGAGGGCTCGCAGGGCGGACTGTCCCTGCTGCCAAGCGCGCCAGCCGCCCCAGCCGGCGCGAGGCCCCTTTCCCTGCGGGCAGTGCAAACGGTGCGCAAGTTCCTCCTCTCTCTGCTCCAAGCTGCGCCTCTGCACTCAAACAGGCTGAGCCTTTTCAAAGGCACCACAGGGCAAGCTGAGGCCACTTGGAGGATGGGCCCTGCCAGCCGTGCTCAAGGTTACAACCCACTTCCAACCCAAAGGGCTCAGCTCAAACCCACTTCAATTCACAAGGAAACCTTGCCCTGCCCCCCAGCAAGACGCACTTCATACAAGTAGGAATAGATAGCATCAAAGCTTGCTTTGATGGGGCTGGTCAACTTCAAACGGGGATGAAGCAAAAGGACGATGACGTTCCAAGGAATTGAAAGCACAGAGAGCAAACTCATGGTGATGATCAATTTGCATATGTGTCACAGCCTGAAAAGACAGAAATTCGGACTAAAAGGGAGGTCTCCGAGCTTGCTTTCAGGGTGTGTATTAAATTGACAATGGATGGTTTGTTTCTTATCTTCCAGGGTGTTTGAAACCATCAAGGAAAGGAACAAACACAGGAGAAGACATGGCCCACGGAAGGAAGCAGAGCCTCTCGCCAAGAAGAAAAGGTCCAATTAGACAAGCCTGCAGTTGTGCAGGGCTAGCCATCAAGAGTTAGCCCTCAAGAAGACTAGATAGGAATAAGATGGCTTTTAAGACTTTAGGGTTGCTTATTCTTCTACTGAGTTGACATGGTAGCAGTCTCTCCATTTCTTAGTTCCGATTAGTTCCGATTAGTTCCGATTAGTTCCGATTAGTTAAGTAGTATAATTGAAGATGTTTTTCTTAGTAGTCATAGATTTCTCAGTAAATGGAAGAGGTTTGGTGTTGGCTACGCTCTGGCTTTTGTCATTTTGCCTTTGTTGAGACGCAACCTCTCTTTATCATTAAAACAAAGTTTGTTCCAAATTCTGTCTTTTTGTCTGCATGAAATCACTCCAGCCAAGTTTGTTCCATTTGCTTGGTGTTGCAAGCATGGCACTTGCCCTGAGAGAAGAATGTGGGCACGTGAGTCCTCCCACCGGCCCAGCCCCCTGCTCAGCTGGCAGGACTTCCAAAAGGCCGTCTCCATGAGTGCCAAGGAAATAACGGTGGGGCTTCATCCTTTGATGCCTAAAAACCTCGGCTGGGAGTGCAAAGGGAGGCTTTGTTGAATTCAATGAATTGGAGCAAAATGAGTGATCTTGTCTCACTCCACTTTCTGGGATAAAAGCAGAGGGTTCCGTCCTTTTTTGCTGCCCAGCAACAGAACTTGCTTTCATTGTGGGCGACAGATGGACTTGAGCGCCTTCGAGGACGTTTCTAACCTCTCCGATTCTATAAAATCCCTATGCACCACAAAGACATCAGTGGTTGCATTTCAGTTTCAATGTAAAGGCCCACTCTCCCGCTCTCCAGGGCCTCCAGCAATCTCCTCAGCTAAAGCAGAGCGGCTGTGCCCATTATCCTCTCACTTCTCACAGCTTTGGCATTTGCAGCAAAGAAGAGTCAAAGTCACTCTTTGGTCTAGCCCAGCAAATGGCAGTGCCTAGCAAGGCTTTGGAGGCAGGGGCTGGGGAGGATGGAGAGGGGGCCAGGGAGGGGGGAATTGCCAGGCTGCTTCTGGCAAGGCGAGGGAAGCTTGCCCTTGTCCGATGGAGCCAGGGCAGGTGGGATTTGGAACCTACAAAGTATCTGCCCTGCAGATACTTGAGAACCTACAAAGTATCTGCACTGCAGTGGGCCTTGGTACAGCTGCGCCCTGCCTTTGCTGGCGTGTGTGGAACACGCAGGCTGGCAAGGAAGCCAGATTTGCTCTTGCTTAACGCTAGGTGGGATGGCAGCAAAACTGGCTGGGTTTTGCCATAGCTGGGACCTAAGTCTTGAAACAAAGGTGAAGGCCGTCAGTGTGGAGAAGTCATTCTCTCAGTGTTCCTTTCTCAGAGCAAGCCCAGAGTATTAGAGATGAACATTCTCCCTTCTTCAAGGCAGCTGGAAGAATGACATAGAAATTCTGCACGACAGGTTGACTACCAAAACATGCTGGTGGGCTGCCCCAGTGTGCGGCCCCATCAGTTGCCCTGAAAAACATCCTGTTTCTCCAAGGTGCAAGGAAGGAGTGTTGCGGTGAGAGACCCGCTCACTAGGCCAAAGGAGGCAAAACATCAAGTGACATCTTGGGCAGCAATAGGACAACTGAGCAAGGGGGCAGGAGGAATGCCTTCACTTGGAGAGAAAGCTTTGCACTTGGTTCTGCACGGAGCGCCTTGCAGCATCTAGCTCCTCTCAGAGCCCGAGGAGAGCCAGCGGCGGGAGTCGCCCTGCTTCTCCAGGGCAGGAGATGGGCTCTGGGCTCTGGGCCCTTGGACAGAGCCAGGCTCCTGTGCACATTCAGCTGCAGGCACCTTACAGAGAAGCCCAGGCAAGACCCAGAGCTGTCCCTGCACGCCTTTTGCCCGTCTCATCAGACCACTGATGAGAAATGCCCCAGGGGGAAGGTTCTCCCAGCAAACTTGCAGCCAAAGAAGCAAAAGGGGCAAAGGTGGCCCATCCCTGTTCCTGTCCCCTGGCTCCCCTGGGGTTCTCAATGGAATGTTGCCCCTAGCAACTGGCATTGTCTCCCACTCCTGTGGCCGTTGGTGGAACACTGGTGGAGCAGCGGTGGAGCAGCAGCTGCAGGATCTGCTCCTGGGCTCTCCCTGCCTCTCTCTCTCGCTTTCTGCACTCAGCGCCACACCCGGCCTCTGCATCCACATCCTCCTCTTCTCCTCTGCCGCCAGGCATCCCCACAGTCCCTTTGGGACTGTCAAAGGTAAGGAAGTCCATGTTTGCCCTCAAAGCACTAACAGAACGGCAGGAGGCTCCAGCTGCCTCTCCCGCCAGCCACCACAGACAGGGTGCGTGCTCGCTTTCCCCAGACGAGATTCCTCATGAAAGCGGGCTCCTACTTCTCTTGGAGTAATGCTGCTCCCAGGGCAAACACAGACCTTTCCACAGAGGACAGAGAGAGCTGTCACGCTGCACTTGCAGATGCTCGTCCACTGATGACCTGATGAAAATTCTTGGCACCCATTTCACTCCTGAAACTTTGTTGTGCCGACCCAAAAACATATTGGTCATTCCTGAGGAGTTCAGGGCTCCAGTGTCAAAAAGTCCTCTTGCGCCCTGACCCTGCTCACACCTCCTCCAAAGCTTCAAAAACCAGAAGGATGGCATTTCTCCTCCGTGATCCCTACCGTTCAGGGCATGGAAGCAGTTTGCTGGCCTTCTCCTCCAACAGGGGCTTTCATCTTCAATAATGATCTGGTTTCTGCAATTCTTAGAGACTTACATACTTACATCACTCACAGATCCATTCTGGTTTAATCGCTTTATAGTTTGTTTTTTGGGGTTTTTTTGATCTCTTTTGCATAGAGATAGTGGTATAGATTTGTCTGAGTTTTTCAATGTCTGAAGGGCTGGCTCTGCTTCATGGCGAGAGGCAGCCATGAAATGCCATCTTGAGTGGTCCTTCTCAAGAGCACAATCACAGTAGGAGAGAATTTTCTGGGCTGGAAGGGATTCTCAAAGATCATCGAGCCCGCATCCTGGGCCTGCCCAGGACAGCCTCAAGAATCACAGCCTGGGCCCAAGGGCAGTGCCCAAAGGGGTTTGGAGCTCTCTCAGGCTTGGTGCTGTGACGCCTTCCCTGGGGAGGCTGCTGCAGTGCCCAAGCACCCTGTGAAGGCTGAAGAGCCTTCTCCTTCTATGCAACCCAAGGCTCCACTGGCACATCTTCCATGCCATTCTCTTGGTTCTTCTCCCTGGCTCCAAGACCCGAGAGAGTAGTGCACGCCCTTCTGCTTCCCGTCTTGAGGAAGCTGCAGGCTGCTAGGGGGTGCTGCCTTTGAAAATCCAAGTGAAAAAACCCAGCAATTCCACCGAAGGGAGGGGAGCTGGGACAGAGGAGCTCGTGCTTTGCAATGATGAGGATGAGAAGGAAGGCTAGCGACACATCTTGGCAGAAGGATTTTTATCTGGAGCATTGTTTTCATCTCTTGCAGGTGGAAAGGGGAGGCACAATGAAAAGGAAAGCAAGAGCCAAGAGTCAGCCGTGAGTTTTGGCACAGGGTTAAAGGACAGCCAACTTGAGCAATGGCATCGAGGAGAACTGCTCTTTCAGAGTCAGGGTGGCATTGGGGCAAGGCTTTGGGTCTACGGGCGCTGTCTCTTGACCGCTCGCCTTTCTTACGTCCGCCTTCTTCTTCCTTTAGACACATCAATGTTGGCAGTGACTTTCAGGCCGAGCTCCCAGAGCTGCAGACCAGAGCAGCCAGTGAGGAGGAAGAGCATGCAAGCCTGGTGTGGAAACCCTGGGAGGAAGATGAATCTGACATGGAAAAACCGGACAGAGGTAGCTGTCAAGCTTCTCTTCCAGCCCTGGCATACTGGGCTGTGGGAAAGGCTGCTTCTTGGGTCCAAAGGCAGCTTTTTGCAGGCTCTGCTTCTCTCCTTGTCTCGCCCATCTTGCCACGTGCAAGTCTTAGAGGCAAGGAGAATGCTCTGCTTTTGCAGGAGAGCAGGCAAAAGAGCTAGCGTCCTGCTCTCCAAATTGGCCAGGGCCATTTGCCACTGGCAGAGGAGAGATTGGCCCCCACTTCTTCTTACAAAAGCTGCTTGGATGGGAGAGCCAGCAGCACTGTGTGGGCCTTTGCTTCAGCTGCCCCTGTCTTTGCTGTGCTTTTCATGCTCTCCAAGCTGATGACTTTAGCTCCTGTGCTTTCCTTCTGCCTTGGAGATGGCAGGCTTTGCCCCTTCTGGGCTCAAGCCTGACTTTCGGTGGGTTTCTCTTGTGCTTGCAGTAAGAGAACTCTTGGACATGGCCAGCTCCCGTGGCGTTCCCGGGGCAGCAGCTAACCTGGAGCTGGCCCTGCACTGCCTGCACCAGGCTGGTGGCAGCGTTCCGGTAAGAAGCGGCTCTTTGGGCGCAGGGAGGAGTGGACAGGGAATTCAGAAGGCCCGGGCACTGGCACAGCCTTTCCTGGCTGCTCCTTGAAGAAGGCACTGAACAGGAAGCAGAGCCCTTGCTGCCTGTTGTGTCTCCTGCAGCTGGGCCAGGCCTGAGCCCTAATGGCTCGAGCAGGAAGAATATCTCTCCTGGAGGCACTGGCCGACGCTCCTGCAGCCTGCTGCCTTGTGAATGGCCTGGAGATCCCTGTTCTCTAAGGCATTTGCAGGGGAAATTCCCAGAAGCCTCAGTGGGCCCAGGCAATTCTGGCTGCAGGAGCAGCAAGATCACTGACTTGGTCAGCCAAATGGCACTCTTGGGGAGCAGGATCAAAAGGCTGGGCAGCAAAACCCAGGGGCTGGCAGCAAATGCCAGTGTTTGAGCCCTATGGGAGCCAGTGGCCGGAATCCCTGAAGAGGCAAAGTAGCTGAAAGGCAGCATGGATGATTTTTGGCTTCTGCTTTTGTTGTGGGGCAGCTAAAGCCTTTTCCCCCTTTGATCTTGCAGGAGGCTCTGGAGATGCTGCTCTCGGGGGGGCCTCCAACACCTCAAGGCCATCCCTTGGCCGATTATCATTACGCAGGTAACCAAAGCAGAGCTTCTTCTTCACTGACACATGCTGCCGGCTCCTTAAGTGCCGTGGCAAGCATTTCTGCTTCAACAAATTGTGCTTAACACCCGCACGAGGTCTCCACTTCTCCGGGGGGCGGGCAAAGCACCAGCATCTCCTCCTTCAGCTTTACTTCTTTTCCATGCCTTTTCCCTGGGCCATGCCTGCTCCTGTCTTCCTTGCCTTCTGAGGGAGCAGACGTGGACACGGGTGAATGATGGCTGGCGCCGACTTGGTTTCGGCAGCCAGGGGGATCTGCTTCAAGCGGATAGAGGCATCAATTGACCCGCTGCTGCTTTTTACGGCCAGGCTCCGATAGATGGACACCTGAGGAGAAGGAGTCCTTCCAAAAGGCTTTCCACACCTACGGCAAGGATTTTCATCTGATCCAGAAGCAGGTAAAGCCATAGGACGTTCTTTACCCTAGCAGATCATCAGAAGGAAAGCTTGGTTATTTCAGCTACCAAAGACGGGACTTCAGTCTCTCTCTTCTCAAGCACCAAACACCTTTAAGTAGTAACAAAAGGGGACATCCAAGGCCTGCGGGAAAATGACGATCCTGCCTCTCCAGCCCTTTTCTGCAAGCTCTCTTGCAAGAAGCAGCTGTATTCTGTCAGACTTGTCTCACAGGTGTGCTGCTGCTTGCACAACACACATTGCGCTGGCATAATTGCAGTGAAGCGGGCAAAGAAGAACGGTGCTCGATGGATTTGTTGTTGGTCTGTGCATTACATGTGGTACCACGTAGCATAAGACACGGTTTATTCCTTTGCATGATGCCTCGCTTCCTCTAGATGATTTCATTTTACACCCTACTCCATTTCCTCCAGGATTTTCCTTCCTCCCTTACTCCATCTTCTGCTTTTTCTACAGCAGGCTCATTTGGGATTCCTTCTTTTTCTCTTCCCAACAGATCCAGAGTAAGACCGTGGCACAGTGTGTGGAGTACTACTACTCCTGGAAAAAAGAGCATCAACTTGCCAGCACCCTTGCTCAGGTGAGTGGCAAGAGAATCGAGACATGCCAGGAGGGAATCAAGGAACTGGCAGAAGGGGACACAAGCTGCTGGCAAGCCATGCCAGATGCCGCTTTGCCAGGATCCCGTCGTCCCCTGCACTGGGAAAGGCGCAGCAGATGCTGCCCAGGGCTTCATTGTGCTGCTGCCCTGGAATACGCAATCCTGGAGCATAACTTTGACCCAAGAAAGCAGCACTGCCACCAACATGGCCTTTGACTCTCTACAGCTTGGTTTCTCAAGGGCTGGCAGCCTTGCTGATTCCAATCACACCCTTCATTCCCCACTGCTTGCTAACAGCAGCAATCCCAGCTGCCTTCATGCAGATGCTGCACATTTTCAGGCATCTTTTGCAGCATCCCAGCCTACTCCCCAAGAAGGAGCTGCCGCTGCTGTGGCTCTGCTCAAACTTTCCTTACTGGCAAACAGCAATTTCCTTCAGAGACAGAGACAGAGAGAGAGAGAGAAGTACTATTGAGGGTAATAGAAAATGGGGGGAAGCATGTGTCTTCACTGATTTGACTGATTTCAAATCCCATTTGAAGCCTAGACATTTGTGGAAGAAAAGCAGAGAGAAATAGATGTTAGGCAGGGAGGTATAATTAAGAAGTGTGGAAGTAGAGATAGCCAGGCACTTATCCCAGCCCTTTGGGCTGTAGGAAAGAGGAGTCTTTTCCTCCGAGTGCTGGCTTGGCAGCCCGCCGCAGCCCACTGCCAAAGCCAGCCGTGTTCTCAGCTCTTTGGGCTTTGGAAGAATTTGCTTTGGCCCATAGATTTTTGTGCTGGACGCTCTGATTTGCAGCCTTCTGAGAGGAAGGAAACATTGATAAGAATTCTTTGATTTGCAGACTGCGTGCGAAGCAAAGAGCAGCAAAAGCCCCCCCAGAAAGGAGACTGGGCAGACAGGGAAGAGAAGCCGCAAGAGGGCTCGCAGCGTGGACTGTCCCTGCTGCCAAGCGCGCCAGCCGCCCCAGCCGGCGCGAGGCCCCTTTCCCTGCGGGCAGTGCAAACGGTGCGCAAGTTCCTCCTCTCTCTGCTCCAAGCTGCGCCTCTGCACTCAAACAGGCTGAGCCTTTTCAAAGGCACCACAGGGCAAGCTGAGGCCACTTGGAGGATGGGCCCTGCCAGCCGTGCTCAAGGTTACAACCCACTTCCAACCCAAAGGGCTCAGCTCAAACCCACTTCAATTCACAAGGAAACCTTGCCCTGCCCCCCAGCAAGACGCACTTCATACAAGTAGGAATAGATAGCATCAAAGCTTGCTTTGATGGGGCTGGTCAACTTCAAACGGGGATGAAGCAAAAGGACGATGACGTTCCAAGGAATTGAAAGCACAGAGAGCAAACTCATGGTGATGATCAATTTGCATATGTGTCACAGCCTGAAAAGACAGAAATTCGGACTAAAAGGGAGGTCTCCGAGCTTGCTTTCAGGGTGTGTATTAAATTGACAATGGATGGTTTGTTTCTTATCTTCCAGGGTGTTTGAAACCATCAAGGAAAGGAACAAACACAGGAGAAGACATGGCCCACGGAAGGAAGCAGAGCCTCTTGCCAAGAAGAAAAGGTCCAATTAGACAAGCCTGCAGTTGTGCAGGGCTAGCCATCAAGAGTTAGCCCTCAAGAAGACTAGATAGGAATAAGATGGCTTTTAAGACTTTAGGGTTGCTTATTCTTCTACTGAGTTGACATGGTAGCAGTCTCTCCATTTCTTAGTTCCGATTAGTTCCGATTAGTTCCGATTAGTTCCGATTAGTTAAGTAGTATAATTGAAGATGTTTTTCTTAGTAGTCATAGATTTCTCAGTAAATGGAAGAGGTTTGGTGTTGGCTACGCTCTGGCTTTTGTCATTTTGCCTTTGTTGAGACGCAACCTCTCTTTATCATTAAAACAAAGTTTGTTCCAAATTCTGTCTTTTTGTCTGCATGAAATCACTCCAGCCAAGTTTGTTCCATTTGCTTGGTGTTGCAAGCATGGCACTTGCCCTGAGAGAAGAATGTGGGCACGTGAGTCCTCCCACCGGCCCAGCCCCCTGCTCAGCTGGCAGGACTTCCAAAGGACCGTCTCCATGAGTGCCAAGGAAATAACGGTGGGGCTTCATCCTTTGATGCCTAAAAACCTCGGCTGGGAGTGCAAAGGGAGGCTTTGTTGAATTCAATGAATTGGAGCAAAATGAGTGATCTTGTCTCACTCCACTTTCTGGGATAAAAGCAGAGGGTTCCGTCCTTTTTTGCTGCCCAGCAACAGAACTTGCTTTCATTGTGGGCGACAGATGGACTTGAGCGCCTTCGAGGACGTTTCTAACCTCTCCGATTCTATAAAATCCCTATGCACCACAAAGACATCAGTGGTTGCATTTCAGTTTCAATGTAAAGGCCCACTCTCCCGCTCTCCAGGGCCTCCAGCAATCTCCTCAGCTAAAGCAGAGCGGCTGTGCCCATTATCCTCTCACTTCTCACAGCTTTGGCATTTGCAGCAAAGAAGAGTCAAAGTCACTCTTTTGTCTAGCCCAGCAAATGGCAGTGCCTAGCAAGGCTTTGGAGGCAGGGGCTGGGGAGGATGGAGAGGGGGCCAGGGAGGGGGGAATTGCCAGGCTGCTTCTGGCAAGGCGAGGGAAGCTTGCCCTTGTCCGATGGAGCCAGGGCAGGTGGGATTTGGAACCTACAAAGTATCTGCCCTGCAGATACTTGAGAACCTACAAAGTATCTGCACTGCAGTGGGCCTTGGTACAGCTGCGCCCTGCCTTTGCTGGCGTGTGTGGAACACGCAGGCTGGCAAGGAAGCCAGATTTGCTCTTGCTTAACGCTAGGCGGGATGGCAGCAAAACTGGCTGGGTTTTGCCATAGCTGGGACCTAAGTCTTGAAACAAAGGTGAAGGCCGTCAGTGTGGAGAAGTCATTCTGTCAGTGTTCCTTTCTCAGAGCAAGCCCAGAGTATTAGAGATGAACATTCTCCCTTCTTCAAGGCAGCTGGAAGAATGACATAGAAATTCTGCACGACAGGTTGACTACCAAAACATGCTGGTGGACTGCCCCAGGGTGCGGCCCCATCAGTTGCCCTGAAAAACATCCTGTTTCTCCAAGGTGCAAGGAAGGAGTGTTGCGGTGAGAGACCCGCTCACTAGGCCAAAGGAGGCAAAACATCAAGTGACATCTTGGGCAGCAATAGGACAACTGAGCAAGGGGGCAGGAGGAATGCCTTCACTTGGAGAGAAAGCTTTGCACTTGGTTCTGCACAGAGCGCCTTGCAGCATCTAGCTCCTCTCAGAGCCCGAGGAGAGCCAGCGGCGGGAGTCGCCCTGCTTCTCCAGGGCAGGAGATGGGCTCTGGGCTCTGGGCCCTTGGACAGAGCCAGGCTCCTGTGCACATTCAGCTGCAGGCACCTTACAGAGAAGCCCAGGCAAGACCCAGAGCTGTCCCTGCACGCCTTTTGCCCGTCTCATCAGACCACTGATGAGAAATGCCCCAGGGGGAAGGTTCTCTCAGCAAACTTGCAGCCAAAGAAGCAAAAGGGGCAAAGGTGGCCCATCCCTGTTCCTGTCCCCTGGCTCCCCTGGGCTTCTCAATGGAATGTTGCCCCTAGCAACTGGCATTGTCTCCCACTCCTGTGGCCGTTGGTGGAACACTGGTGGAGCAGCGGTGGAGCAGCAGCTGCAGGATCTGCTCCAGGGCTCTCCCTGCCTCTCTCTCTCGCTTTCTGCACTCAGCGCCACACCCGGCCTCTGCATCCACATCCTCCTCTTCTCCTCTGCCGCCAGGCATCCCCACAGTCCCTTTGGGACTGTCAAAGGTAAGGAAGTCCATGTTTGCCCTCAAAGCACTAACAGAACGGCAGGAGGCTCCAGCTGCCTCTCCCGCCAGCCACCACAGACAGGGTGCGTGCTCGCTTTCCCCAGACGAGATTCCTCATGAAAGCGGGCTCCTACTTCTCTTGGAGTAATGCTGCTCCCAGGGCAAACACAGACCTTTCCACAGAGGACAGAGAGAGCTGTCACGCTGCACTTGCAGATGCTCGTCCACTGATGACCTGATGAAAATTCTTGGCACCCATTTCACTCCTGAAACTTTGTTGTGCTGACCCAAAAACATATTGGTCATTCCTGAGGAGTTCAGGGCTCCAGTGTCAAAAAGTCCTCTTGCGCCCTGACCCTGCTCACACCTCCTCCAAAGCTTCAAAAACCAGAAGGATGGCATTTCTCCTCCGTGATCCCTACCGTTCAGGGCATGGAAGCAGTTTGCTGGCCTTCTCCTCCAACAGGGGCTTTCATCTTCAATAATGATCTGGTTTCTGCAATTCTTAGAGACTTACATACTTACATCACTCACAGATCCATTCTGGTTTAATCGCTTTATAGTTTGTTTTTGGGGGTTTTTTTGATCTCTTTTGCATAGAGATAGTGGTATAGATTTGTCTGAGTTTTTCAATGTCTGAAGGGCTGGCTCTGCTTCATGGCGAGAGGCAGCCATGAAATGCCATCTTGAGTGGTCCTTCTCAAGAGCACAATCACAGTAGGAGAGAATTTTCTGGGCTGGAAGGGATTCTCAAAGATCATCGAGCCCGCATCCTGGGCCTGCCCAGGACAGCCTCAAGAATCACAGCCTGGGCCCAAGGGCAGTGCCCAAAGGGTTTTGGAGCTCTCTCAGGCTTGGTGCTGTGACGCCTTCCCTGGGGAGGCTGCTGCAGTGCCCAAGCACCCTGTGAAGGCTGAAGAGCCTTCTCCTTCTATGCAACCCAAGCCTCCACTGGCACATCTTCCATGCCATTCTCTTGGTTCTTCTCCATGGCCCCAAGACCCGAGAGAGTAGTGCACGCCCTTCTGCTTCCCGTCTTGAGGAAGCTGCAGACTGCTAGGGGGTGCTGCCTTTGAAAATCCAAGTGAAAAAACCCAGCAATTCCACCAAAGGGAGGGGAGCTGGGACAGAGGAGCTCGTGCTTTGCAATGATGAGGATGAGAAGGAAGGCTAGCGACACATCTTGGCAGAAGGATTTTTATCTGGAGCATTGTTTTCATCTCTTGCAGGTGGAAAGGGGAGGCACAATGAAAAGGAAAGCAAGAGCCAAGAGTCAGCCGTGAGTTTTGGCACAGGGTTAAAGGACAGCCAACTTGAGCAATGGCATCGAGGAGAACTGCTCTTTCAGAGTCAGGGTGGCATTGGGGCAAGGCTTTGGGTCTACGGGCGCTGTCTCTTGACCGCTCGCCTTTCTTACGTCCGCCTTCTTCTTCCTTTAGACACATCAATGTTGGCAGTGACTTTCAGGCCGAGCTCCCAGAGCTGCAGACCAGAGCAGCCAGTGAGGAGGAAGAGCATGCAAGCCTGGTGTGGAAACCCTGGGAGGAAGATGAATCTGACATGGAAAAACCGGACAGAGGTAGCTGTCAAGCTTCTCTTCCAGCCCTGGCATACTGGGCTGTGGGAAAGGCTGCTTCTTGGGTCCAAAGGCAGCTTTTTGCAGGCTCTGCTTCTCTCCTTGTCTCGCCCATCTTGCCACGTGCAAGTCTTAGAGGCAAGGAGAATGCTCTGCTTTTGCAGCAGAGCAGGCAAAAGAGCTAGCGTCCTGCTCTCCAAATTGGCCAGGGCCATTTGCCACTGGCAGAGGAGAGATTGGCCCCCACTTCTTCTTACAAAAGCTGCTTGGATGGGAGAGCCAGCAGCACTGTGTGGGCCTTTGCTTCAGCTGCCCCTGTCTTTGCTGTGCTTTTCATGCTCTCCAAGCTGATGACTTTAGCTCCTGTGCTTTCCTTCTGCCTTGGAGATGGCAGGCTTTGCCCCTTCTGGGCTCAAGCCTGACTTTCGGTGGGTTTCTCTTGTGCTTGCAGTAAGAGAACTCTTGGACATGGCCAGCTCCCGTGGCATTCCCGGGGCAGCAGCTAACCTGGAGCTGGCCCTGCACTGCCTGCACCAGGCTGGTGGCAGCGTTCCGGTAAGAAGCGGCTCTTTGGGCGCAGGGAGGAGTGGACAGGGAATTCAGAAGGCCCGGGCACTGGCACAGCCTTTCCTGGCTGCTCCTTGAAGAAGGCACTGAACAGGAAGCAGAGCCCTTGCTGCCTGTTGTGTCTCCTGCAGCTGGGCCAGGCCTGAGCCCTAATGGCTCGAGCAGGAAGAATATCTCTCCTGGAGGCACTGGCCGACGCTCCTGCAGCCTGCTGCCTTGTGAATGGCCTGGAGATCCCTGTTCTCTAAGGCATTTGCAGGGGAAATTCCCAGAAGCCTCAGTGGGCCCAGGCAATTCTGGCTGCAGGAGCAGCAAGATCACTGACTTGGTCAGCCAAATGGCACTCTTGGGGAGCAGGATCAAAAGGCTGGGCAGCAAAACCCAGGGGCTGGCAGCAAATGCCAGTGTTTGAGCCCTATGGGAGCCAGTGGCCGGAATCCCTGAAGAGGCAAAGTAGCTGAAAGGCAGCATGGATGATTTTTGGCTTCTGCTTTTGTTGTGGGGCAGCTAAAGCCTTTTCCCCCTTTGATCTTGCAGGAGGCTCTGGAGATGCTGCTCTCGGGGGGGCCTCCAACACCTCAAGGCCATCCCTTGGCCGATTATCATTACGCAGGTAACCAAAGCAGAGCTTCTTCTTCACTGACACATGCTGCCGGCTCCTTAAGTGCCGTGGCAAGCATTTCTGCTTCAACACATTGTGCTTAACACCCGCACGAGGTCTCCACTTCTCCGGGGGGCGGGCAAAGCACCAGCATCTCCTCCTTCAGCTTTACTTCCTTTCCATGCCTTTTCCCTGGGCCATGCCTGCTCCTGTCTTCCTTGCCTTCTGAGGGAGCAGACGTGGACACGGGTGAATGATGGCTGGCGCCGACTTGGTTTCGGCAGCCAGGGGGATCTGCTTCAAGCGGATAGAGGCATCAATTGACCCGCTGCTGCTTTTTACGGCCAGGCTCCGATAGATGGACACCTGAGGAGAAGGAGTCCTTCCAAAAGGCTTTCCACACCTACGGCAAGGATTTTCATCTGATCCAGAAGCAGGTAAAGCCATAGGACGTTCTTTACCCTAGCAGATCATCAGAAGGAAAGCTTGGTTATTTCAGCTACCAAAGACGGGACTTCAGTCTCTCTCTTCTCAAGCACCAAACACCTTCAAGTAGTAACAAAAGGGGACATCCAAGGCCTGCGGGAAAATGACGATCCTGCCTCTCCAGCCCTTTTCTGCAAGCTCTCTTGCAAGAAGCAGCTGTATTCTGTCAGACTTGTCTCACAGGTGTGCTGCTGCTTGCACAACACACATTGCGCTGGCATAATTGCAGTGAAGCGGGCAAAGAAGAACGGTGCTCGATGGATTTGTTGTTGGTCTGTGCATTACATGTGGTACCACGTAGCATAAGACACGGTTTATTCCTTTGCATGATGCCTCGCTTCCTCTAGATGATTTCATTTTACACCCTACTCCATTTCCTCCAGGATTTTCCTTCCTCCCTTACTCCATCTTCTGCTTTTTCTACAGCAGGCTCATTTGGGATTCCTTCTTTTTCTCTTCCCAACAGATCCAGAGTAAGACCGTGGCACAGTGTGTGGAGTACTACTACTCCTGGAAAAAAGAGCATCAACTTGCCAGCACCCTTGCTCAGGTGAGTGGCAAGAGAATCGAGACATGCCAGGAGGGAATCAAGGAACTGGCAGAAGGGGACACAAGCTGCTGGCAAGCCATGCCAGATGCCGCTTTGCCAGGATCCCGTCGTCCCCTGCACTGGGAAAGGCGCAGCAGATGCTGCCCAGGGCTTCATTGTGCTGCTGCCCTGGAATACGCAATCCTGGAGCATAACTTTGACCCAAGAAAGCAGCACTGCCACCAACATGGCCTTTGACTCTCTACAGCTTGGTTTCTCAAGGGCTGGCAGCCTTGCTGATTCCAATCACACCCTTCATTCCCCACTGCTTGCTAACAGCAGCAATCCCAGCTGCCTTCATGCAGATGCTGCACATTTTCAGGCATCTTTTGCAGCATCCCAGCCTACTCCCCAAGAAGGAGCTGCCGCTGCTGTGGCTCTGCTCAAACTTTCCTTACTGGCAAACAGCAATTTCCTTCAGAGACAGAGACAGAGAGAGAGAGAGAAGTACTATTGAGGGTAATAGAAAATGGGGGGAAGCATGTGTCTTCACTGATTTGACTGATTTCAAATCCCATTTGAAGCCTAGACATTTGTGGAAGAAAAGCAGAGAGAAATAGATGTTAGGCAGGGAGGTATAATTAAGAAGTGTGGAAGTAGAGATAGCCAGGCACTTATCCCAGCCCTTTGGGCTGTAGGAAAGAGGAGTCTTTTCCTCCGAGTGCTGGCTTGGCAGCCCGCCGCAGCCCACTGCCAAAGCCAGCCGTGTTCTCAGCTCTTTGGGCTTTGGAAGAATTTGCTTTGGCCCATAGATTTTTGTGCTGGACGCTCTGATTTGCAGCCTTCTGAGAGGAAGGAAACATTGATAAGAATTCTTTGATTTGCAGACTGCGTGCGAAGCAAAGAGCAGCAAAAGCCCCCCCAGAAAGGAGACTGGGCAGACAGGGAAGAGAAGCCGCAAGAGGGCTCGCAGCGCGGACTGTCCCTGCTGCCAAGCGCGCCAGCCGCCCCAGCCGGCGCGAGGCCCCTTTCCCTGCGGGCAGTGCAAACGGTGCGCAAGTTCCTCCTCTCTCTGCTCCAAGCTGCGCCTCTGCACTCAAACAGGCTGAGCCTTTTCAAAGGCACCACAGGGCAAGCTGAGGCCACTTGGAGGATGGGCCCTGCCAGCCGTGCTCAAGGTTACAACCCACTTCCAACCCAAAGGGCTCAGCTCAAACCCACTTCAATTCACAAGGAAACCTTGCCCTGCCCCCCAGCAAGACGCACTTCATACAAGTAGGAATAGATAGCATCAAAGCTTGCTTTGATGGGGCTGGTCAACTTCAAACGGGGATGAAGCAAAAGGACGATGACGTTCCAAGGAATTGAAAGCACAGAGAGCAAACTCATGGTGATGATCAATTTGCATATGTGTCACAGCCTGAAAAGACAGAAATTCGGACTAAAAGGGAGGTCTCCGAGCTTGCTTTCAGGGTGTGTATTAAATTGACAATGGATGGTTTGTTTCTTATCTTCCAGGGTGTTTGAAACCATCAAGGAAAGGAACAAACACAGGAGAAGACATGGCCCACGGAAGGAAGCAGAGCCTCTTGCCAAGAAGAAAAGGTCCAATTAGACAAGCCTGCAGTTGTGCAGGGCTAGCCATCAAGAGTTAGCCCTCAAGAAGACTAGATAGGAATAAGATGGCTTTTAAGACTTTAGGGTTGCTTATTCTTCTACTGAGTTGACATGGTAGCAGTCTCTCCATTTCTTAGTTCAGATTAGTTCCGATTAGTTCCGATTAGTTCCGATTAGTTAAGTAGTATAATTGAAGATGTTTTTCTTAGTAGTCATAGATTTCTCAGTAAATGGAAGAGGTTTGGTGTTGGCTACGCTCTGGCTTTTGTCATTTTGCCTTTGTTGAGACGCAACCTCTCTTTATCATTAAAACAAAGTTTGTTCCAAATTCTGTCTTTTTGTCTGCATGAAATCACTCCAGCCAAGTTTGTTCCATTTGCTTGGTGTTGCAAGCATGGCACTTGCCCTGAGAGAAGAATGTGGGCACGTGAGTCCTCCCACCGGCCCAGCCCCCTGCTCAGCTGGCAGGACTTCCAAAGGACCGTCTCCATGAGTGCCAAGGAAATAACGGTGGGGCTTCATCCTTTGATGCCTAAAAACCTCGGCTGGGAGTGCAAAGGGAGGCTTTGTTGAATTCAATGAATTGGAGCAAAATGAGTGATCTTGTCTCACTCCACTTTCTGGGATAAAAGCAGAGGGTTCCGTCCTTTTTTGCTGCCCAGCAACAGAACTTGCTTTCATTGTGGGCGACAGATGGACTTGAGCGCCTTCGAGGACGTTTCTAACCTCTCCGATTCTATAAAATCCCTATGCACCACAAAGACATCAGTGGTTGCATTTCAGTTTCAATGTAAAGGCCCACTCTCCCGCTCTCCAGGGCCTCCAGCAATCTCCTCAGCTAAAGCAGAGCGGCTGTGCCCATTATCCTCTCACTTCTCACAGCTTTGGCATTTGCAGCAAAGAAGAGTCAAAGTCACTCTTTTGTCTAGCCCAGCAAATGGCAGTGCCTAGCAAGGCTTTGGAGGCAGGGGCTGGGGAGGATGGAGAGGGGGCCAGGGAGGGGGGAATTGCCAGGCTGCTTCTGGCAAGGCGAGGGAAGCTTGCCCTTGTCCGATGGAGCCAGGGCAGGTGGGATTTGGAACCTACAAAGTATCTGCCCTGCAGATACTTGAGAACCTACAAAGTATCTGCACTGCAGTGGGCCTTGGTACAGCTGCGCCCTGCCTTTGCTGGCGTGTGTGGAACACGCAGGCTGGCAAGGAAGCCAGATTTGCTCTTGCTTAACGCTAGGCGGGATGGCAGCAAAACTGGCTGGGTTTTGCCATAGCTGGGACCTAAGTCTTGAAACAAAGGTGAAGGCCGTCAGTGTGGAGAAGTCATTCTGTCAGTGTTCCTTTCTCAGAGCAAGCCCAGAGTATTAGAGATGAACATTCTCCCTTCTTCAAGGCAGCTGGAAGAATGACATAGAAATTCTGCACGACAGGTTGACTACCAAAACATGCTGGTGGGCTGCCCCAGTGTGCGGCCCCATCAGTTGCCCTGAAAAACATCCTGTTTCTCCAAGGTGCAAGGAAGGAGTGTTGCGGTGAGAGACCCGCTCACTAGGCCAAAGGAGGCAAAACATCAAGTGACATCTTGGGCAGCAATAGGACAACTGAGCAAGGGGGCAGGAGGAATGCCTTCACTTGGAGAGAAAGCTTTGCACTTGGTTCTGCACGGAGCGCCTTGCAGCATCTAGCTCCTCTCAGAGCCCGAGGAGAGCCAGCGGCGGGAGTCGCCCTGCTTCTCCAGGGCAGGAGATGGGCTCTGGGCTCTGGGCCCTTGGACAGAGCCAGGCTCCTGTGCACATTCAGCTGCAGGCACCTTACAGAGAAGCCCAGGCAAGACCCAGAGCTGTCCCTGCACGCCTTTTGCCCGTCTCATCAGACCACTGATGAGAAATGCCCCAGGGGGAAGGTTCTCCCAGCAAACTTGCAGCCAAAGAAGCAAAAGGGGCAAAGGTGGCCCATCCCTGTTCCTGTCCCCTGGCTCCCCTGGGGTTCTCAATGGAATGTTGCCCCTAGCAACTGGCATTGTCTCCCACTCCTGTGGCCGTTGGTGGAACACTGGTGGAGCAGCGGTGGAGCAGCAGCTGCAGGATCTGCTCCTGGGCTCTCCCTGCCTCTCTCTCTCGCTTTCTGCACTCAGCGCCACACCCGGCCTCTGCATCCACATCCTCCTCTTCTCCTCTGCCGCCAGGCATCCCCACAGTCCCTTTGGGACTGTCAAAGGTAAGGAAGTCCATGTTTGCCCTCAAAGCACTAACAGAACGGCAGGAGGCTCCAGCTGCCTCTCCCGCCAGCCACCACAGACAGGGTGCGTGCTCGCTTTCCCCAGACGAGATTCCTCATGAAAGCGGGCTCCTACTTCTCTTGGAGTAATGCTGCTCCCAGGGCAAACACAGACCTTTCCACAGAGGACAGAGAGAGCTGTCACGCTGCACTTGCAGATGCTCGTCCACTGATGACCTGATGAAAATTCTTGGCACCCATTTCACTCCTGAAACTTTGTTGTGCTGACCCAAAAACATATTGGTCATTCCTGAGGAGTTCAGGGCTCCAGTGTCAAAAAGTCCTCTTGCGCCCTGACCCTGCTCACACCTCCTCCAAAGCTTCAAAAACCAGAAGGATGGCATTTCTCCTCCGTGATCCCTACCGTTCAGGGCATGGAAGCAGTTTGCTGGCCTTCTCCTCCAACAGGGGCTTTCATCTTCAATAATGATCTGGTTTCTGCAATTCTTAGAGACTTACATACTTACATCACTCACAGATCCATTCTGGTTTAATCGCTTTATAGTTTGTTTTTGGGGGTTTTTTTGATCTCTTTTGCATAGAGATAGTGGTATAGATTTGTCTGAGTTTTTCAATGTCTGAAGGGCTGGCTCTGCTTCATGGCGAGAGGCAGCCATGAAATGCCATCTTGAGTGGTCCTTCTCAAGAGCACAATCACAGTAGGAGAGAATTTTCTGGGCTGGAAGGGATTCTCAAAGATCATCGAGCCCGCATCCTGGGCCTGCCCAGGACAGCCTCAAGAATCACAGCCTGGGCCCAAGGGCAGTGCCCAAAGGGTTTTGGAGCTCTCTCAGGCTTGGTGCTGTGACGCCTTCCCTGGGGAGGCTGCTGCAGTGCCCAAGCACCCTGTGAAGGCTGAAGAGCCTTCTCCTTCTATGCAACCCAAGCCTCCACTGGCACATCTTCCTTGCCATTCTCTTGGTTCTTCTCCATGGCCCCAAGACCCGAGAGAGTAGTGCACGCCCTTCTGCTTCCCGTCTTGAGGAAGCTGCAGACTGCTAGGGGGTGCTGCCTTTGAAAATCCAAGTGAAAAAACCCAGCAATTCCACCAAAGGGAGGGGAGCTGGGACAGAGGAGCTCGTGCTTTGCAATGATGAGGATGAGAAGGAAGGCTAGCGACACATCTTGGCAGAAGGATTTTTATCTGGAGCATTGTTTTCATCTCTTGCAGGTGGAAAGGGGAGGCACAATGAAAAGGAAAGCAAGAGCCAAGAGTCAGCCGTGAGTTTTGGCACAGGGTTAAAGGACAGCCAACTTGAGCAATGGCATCGAGGAGAACTGCTCTTTCAGAGTCAGGGTGGCATTGGGGCAAGGCTTTGGGTCTACGGGCGCTGTCTCTTGACCGCTCGCCTTGCTTACGTCCGCCTTCTTCTTCCTTTAGACACATCAATGTTGGCAGTGACTTTCAGGCCGAGCTCCCAGAGCTGCAGACCAGAGCAGCCAGTGAGGAGGAAGAGCATGCAAGCCTGGTGTGGAAACCCTGGGAGGAAGATGAATCTGACATGGAAAAACCGGACAGAGGTAGCTGTCAAGCTTCTCTTCCAGCCCTGGCATACTGGGCTGTGGGAAAGGCTGCTTCTTGGGTCCAAAGGCAGCTTTTTGCAGGCTCTGCTTCTCTCCTTGTCTCGCCCATCTTGCCACGTGCAAGTCTTAGAGGCAAGGAGAATGCTCTGCTTTTGCAGGAGAGCAGGCAAAAGAGCTAGCGTCCTGCTCTCCAAATTGGCCAGGGCCATTTGCCACTGGCAGAGGAGAGATTGGCCCCCACTTCTTCTTACAAAAGCTGCTTGGATGGGAGAGCCAGCAGCACTGTGTGGGCCTTTGCTTCAGCTGCCCCTGTCTTTGCTGTGCTTTTCATGCTCTCCAAGCTGATGACTTTAGCTCCTGTGCTTTCCTTCTGCCTTGGAGATGGCAGGCTTTGCCCCTTCTGGGCTCAAGCCTGACTTTCGGTGGGTTTCTCTTGTGCTTGCAGTAAGAGAACTCTTGGACATGGCCAGCTCCCGTGGCATTCCCGGGGCAGCAGCTAACCTGGAGCTGGCCCTGCACTGCCTGCACCAGGCTGGTGGCAGTGTTCCGGTAAGAAGCGGCTCTTTGGGCGCAGGGAGGAGTGGACAGGGAATTCAGAAGGCCCGGGCACTGGCACAGCCTTTCCTGGCTGCTCCTTGAAGAAGGCACTGAACAGGAAGCAGAGCCCTTGCTGCCTGTTGTGTCTCCTGCAGCTGGGCCAGGCCTGAGCCCTAATGGCTCGAGCAGGAAGAATATCTCTCCTGGAGGCACTGGCCGACGCTCCTGCAGCCTGCTGCCTTGTGAATGGCCTGGAGATCCCTGTTCTCTAAGGCATTTGCAGGGGAAATTCCCAGAGGCCTCAGTGGGCCCAGGCAATTCTGGCTGCAGGAGCAGCAAGATCACTGACTTGGTCAGCCAAATGGCACTCTTGGGGAGCAGGATCAAAAGGCTGGGCAGCAAAACCCAGGGGCTGGCAGCAAATGCCAGTGTTTGAGCCCTATGGGAGCCAGTGGCCGGAATCCCTGAAGAGGCAAAGTAGCTGAAAGGCAGCATGGATGATTTTTGGCTTCTGCTTTTGTTGTGGGGCAGCTAAAGCCTTTTCCCCCTTTGATCTTGCAGGAGGCTCTGGAGATGCTGCTCTCGGGGGGGCCTCCAACACCTCAAGGCCATCCCTTGGCCGATTATCATTACGCAGGTAACCAAAGCAGAGCTTCTTCTTCACTGACACATGCTGCCGGCTCCTTAAGTGCCGTGGCAAGCATTTCTGCTTCAACACATTGTGCTTAACACCCGCACGAGGTCTCCACTTCTCCGGGGGGCGGGCAAAGCACCAGCATCTCCTCCTTCAGCTTTACTTCCTTTCCATGCCTTTTCCCTGGGCCATGCCTGCTCCTGTCTTCCTTGCCTTCTGAGGGAGCAGACGTGGACACGGGTGAATGATGGCTGGCGCCGACTTGGTTTCGGCAGCCAGGGGGATCTGCTTCAAGCGGATAGAGGCATCAATTGACCCGCTGCTGCTTTTTACGGCCAGGCTCCGATAGATGGACACCTGAGGAGAAGGAGTCCTTCCAAAAGGCTTTCCACACCTACGGCAAGGATTTTCATCTGATCCAGAAGCAGGTAAAGCCATAGGACGTTCTTTACCCTAGCAGATCATCAGAAGGAAAGCTTGGTTATTTCAGCTACCAAAGACGGGACTTCAGTCTCTCTCTTCTCAAGCACCAAACACCTTCAAGTAGTAACAAAAGGGGACATCCAAGGCCTGCGGGAAAATGACGATCCTGCCTCTCCAGCCCTTTTCTGCAAGCTCTCTTGCAAGAAGCAGCTGTATTCTGTCAGACTTGTCTCACAGGTGTGCTGCTGCTTGCACAACACACATTGCGCTGGCATAATTGCAGTGAAGCGGGCAAAGAAGAACGGTGCTCGATGGATTTGTTGTTGGTCTGTGCATTACATGTGGTACCACGTAGCATAAGACACGGTTTATTCCTTTGCATGATGCCTCGCTTCCTCTAGATGATTTCATTTTACACCCTACTCCATTTCCTCCAGGATTTTCCTTCCTCCCTTACTCCATCTTCTGCTTTTTCTACAGCAGGCTCATTTGGGATTCCTTCTTTTTCTCTTCCCAACAGATCCAGAGTAAGACCGTGGCACAGTGTGTGGAGTACTACTACTCCTGGAAAAAAGAGCATCAACTTGCCAGCACCCTTGCTCAGGTGAGTGGCAAGAGAATCGAGACATGCCAGGAGGGAATCAAGGAACTGGCAGAAGGGGACACAAGCTGCTGGCAAGCCATGCCAGATGCCGCTTTGCCAGGATCCCGTCGTCCCCTGCACTGGGAAAGGCGCAGCAGATGCTGCCCAGGGCTTCATTGTGCTGCTGCCCTGGAATACGCAATCCTGGAGCATAACTTTGACCCAAGAAAGCAGCACTGCCACCAACATGGCCTTTGACTCTCTACAGCTTGGTTTCTCAAGGGCTGGCAGCCTTGCTGATTCCAATCACACCCTTCATTCCCCACTGCTTGCTAACAGCAGCAATCCCAGCTGCCTTCATGCAGATGCTGCACATTTTCAGGCATCTTTTGCAGCATCCCAGCCTACTCCCCAAGAAGGAGCTGCCGCTGCTGTGGCTCTGCTCAAACTTTCCTTACTGGCAAACAGCAATTTCCTTCAGAGACAGAGACAGAGAGAGAGAGAGAAGTACTATTGAGGGTAATAGAAAATGGGGGGAAGCATGTGTCTTCACTGATTTGACTGATTTCAAATCCCATTTGAAGCCTAGACATTTGTGGAAGAAAAGCAGAGAGAAATAGATGTTAGGCAGGGAGGTATAATTAAGAAGTGTGGAAGTAGAGATAGCCAGGCACTTATCCCAGCCCTTTGGGCTGTAGGAAAGAGGAGTCTTTTCCTCCGAGTGCTGGCTTGGCAGCCCGCCGCAGCCCACTGCCAAAGCCAGCCGTGTTCTCAGCTCTTTGGGCTTTGGAAGAATTTGCTTTGGCCCATAGATTTTTGTGCTGGACGCTCTGATTTGCAGCCTTCTGAGAGGAAGGAAACATTGATAAGAATTCTTTGATTTGCAGACTGCGTGCGAAGCAAAGAGCAGCAAAAGCCCCCCCAGAAAGGAGACTGGGCAGACAGGGAAGAGAAGCCGCAAGAGGGCTCGCAGCGCGGACTGTCCCTGCTGCCAAGCGCGCCAGCCGCCCCAGCCGGCGCGAGGCCCCTTTCCCTGCGGGCAGCGCAAACGGTGCGCAAGTTCCTCCTCTCTCTGCTCCAAGCTGCGCCTCTGCACTCAAACAGGCTGAGCCTTTTCAAAGGCACCACAGGGCAAGCTGAGGCCACTTGGAGGATGGGCCCTGCCAGCCGTGCTCAAGGTTACAACCCACTTCCAACCCAAAGGGCTCAGCTCAAACCCACTTCAATTCACAAGGAAACCTTGCCCTGCCCCCCAGCAAGACGCACTTCATACAAGTAGGAATAGATAGCATCAAAGCTTGCTTTGATGGGGCTGGTCAACTTCAAACGGGGATGAAGCAAAAGGACGATGACGTTCCAAGGAATTGAAAGCACAGAGAGCAAACTCATGGTGATGATCAATTTGCATATGTGTCACAGCCTGAAAAGACAGAAATTCGGACTAAAAGGGAGGTCTCCGAGCTTGCTTTCAGGGTGTGCATTAAATTGACAATGGATGGTTTGTTTCTTATCTTCCAGGGTGTTTGAAACCATCAAGGAAAGGAACAAACACAGGAGAAGACATGGCCCACGGAAGGAAGCAGAGCCTCTTGCCAAGAAGAAAAGGCCCAATTAGACAAGCCTGCAGTTGTGCAGGGCTAGCCATCAAGAGTTAGCCCTCAAGAAGACTAGATAGGAATAAGATGGCTTTTAAGACTTTAGGGTTGCTTATTCTTCTACTGAGTTGACATGGTAGCAGTCTCTCCATTTCTTAGTTCCGATTAGTTCCGATTAGTTCCGATTAGTTCCGATTAGTTAAGTAGTATTATTGAAGATGTTTTTCTTAGTAGTCATAGATTTCTCAGTAAATGGAAGAGGTTTGGTGTTGGCTACGCTCTGGCTTTTGTCATTTTGCCTTTGTTGAGACGCAACCTCTCTTTATCATTAAAACAAAGTTTGTTCCAAATTCTGTCTTTTTGTCTGCATGAAATCACTCCAGCCAAGTTTGTTCCATTTGCTTGGTGTTGCAAGCATGGCACTTGCCCTGAGAGAAGAATGTGGGCACGTGAGTCCTCCCACCGGCCCAGCCCCCTGCTCAGCTGGCAGGACTTCCAAAGGGCCGTCTCCATGAGTGCCAAGGAAATAACGGTGGGGCTTCATCCTTTGATGCCTAAAAACCTCGGCTGGGAGTGCAAAGGGAGGCTTTGTTGAATTCAATGAATTGGAGCAAAATGAGTGATCTTGTCTCACTCCACTCTCTGGGATAAAAGCAGAGGGTTCCGTCCTTTTTTGCTGCCCAGCAACAGAACTTGCTTTCATTGTGGGCGACAGATGGACTTGAGCGCCTTCGAGGACGTTTCTAACCTCTCCGATTCTATAAAATCCCTATGCACCACAAAGACATCAGTGGTTGCATTTCAGTTTCAATGTAAAGGCCCACTCTCCCGCTCTCCAGGGCCTCCAGCAATCTCCTCAGCTAAAGCAGAGCGGCTGTGCCCATTATCCTCTCACTTCTCACAGCTTTGGCATTTGCAGCAAAGAAGAGTCAAAGTCACTCTTTGGTCTAGCCCAGCAAATGGCAGTGCCTAGCAAGGCTTTGGAGGCAGGGGCTGGGGAGGATAGAGAGGGGGCCAGGGAGGGGGGAATTGCCAGGCTGCTTCTGGCAAGGCGAGGGAAGCTTGCCCTTGTCCGATGGAGCCAGGGCAGGTGGGATTTGGAACCTACAAAGTATCTGCACTGCAGATACTTGAGAACCTACAAAGTATCTGCACTGCAGTGGGCCTTGGTACAGCTGTGCCCTGCCTTTGCTGGCATGTGTGGAACACGCAGGCTGGCAAGGAAGCCAGATTTGCTCTTGCTTAACGCTAGGTGGGATGGCAGCAAAACTGGCTGGGTTTTGCCATAGCTGGGACCTAAGTCTTGAAACAAAGGTGAAGGCCGTCAGTGTGGAGAAGTCATTCTGTCAGTGTTCCTTTCTCAGAGCAAGCCCAGAGTATTAGAGATGAACATTCTCCCTTCTTCAAGGCAGCTGGAAGAATGACATAGAAATTCTGCACGACAGATTGACTACCAAAACATGCTGGTGGACTGCCCCAGTGTGCGGCCCCATCAGTTGCCCTGAAAAACATCCTGTTTCTCCAAGGTGCAAGGAAGGAGTGTTGCGGTGAGAGACCCGCTCACTAGGCCAAAGGAGGCAAAACATCAAGTGACATCTTGGGCAGCAATAGGACAACTGAGCAAGGGGGCAGGAGGAATGCCTTCACTTGCAGAGAAAGCTTTGCACTTGGTTCTGCACGGAGCGCCTTGCAGCATCTAGCTCCTCTCAGAGCCCGAGGAGAGCCAGCGGCGGGAGTCGCCCTGCTTCTCCAGGGCAGGAGATGGGCTCTGGGCTCTGGGCCCTTGGACAGAGCCAGGCTCCTGTGCACATTCAGCTGCAGGCACCTTACAGAGAAGCCCAGGCAAGACCCAGAGCTGTCCCTGCACGCCTTTTGCCCGTCTCATCAGACCACTGATGAGAAATGCCCCAGGGGGAAGGTTCTCTCAGCAAACTTGCAGCCAAAGAAGCAAAAGGGGCAAAGGTGGCCCATCCCTGTTCCTGTCCCCTGGCTCCCCTGGGGTTCTCAATGGAATGTTGCCCCTAGCAACTGGCATTGTCTCCCACTCCTGTGGCCGTTGGTGGAACACTGGTGGAGCAGCGGTGGAGCAGCAGCTGCAGGATCTGCTCCTGGGCTCTCCCTGCCTCTCTCTCTCGCTTTCTGCACTCAGCGCCACACCCGGCCTCTGCATCCACATCCTCCTCTTCTCCTCTGCCGCCAGGCATCCCCACAGTCCCTTTGGGACTGTCAAAGGTAAGGAAGTCCATGTTTGCCCTCAAAGCACTAACAGAACGGCAGGAGGCTCCAGCTGCCTCTCCCGCCAGCCACCACAGACAGGGTGCGTGCTCGCTTTCCCCAGACGAGATTCCTCATGAAAGCGGGCTCCTACTTCTCTTGGAATAATGCTGCTCCCAGGGCAAACACAGACCTTTCCACAGAGGACAGAGAGAGCTGTCACGCTGCACTTGCAGATGCTCGTCCACTGATGACCTGATGAAAATTCTTGGCACCCATTTCACTCCTGAAACTTTGTTGTGCTGACCCAAAAACATATTGGTCATTCCTGAGGAGTTCAGGGCTCCAGTGTCAAAAAGTCCTCTTGCGCCCTGACCCTGCTCACACCTCCTCCAAAGCTTCAAAAACCAGAAGGATGGCATTTCTCCTCCGTGATCCCTACCGTTCAGGGCATGGAAGCAGTTTGCTGGCCTTCTCCTCCAACAGGGGCTTTCATCTTCAATAATGATCTGGTTTCTGCAATTCTTAGAGACTTACATACTTACATCACTCACAGATCCATTCTGGTTTAATCGCTTTATAGTTTGTTTTTGGGGTTTTTTTTGATCTCTTTTGCATAGAGATAGTGGTATAGATTTGTCTGAGTTTTTCAATGTCTGAAGGGCTGGCTCTGCTTCATGGCGAGAGGCAGCCATGAAATGCCATCTTGAGTGGTCCTTCTCAAGAGCACAATCACAGTAGGAGAGAATTTTCTGGGCTGGAAGGGATTCTCAAAGATCATTGAGCCCGCATCCTGGGCCTGCCCAGGACAGCCTCAAGAATCACAGCCTGGGCCCAAGGGCAGTGCCCAAAGGGTTTTGGAGCTCTCTCAGGCTTGGTGCTGTGACGCCTTCCCTGGGGAGGCTGCTGCAGTGCCCAAGCACCCTGTGAAGGCTGAAGAGCCTTCTTCTTCTATGCAACCCAAGCCTCCACTGGCACATCTTCCATGCCATTCTCTTGGTTCTTCTCCATGGCCCCAAGACCCGAGAGAGTAGTGCACGCCCTTCTGCTTCCCGTCTTGAGGAAGCTGCAGACTGCTAGGGGGTGCTGCCTTTGAAAATCCAAGTGAAAAAACCCAGCAATTCCACCAAAGGGAGGGGAGCTGGGACAGAGGAGCTCGTGCTTTGCAATGATGAGGATGAGAAGGAAGGCTAGCGACACATCTTGGCAGAAGGATTTTTATCTGGAGCATTGTTTTCATCTCTTGCAGGTGGAAAGGGGAGGCACAATGAAAAGGAAAGCAAGAGCCAAGAGTCAGCCGTGAGTTTTGGCACAGGGTTAAAGGACAGCCAACTTGAGGAATGGCATAGAGGAGAACTGCTCTTTCAGAGTCAGGGTGCATTGGGGCAAGGCTTTGGGTCTACCGGCGCTGTCTCTTGACCGCTCGCCTTTCTTACGTCCGCCTTCTTCTTCCTTTAGACACATCAATGTTGGCAATGACTTTCAGGCCGAGCTCCCAGAGCTGCAGACCAGACCAGCCAGTGAGGAGGAAGAGCATGCAAGCCTGGTGTGGAAACCCTGGGAGGAAGATGAATCTGACATGGAAAAACCGGACAGAGGTAGCTGTCAAGCTTCTCTTCCAGCCCTGGCATACTGGGCTGTGGGAAAGGCTGCTTCTTGGGTCCAAAGGCAGCTTTTTGCAGGCTCTGCTTCTCTCCTTGTCTCGCCCATCTTGCCACGTGCAAGTCTTAGAGGCAAGGAGAATGCTCTGCTTTTGCAGGAGAGCAGGCAAAAGAGCTAGCGTCCTGCTCTCCAAATTGGCCAGGGCCATTTGCCACTGGCAGAGGAGAGATTGGCCCCCACTTCTTCTTACAAAAGCTGCTTGGATGGGAGAGCCAGCAGCACTGTGTGGGCCTTTGCTTCAGCTGCCCCTGTCTTTGCTGTGCTTTTCATGCTCTCCAAGCTGATGACTTTAGCTCCTGTGCTTTCCTTCTGCCTTGGAGATGGCAGGCTTTGCCCCTTCTGGGCTCAAGCCTGACTTTCGGTGGGTTTCTCTTGTGCTTGCAGTAAGAGAACTCTTGGACATGGCCAGCTCCCGTGGCATTCCCGGGGCAGCAGCTAACCTGGAGCTCGCCCTGCACTGCCTGCACCAGGCTGGCGGCAGCGTTCCGGTAAGAAGCGGCTATTTTGGGCGCAGGGAGGAGTGGACAGGGAATTCAGAGGCCCGGGCACTGGCACAGCCTTTCCTGGCTGCTCCTTGAAGAAGGCACTGAACAGGAAGCAGAGCCCTTGCTGCCTGTTGTGTCTCCTGCAGCTGGGCCAGGCCTGAGCCCTAATGGCTCGAGCAGGAAGAATATCTCTCCTGGAGGCACTGGCCGACGCTCCTGCAGCCTGCTGCCTTGTGAATGGCCTGGAGATCCCTGTTCTCTAAGACATTTGCAGGGGAAATTCCCAGAAGCCTCAGTGGGCCCAGGCAATTCTGGCTGCAGGAGCAGCAAGATCACTGACTTGGTCAGCCAAATGGCACTCTTGGGGAGCAGGATCAAAAGGCTGGGCAGCAAAACCCAGGGGCTGGCAGCAAATGCCAGTGTTTGAGCCCTATGGGAGCCAGTGGCCGGAATCCCTGAAGAGGCAAAGTAGCTGAAAGGCAGCATGGATGATTTTTGGCTTCTGCTTTTGTTGTGGGGCAGCTAAAGCCTTTTCCCCCTTTGATCTTGCAGGAGGCTCTGGAGATGCTGCTCTCGGGGGGGCCTCCAACACCTCAAGGCCATCCCTTGGCCGATTATCATTACGCAGGTAACCAAAGCAGAGCTTCTTCTTCACTGACACATGCTGCCGGCTCCTTAAGTGCCGTGGCAAGCATTTCTGCTTCAACACATTGTGCTTAACACCCGCACGAGGTCTCCACTTCTCCGGGGGGCGGGCAAAGCACCAGCATCTCCTCCTTCAGCTTTACTTCCTTTCCATGCCTTTTCCCTGGGCCATGCCTGCTCCTGTCTTCCTTGCCTTCTGAGGGAGCAGACGTGGACACGGGTGAATGATGGCTGGCGCCGACTTGGTTTCGGCAGCCAGGGGGATCTGCTTCAAGCGGATAGAGGCATCAATTGACCCGCTGCTGCTTTTTACGGCCAGGCTCCGATAGATGGACACCTGAGGAGAAGGAGTCCTTCCAAAAGGCTTTCCACACCTACGGCAAGGATTTTCATCTGATCCAGAAGCAGGTAAAGCCATAGGACGTTCTTTACCCTAGCAGATCATCAGAAGGAAAGCTTGGTTATTTCAGCTACCAAAGACGGGACTTCAGTCTCTCTCTTCTCAAGCACCAAACACCTTCAAGTAGTAACAAAAGGGGACATCCAAGGCCTGCGGGAAAATGACGATCCTGCCTCTCCAGCCCTTTTCTGCAAGCTCTCTTGCAAGAAGCAGCTGTATTCTGTCAGACTTGTCTCACAGGTGTGCTGCTGCTTGCACAACACACATTGCGCTGGCATAATTGCAGTGAAGCGGGCAAAGAAGAACGGTGCTCGATGGATTTGTTGTTGGTCTGTGCATTACATGTGGTACCACGTAGCATAAGACACGGTTTATTCCTTTGCATGATGCCTCGCTTCCTCTAGATGATTTCATTTTACACCCTACTCCATTTCCTCCAGGATTTTCCTTCCTCCCTTACTCCATCTTCTGCTTTTTCTACAGCAGGCTCATTTGGGATTCCTTCTTTTTCTCTTCCCAACAGATCCAGAGTAAGACCGTGGCACAGTGTGTGGAGTACTACTACTCCTGGAAAAAAGAGCATCAACTTGCCAGCACCCTTGCTCAGGTGAGTGGCAAGAGAATCGAGACATGCCAGGAGGGAATCAAGGAACTGGCAGAAGGGGACACAAGCTGCTGGCAAGCCATGCCAGATGCCGCTTTGCCAGGATCCCGTCGTCCCCTGCACTGGGAAAGGCGCAGCAGATGCTGCCCAGGGCTTCATTGTGCTGCTGCCCTGGAATACGCAATCCTGGAGCATAACTTTGACCCAAGAAAGCAGCACTGCCACCAACATGGCCTTTGACTCTCTACAGCTTGGTTTCTCAAGGGCTGGCAGCCTTGCTGATTCCAATCACACCCTTCATTCCCCACTGCTTGCTAACAGCAGCAATCCCAGCTGCCTTCATGCAGATGCTGCACATTTTCAGGCATCTTTTGCAGCATCCCAGCCTACTCCCCAAGAAGGAGCTGCCGCTGCTGTGGCTCTGCTCAAACTTTCCTTACTGGCAAACAGCAATTTCCTTCAGAGACAGAGACAGAGAGAGAGAGAGAAGTACTATTGAGGGTAATAGAAAATGGGGGGAAGCATGTGTCTTCACTGATTTGACTGATTTCAAATCCCATTTGAAGCCTAGACATTTGTGGAAGAAAAGCAGAGAGAAATAGATGTTAGGCAGGGAGGTATAATTAAGAAGTGTGGAAGTAGAGATAGCCAGGCATTTATCCCAGCCCTTTGGGCTGTAGGAAAGAGGAGTCTTTTCCTCCGAGTGCTGGCTTGGCAGCCCGCCGCAGCCCACTGCCAAAGCCAGCCGTGTTCTCAGCTCTTTGGGCTTTGGAAGAATTTGCTTTGGCCCATAGATTTTTGTGCTGGACGCTCTGATTTGCAGCCTTGTGAGAGGAAGGAAACATTGATAGGAATTCTTTGATTTGCAGACTGCGTGCGAAGCAAAGAGCAGCAAAAGCCCCCCCAGAAAGGAGACTGGGCAGACAGGGAAGAGAAGCCGCAAGAGGGCTCGCAGCGCGGACTGTCCCTGCTGCCAAGCGCGCCAGCCGCCCCAGCCGGCGCGAGGCCCCTTTCCCTGCGGGCAGTGCAAACGGTGCGCAAGTTCCTCCTCTCTCTGCTCCAAGCTGCGCCTCTGCACTCAAACAGGCTGAGCCTTTTCAAAGGCACCACAGGGCAAGCTGAGGCCACTTGGAGGATGGGCCCTGCCAGCCGTGCTCAAGGTTACAACCCACTTCCAACCCAAAGGGCTCAGCTCAAACCCACTTCAATTCACAAGGAAACCTTGCCCTGCCCCCCAGCAAGACGCACTTCATACAAGTAGGAATAGATAGCATCAAAGCTTGCTTTGATGGGGCTGGTCAACTTCAAACGGGGATGAAGCAAAAGGACGATGACGTTCCAAGGAATTGAAAGCACAGAGAGCAAACTCATGGTGATGATTAATTTGCATATGTGTCACAGCCTGAAAAGACAGAAATTCGGACTAAAAGGGAGGTCTCCATGCTTGCTTTCAGGGTATGTATATAAATTGACAATGGATGGTTTGTTTCTTATCTTCCAGGGTGTTTGAAACCATCAAGGAAAGGAACAAACACAGGAGAAGACATGGCCCACGGAAGGAAGCAGAGCCTCTTGCCAAGAAGAAAAGGTCCAATTAGACAAGCCTGCAGTCGTGCAGGGCTAGCCATCAAGAGTTAGCCCTCAAGAAGACTAGATAGGAATAAGATGGCTTTTAAGACTTTAGGGTTGCTTATTCTTCTACTGAGTTGACATGGTAGCAGTCTCTCCATTTCTTAGTTCAGATTAGTTCCGATTAGTTCCGATTAGTTAAGTAGTATAATTGAAGATGTTTTTCTTAGTAGTCATAGATTTCTCAGTAAATGGAAGAGGTTTGGTGTTGGCTACGCTCTGGCTTTTGTCATTTTGCCTTTGTTGAGACGCAACCTCTCTTTATCATTAAAACAAAGTTTGTTCCAAATTCTGTCTTTTTGTCTGCATGAAATCACTCCAGCCAAGTTTGTTCCATTTGCTTGGTGTTGCAAGCATGGCACTTGCCCTGAGAGAAGAATGTGGGCACGTGAGTCCTCCCACCGGCCCAGCCCCCTGCTCAGCTGGCAGGACTTCCAAAGGGCCGTCTCCATGAGTGCCAAGGAAATAACGGTGGGGCTTCATCCTTTGATGCCTAAAAACCTCGGCTGGGAGTGCAAAGGGAGGCTTTGTTGAATTCAATGAATTGGAGCAAAATGAGTGATCTTGTCTCACTCCACTTTCTGGGATAAAAGCAGAGGGTTCCGTCCTTTTTTGCTGCCCAGCAACAGAACTTGCTTTCATTGTGGGCGACAGATGGACTTGAGCGCCTTCGAGGACGTTTCTAACCTCTCCGATTCTATAAAATCCCTATGCACCACAAAGACATCAGTGGTTGCATTTCAGTTTCAATGTAAAGGCCCACTCTCCCGCTCTGGGCATCCAGCAATCTCCTCAGCTAAAGCAGAGCGGCTGTGCCCATTATCCTCTCACTTCTCACAGCTTTGGCATTTGCAGCAAAGAAGAGTCAAAGTCACTCTTTTGTCTAGCCCAGCAAATGGCAGTGCCTAGCAAGGCTTTGGAGGCAGGGGCTGGGGAGGATGGAGAGGGGGCCAGGGAGGGGGGAATTGCCAGGCTGCTTCTGGCAAGGCGAGGGAAGCTTGCCCTTGTCCGATGGAGCCAGGGCAGGTGGGATTTGGAACCTACAAAGTATCTGCCCTGCAGATACTTGAGAACCTACAAAGTATCTGCACTGCAGTGGGCCTTGGTACAGCTGCGCCCTGCCTTTGCTGGCGTGTGTGGAACACGCAGGCTGGCAAGGAAGCCAGATTTGCTCTTGCTTAACGCTAGGTGGGATGGCAGCAAAACTGGCTGGGTTTTGCCATAGCTGGGACCTAAGTCTTGAAACAAAGGTGAAGGCCGTCAGTGTGGAGAAGTCATTCTCTCAGTGTTCCTTTCTCAGAGCAAGCCCAGAGTATTAGAGATGAACATTCTCCCTTCTTCAAGGCAGCTGGAAGAATGACATAGAAATTCTGCACGACAGGTTGACTACCAAAACATGCTGGTGGGCTGCCCCAGTGTGCGGCCCCATCAGTTGCCCTGAAAAACATCCTGTTTCTCCAAGGTGCAAGGAAGGAGTGTTGCGGTGAGAGACCCGCTCACTAGGCCAAAGGAGGCAAAACATCAAGTGACATCTTGGGCAGCAATAGGACAACTGAGCAAGGGGGCAGGAGGAATGCCTTCACTTGCAGAGAAAGCTTTGCACTTGGTTCTGCACGGAGCGCCTTGCAGCATCTAGCTCCTCTCAGAGCCCGAGGAGAGCCAGCGGCGGGAGTCGCCCTGCTTCTCCAGGGCAGGAGATGGGCTCTGAGCTCTGGGCCCTTGGACAGAGCCAGGCTCCTGTGCACATTCAGCTGCAGGCACCTTACAGAGAAGCCCAGGCAAGACCCAGAGCTGTCCCTGCACGCCTTTTGCCCGTCTCATCAGACCACTGATGAGAAATGCCCCAGGGGGAAGGTTCTCTCAGCAAACTTGCAGCCAAAGAAGCAAAAGGGGCAAAGGTGGCCCATCCCTGTTCCTGTCCCCTGGCTCCCCTGGGGTTCTCAATGGAATGTTGCCCCTAGCAACTGGCATTGTCTCCCACTCCTGTGGCCGTTGGTGGAACACTGGTGGAGCAGCGGTGGAGCAGCAGCTGCAGGATCTGCTCCTGGGCTCTCCCTGCCTCTCTCTCTCGCTTTCTGCACTCAGCGCCACACCCGGCCTCTGCATCCACATCCTCCTCTTCTCCTCTGCCGCCAGGCATCCCCACAGTCCCTTTGGGACTGTCAAAGGTAAGGAAGTCCATGTTTGCCCTCAAAGCACTAACAGAACGGCAGGAGGCTCCAGCTGCCTCTCCCGCCAGCCACCACAGACAGGGTGCGTGCTCGCTTTCCCCAGACGAGATTCCTCATGAAAGCGGGCTCCTACTTCTCTTGGAATAATGCTGCTCCCAGGGCAAACACAGACCTTTCCACAGAGGACAGAGAGAGCTGTCACGCTGCACTTGCAGATGCTCGTCCACTGATGACCTGATGAAAATTCTTGGCACCCATTTCACTCCTGAAACTTTGTTGTGCTGACCCAAAAACATATTGGTCATTCCTGAGGAGTTCAGGGCTCCAGTGTCAAAAAGTCCTCTTGCGCCCTGACCCTGCTCACACCTCCTCCAAAGTTTCAAAAACCAGAAGGATGGCATTTCTCCTCCGTGATCCCTACCGTTCAGGGCATGGAAGCAGTTTGCTGGCCTTCTCCTCCAATAGGGGCTTTCATCTTCAATAATGATCTGGTTTCTGCAATTCTTAGAGACTTACATACTTACATCACTCACAGATCCATTCTGGTTTAATCGCTTTATAGTTTGTTTTTGGGGGTTTTTTTGATCTCTTTTGCATAGAGATAGTGGTATAGATTTGTCTGAGTTTTTCAATGTCTGAAGGGCTGGCTCTGCTTCATGGCGAGAGGCAGCCATGAAATGCCATCTTGAGTGGTCCTTCTCAAGAGCACAATCACAGTAGGAGAGAATTTTCTGGGCTGGAAGGGATTCTCAAAGATCATTGAGCCCGCATCCTGGGCCTGCCCAGGACAGCCTCAAGAATCACAGCCTGGGCCCAAGGGCAGTGCCCAAAGGGTTTTGGAGCTCTCTCAGGCTTGGTGCTGTGACGCCTTCCCTGGGGAGGCTGCTGCAGTGCCCAAGCACCCTGTGGCTGAAGAGCCTTCTCCTTCTATCTAATCCAAGCCTCCACTGGCACATCTTCCATGCCATTCTCTTGGTTCTTCTCCATGGCCCCAAGACCCGAGAGAGTAGTGCACGCCCTTCTGCTTCCCGTCTTGAGGAAGCTGCAGACTGCTAGGGGGTGCTGCCTTTGAAAATCCAAGTGAAAAAACCCAGCAATTCCACCAAAGGGAGGGGAGCTGGGACAGAGGAGCTCGTGCTTTGCAATGATGAGGATGAGAAGGAAGGCTAGCGACACATCTTGGCAGAAGGATTTTTATCTGGAGCATTGTTTTCATCTCTTGCAGGTGGAAAGGGGAGGCACAATGAAAAGGAAAGCAAGAGCCAAGAGTCAGCCGTGAGTTTTGGCACAGGGTTAAAGGACAGCTAACTTGAGGAATGGCATCGAGGAGAACTGCTCTTTCAGAGTCAGGGTGGCATTGGGGCAAGGCTTTGGGTCTACGGGCGCTGTCTCTTGACCGCTCGCCTTTCTTACGTCCGCCTTCTTCTTCCTTTAGACACATCAATGTTGGCAGTGACTTTCAGGCCGAGCTCCCAGAGCTGCAGACCAGACCAGCCAGTGAGGAGGAAGAGCATGCAAGCCTGGTGTGGAAACCCTGGGAGGAAGATGAATCTGACATGGAAAAACCGGACAGAGGTAGCTGTCAAGCTTCTCTTCCAGCCCTGGCATACTGGGCTGTGGGAAAGGCTGCTTCTTGGGTCCAAAGGCAGCTTTTTGCAGGCTCTGCTTCTCTCCTTGTCTCGCCCATCTTGCCACGTGCAAGTCTTAGAGGCAAGGAGAATGCTCTGCTTTTGCAGGAGAGCAGGCAAAAGAGCTAGCGTCCTGCTCTCCAAATTGGCCAGGGCCATTTGCCACTGGCAGAGGAGAGATTGGCCCCCACTTCTTCTTACAAAAGCTGCTTGGATGGGAGAGCCAGCAGCACTGTGTGGGCCTTTGCTTCAGCTGCCCCTGTCTTTGCTGTGCTTTTCATGCTCTCCAAGCTGATGACTTTAGCTCCTGTGCTTTCCTTCTGCCTTGGAGATGGCAGGCTTTGCCCCTTCTGGGCTCCAGCCTGACTTTCGGTGGGTTTCTCTTGTGCTTGCAGTAAGAGAACTCTTGGACATGGCCAGCTCCCGTGGCGTTCCCGGGGCAGCAGCTAACCTGGAGCTGGCCCTGCACTGCCTGCACCAGGCTGGCGGCAGCGTTCCGGTAAGAAGCGGCTCTTTGGGCGCAGGGAGGAGTGGACAGGGAATTCAGAAGGCCCGGGCACTGGCACAGCCTTTCCTGGCTGCTCCTTGAAGAAGGCACTGAACAGGAAGCAGAGCCCTTGCTGCCTGTTGTGTCTCCTGCAGCTGGGCCAGGCCTGAGCCCTAATGGCTCGAGCAGGAAGAATATCTCTCCTGCAGGCACTGGCCGACGCTCCTGCAGCCTGCTGCCTTGTGAATGGCCTGGAGATCCCTGTTCTCTAAGACATTTGCAGGGGAAATTCCCAGAAGCCTCAGTGGGCCCAGGCAATTCTGGCTGCAGGAGCAGCAAGATCACTGACTTGGTCAGCCAAATGGCACTCTTGGGGAGCAGGATCAAAAGGCTGGGCAGCAAAACCCAGGGGCTGGCAGCAAATGCCAGTGTTTGAGCCCTATGGGAGCCAGTGGCCGGAATCCCTGAAGAGGCAAAGTAGCTGAAAGGCAGCATGGATGATTTTTGGCTTCTGCTTTTGTTGTGGGGCAGCTAAAGCCTTTTCCCCCTTTGATCTTGCAGGAGGCTCTGGAGATGCTGCTCTCGGGGGGGCCTCCAACACCTCAAGGCCATCCCTTGGCCGATTATCATTACGCAGGTAACCAAAGCAGAGCTTCTTCTTCACTGACACATGCTGCCGGCTCCTTAAGTGCCGTGGCAAGCATTTCTGCTTCAACAAATTGTGCTTAACACCCGCACGAGGTCTCCACTTCTCCGGGGGGCGGGCAAAGCACCAGCATCTCCTCCTTCAGCTTTACTTCCTTTCCATGCCTTTTCCCTGGGCCATGCCTGCTCCTGTCTTCCTTGCCTTCTGAGGGAGCAGACGTGGACACGGGTGAATGATGGCTGGCGCCGACTTGGTTTCGGCAGCCAGGGGGATCTGCTTCAAGCGGATAGAGGCATCAATTGACCCGCTGCTGCTTTTTACGGCCAGGCTCCGATAGATGGACACCTGAGGAGAAGGAGTCCTTCCAAAAGGCTTTCCACACCTACAGCAAGGATTTTCATCTGATCCAGAAGCAGGTAAAGCCATAGGACGTTCTTTACCCTAGCAGATCATCAGAAGGAAAGCTTGGTTATTTCAGCTACCAAAGACGGGACTTTAGTCTCTCTCTTCTCAAGCACCAAACACCTTCAAGTAGTAACAAAAGGGGACATCCAAGGCCTGCGGGAAAATGACGATCCTGCCTCTCCAGCCCTTTTCTGCAAGCTCTCTTGCAAGAAGCAGCTGTATTCTGTCAGACTTGTCTCACAGGTGTGCTGCTGCTTGCACAACACACATTGCGCTGGCATAATTGCAGTGAAGCGGGCAAAGAAGAACGGTGCTCGATGGATTTGTTGTTGGTCTGTGCATTACATGTGGTACCACGTAGCATAAGACACGGTTTATTCCTTTGCATGATGCCTCGCTTCCTCTAGATGATTTCATTTTACACCCTACTCCATTTCCTCCAGGATTTTCCTTCCTCCCTTACTCCATCTTCTGCTTTTTCTACAGCAGGCTCATTTGGGATTCCTTCTTTTTCTCTTCCCAACAGATCCAGAGTAAGACCGTGGCACAGTGTGTGGAGTACTACTACTCCTGGAAAAAAGAGCATCAACTTGCCAGCACCCTTGCTCAGGTGAGTGGCAAGAGAATCGAGACATGCCAGGAGGGAATCAAGGAACTGGCAGAAGGGGACACAAGCTGCTGGCAAGCCATGCCAGATGCCGCTTTGCCAGGATCCCGTCGTCCCCTGCACTGGGAAAGGCGCAGCAGATGCTGCCCAGGGCTTCATTGTGCTGCTGCCCTGGAATACGCAATCCTGGAGCATAACTTTGACCCAAGAAAGCAGCACTGCCACCAACATGGCCTTTGACTCTCTACAGCTTGGTTTCTCAAGGGCTGGCAGCCTTGCTGATTCCAATCACACCCTTCATTCCCCACTGCTTGCTAACAGCAGCAATCCCAGCTGCCTTCATGCAGATGCTGCACATTTTCAGGCATCTTTTGCAGCATCCCAGCCTACTCCCCAAGAAGGAGCTGCCGCTGCTGTGGCTCTGCTCAAACTTTCCTTACTGGCAAACAGCAATTTCCTTCAGAGACAGAGACAGAGAGAGAGAGAGAAGTACTATTGAGGGTAATAGAAAATGGGGGGAAGCATGTGTCTTCACTGATTTGACTGATTTCAAATCCCATTTGAAGCCTGGACATTTGTGGAAGAAAAGCAGAGAGAAATAGATGTTAGGCAGGGAGGTATAATTAAGAAGTGTGGAAGTAGAGATAGCCAGGCACTTATCCCAGCCCTTTGGGCTGTAGGAAAGAGGAGTCTTTTCCTCCGAGTGCTGGCTTGGCAGCCCGCCGCAGCCCACTGCCAAAGCCAGCCGTGTTCTCAGCTCTTTGGGCTTTGGAAGAATTTGCTTTGGCCCATAGATTTTTGTGCTGGACGCTCTGATTTGCAGCCTTCTGAGAGGAAGGAAACATTGATAAGAATTCTTTGATTTGCAGACTGCGTGCGAAGCAAAGAGCAGCAAAAGCCCCCCCAGAAAGGAGACTGGGCAGACAGGGAAGAGAAGCCGCAAGAGGGCTCGCAGCGCGGACTGTCCCTGCTGCCAAGCGCGCCAGCCGCCCCAGCCGGCGCGAGGCCCCTTTCCCTGCGGGCAGTGCAAACGGTGCGCAAGTTCCTCCTCTCTCTGCTCCAAGCTGCGCCTCTGCACTCAAACAGGCTGAGCCTTTTCAAAGGCACCACAGGGCAAGCTGAGGCCACTTGGAGGATGGGCCCTGCCAGCCGTGCTCAAGGTTACAACCCACTTCCAACCCAAAGGGCTCAGCTCAAACCCACTTCAATTCACAAGGAAACCTTGCCCTGCCCCCCAGCAAGACGCACTTCATACAAGTAGGAATAGATAGCATCAAAGCTTGCTTTGATGGGGCTGGTCAACTTCAAACGGGGATGAAGCAAAAGGACGATGACGTTCCAAGGAATTGAAAGCACAGAGAGCAAACTCATGGTGATGATCAATTTGCATATGTGTCACAGCCTGAAAAGACAGAAATTCGGACTAAAAGGGAGGTCTCCGAGCTTGCTTTCAGGGTGTGCATTAAATTGACAATGGATGGTTTGTTTCTTATCTTCCAGGGTGTTTGAAACCATCAAGGAAAGGAACAAACACAGGAGAAGACATGGCCCACGGAAGGAAGCAGAGCCTCTTGCCAAGAAGAAAAGGCCCAATTAGACAAGCCTGCAGTTGTGCAGGGCTAGCCATCAAGAGTTAGCCCTCAAGAAGACTAGATAGGAATAAGATGGCTTTTAAGACTTTAGGGTTGCTTATTCTTCTACTGAGTTGACATGGTAGCAGTCTCTCCATTTCTTAGTTCAGATTAGTTCCGATTAGTTCCGATTAGTTCCGATTAGTTAAGTAGTATAATTGAAGATGTTTTTCTTAGTAGTCATAGATTTCTCAGTAAATGGAAGAGGTTTGGTGTTGGCTACGCTCTGTCTTTTGTCATTTTGCCTTTGTTGAGACGCAACCTCTCTTTATCATTAAAACAAAGTTTGTTCCAAATTCTGTCTTTTTGTCTGCATGAAATCACTCCAGCCAAGTTTGTTCCATTTGCTTGGTGTTGCAAGCATGGCACTTGCCCTGAGAGAAGAATGTGGGCACGTGAGTCCTCCCACCGGCCCAGCCCCCTGCTCAGCTGGCAGGACTTCCAAAGGACCGTCTCCATGAGTGCCAAGGAAATAACGGTGGGGCTTCATCCTTTGATGCCTAAAAACCTCGGCTGGGAGTGCAAAGGGAGGCTTTGTTGAATTCAATGAATTGGAGCAAAATGAGTGATCTTGTCTCACTCCACTTTCTGGGATAAAAGCAGAGGGTTCCGTCCTTTTTTGCTGCCCAGCAACAGAACTTGCTTTCATTGTGGGCGACAGATGGACTTGAGCACCTTCGAGGACGTTTCTAACCTCTCCGATTCTATAAAATCCCTATGCACCACAAAGACATCAGTGGTTGCATTTCAGTTTCAATGTAAAGGCCCACTCTCCCGCTCTGGGCATCCAGCAATCTCCTCAGCTAAAGCAGAGCGGCTGTGCCCATTATCCTCTCACTTCTCACAGCTTTGGCATTTGCAGCAAAGAAGAGTCAAAGTCACTCTTTGGTCTAGCCCAGCAAATGGCAGTGCCTAGCAAGGCTTTGGAGGCAGGGGCTGGGGAGGATGGAGAGGGGGCCAGGGAGGGGGGAATTGCCAGGCTGCTTCTGGCAAGGCGAGGGAAGCTTGCCCTTGTCCGATGGAGCCAGGGCAGGTGGGATTTGGAACCTACAAAGTATCTGCCCTGCAGATACTTGAGAACCTACAAAGTATCTGCACTGCAGTGGGCCTTGGTACAGCTGCGCCCTGCCTTTGCTGGCGTGTGTGGAACACGCAGGCTGGCAAGGAAGCCAGATTTGCTCTTGCTTAACGCTAGGTGGGATGGCAGCAAAACTGGCTGGGTTTTGCCATAGCTGGGACCTAAGTCTTGAAACAAAGGTGAAGGCCGTCAGTGTGGAGAAGTCATTCTGTCAGTGTTCCTTTCTCAGAGCAAGCCCAGAGTATTAGAGATGAACATTCTCCCTTCTTCAAGGCAGCTGGAAGAATGACATAGAAATTCTGCACGACAGATTGACTACCAAAACATGCTGGTGGACTGCCCCAGTGTGCGGCCCCATCAGTTGCCCTGAAAAACATCCTGTTTCTCCAAGGTGCAAGGAAGGAGTGTTGTGGTGAGAGACCAGCTCACTAGGCCAAAGGAGGCAAAATATCAAGTGACATCTTGGGTAGCAATAGGACAACTGAGCAAGGGGGCAGGAGGAATGCCTTCACTTGGAGAGAAAGCTTTGCACTTGGTTCTGCACGGAGCGCCTTGCAGCATCTAGCTCCTCTCAGAGCCCGAGGAGAGCCAGCGGCGGGAGTCGCCCTGCTTCTCCAGGGCAGGAGATGGGCTCTGGGCTCTGGGCCCTTGGACAGAGCCAGGCTCCTGTGCACATTCAGCTGCAGGCACCTTACAGAGAAGCCCAGGCAAGACCCAGAGCTGTCCCTGCACGCCTTTTGCCCGTCTCATCAGACCACTGATGAGAAATGCCCCAGGGGGAAGGTTCTCTCAGCAAACTTGCAGCCAAAGAAGCAAAAGGGGCAAAGGTGGCCCATCCCTGTTCCTGTCCCCTGGCTCCCCTGGGGTTCTCAATGGAATGTTGCCCCTAGCAACTGGCATTGTCTCCCACTCCTGTGGCCGTTGGTGGAACACTGGTGGAGCAGCGGTGGAGCAGCAGCTGCAGGATCTGCTCCTGGGCTCTCCCTGCCTCTCTCTCTCGCTTTCTGCACTCAGCGCCACACCCGGCCTCTGCATCCACATCCTCCTCTTCTCCTCTGCCGCCAGGCATCCCCACAGTCCCTTTGGGACTGTCAAAGGTAAGGAAGTCCATGTTTGCCCTCAAAGCACTAACAGAACGGCAGGAGGCTCCAGCTGCCTCTCCCGCCAGCCACCACAGACAGGGTGCGTGCTCGCTTTCCCCAGACGAGATTCCTCATGAAAGCGGGCTCCTACTTCTCTTGGAATAATGCTGCTCCCAGGGCAAACACAGACCTTTCCACAGAGGACAGAGAGAGCTGTCATGCTGCACTTGCAGATGCTCGTCCACTGATGACCTGATGAAAATTCTTGGCACCCTTTTCACTCCTGAAACTTTGTTGTGCTGACCCAAAAACATATTGGTCATTCCTGAGGAGTTCAGGGCTCCAGTGTCAAAAAGTCCTCTTGCGCCCTGACCCTGCTCACACCTCCTCCAAAGCTTCAAAAACCAGAAGGATGGCATTTCTCCTCTGTGATCCCTACCGTTCAGGGCATGGAAGCAGTTTGCTGGCCTTCTCCTCCAACAGGGGCTTTCATCTTCAATAATGATCTGGTTTCTGCAATTCTTAGAGACTTACATACTTACATCACTCACAGATCCATTCTGGTTTAATCGCTTTATAGTTTGTTTTTGGGGGGGGTTTTTTGATCTCTTTTGCATAGAGATAGTGGTATAGATTTGTCTGAGTTTTTCAATGTCTGAAGGGCTGGCTCTGCTTCATGGCGAGAGGCAGCCATGAAATGCCATCTTGAGTGGTCCTTCTCAAGAGCACAATCACAGTAGGAGAGAATTTTCTGGGCTGGAAGGGATTCTCAAAGATCATCGAGCCCGCATCCTGGGCCTGCCCAGGACAGCCTCAAGAATCACAGCCTGGGCCCAAGGGCAGTGCCCAAAGGGTTTTGGAGCTCTCTCAGGCTTGGTGCTGTGACGCCTTCCCTGGGGAGGCTACTGCAGTGCCCAAGCACCCTGTGGCTGAAGAGCCTTCTCCTTCTATGCAACCCAAGCCTCCACTGGCACATCTTCCATGCCATTCTCTTGGTTCTTCTCCATGGCCCCAAGACCCGAGAGAGTAGTGCACGCCCTTCTGCTTCCCGTCTTGAGGAAGCTGCAGACTGCTAGGGGGTGCTGCCTTTGAAAATCCAAGTGAAAAAACCCAGCAATTCCACCAAAGGGAGGGGAGCTGGGACAGAGGAGCTCGTGCTTTGCAATGATGAGGATGAGAAGGAAGGCTAGCGACACATCTTGGCAGAAGGATTTTTATCTGGAGCATTGTTTTCATCTCTTGCAGGTGGAAAGGGGAGGCACAATGAAAAGGAAAGCAAGAGCCAAGAGTCAGCCGTGAGTTTTGGCACAGGGTTAAAGGACAGCCAACTTGAGCAATGGCATAGAGGAGAACTGCTCTTTCAGAGTCAGGGTGGCATTGGGGCAAGGCTTTGGGTCTACGGGCGCTGTCTCTTGACCGCTCGCCTTTCTTACGTCCGCCTTCTTCTTCCTTTAGACACATCAATGTTGGCAGTGACTTTCAGGCCGAGCTCCCAGAGCTGCAGACCAGAGCAGCCAGTGAGGAGGAAGAGCATGCAAGCCTGGTGTGGAAACCCTGGGAGGAAGATGAATCTGACATGGAAAAACCGGACAGAGGTAGCTGTCAAGCTTCTCTTCCAGCCCTGGCATACTGGGCTGTGGGAAAGGCTGCTTCTTGGGTCCAAAGGCAGCTTTTTGCAGGCTCTGCTTCTCTCCTTGTCTCGCCCATCTTGCCACGTGCAAGTCTTAGAGGCAAGGAGAATGCTCTGCTTTTGCAGGAGAGCAGGCAAAAGAGCTAGCGTCCTGCTCTCCAAATTGGCCAGGGCCATTTGCCACTGGCAGAGGAGAGATTGGCCCCCACTTCTTCTTACAAAAGCTGCTTGGATGGGAGAGCCAGCAGCACTGTGTGGGCCTTTGCTTCAGCTGCCCCTGTCTTTGCTGTGCTTTTCATGCTCTCCAAGCTGATGATTTTAGCTCCTGTGCTTTCCTTCTGCCTTGGAGATGGCAGGCTTTGCCCCTTCTGGGCTCAAGCCTGACTTTCGGTGGGTTTCTCTTGTGCTTGCAGTAAGAGAACTCTTGGACATGGCCAGCTCCCGTGGCGTTCCCGGGGCAGCAGCTAACCTGGAGCTGGCCCTGCACTGCCTGCACCAGGCTGGCGGCAGTGTTCCGGTAAGAAGCGGCTCTTTGGGCGCAGGGAGGAGTGGACAGGGAATTCAGAAGGCCCGGGCACTGGCACAGCCTTTCCTGGCTGCTCCTTGAAGAAGGCACTGAACAGGAAGCAGAGCCCTTGCTGCCTGTTGTGTCTCCTGCAGCTGGGCCAGGCCTGAGCCCTAATGGCTCGAGCAGGAAGAATATCTCTCCTGGAGGCACTGGCCGACGCTCCTGCAGCCTGCTGCCTTGTGAATGGCCTGGAGATCCCTGTTCTCTAAGGCATTTGCAGGGGAAATTCCCAGAAGCCTCAGTGGGCCCAGGCAATTCTGGCTGCAGGAGCAGCAAGATCACTGACTTGGTCAGCCAAATGGCACTCTTGGGGAGCAGGATCAAAAGGCTGGGCAGCAAAACCCAGGGGCTGGCAGCAAATGCCAGTGTTTGAGCCCTATGGGAGCCAGTGGCCAGAATCCCTGAAGAGGCAAAGTAGCTGAAAGGCAGCATGGATGATTTTTGGCTTCTGCTTTTGTTGTGGGGCAGCTAAAGCCTTTTCCCCCTTTGATCTTGCAGGAGGCTCTGGAGATGCTGCTCTCGGGGGGGCCTCCAACACCTCAAGGCCATCCCTTGGCCGATTATCATTACGCAGGTAACCAAAGCAGAGCTTCTTCTTCACTGACACATGCTGCCGGCTCCTTAAGTGCCGTGGCAAGCATTTCTGCTTCAACACATTGTGCTTAACACCCGCACGAGGTCTCCACTTCTCCGGGGGGCGGGCAAAGCACCAGCATCTCCTCCTGCAGCTTTACTTCCTTTCCATGCCTTTTCCCTGGGCCATGCCTGCTCCTGTCTTCCTTGCCTTCTGAGGGAGCAGACGTGGACACGGGTGAATGATGGCTGGCGCCGACTTGGTTTCGGCAGCCAGGGGGATCTGCTTCAAGCGGATAGAGGCATCAATTGACCCGCTGCTGCTTTTTACGGCCAGGCTCCGATAGATGGACACCTGAGGAGAAGGAGTCCTTCCAAAAGGCTTTCCACACCTACGGCAAGGATTTTCATCTGATCCAGAAGCAGGTAAAGCCATAGGACGTTCTTTACCCTAGCAGATCATCAGAAGGAAAGCTTGGTTATTTCAGCTACCAAAGACGGGACTTCAGTCTCTCTCTTCTCAAGCACTAAACACCTTCAAGTAGTAACAAAAGGGGACATCCAAGGCCTGCGGGAAAATGACGATCCTGCCTCTCCAGCCCTTTTCTGCAAGCTCTCTTGCAAGAAGCAGCTGTATTCTGTCAGACTTGTCTCACAGGTGTGCTGCTGCTTGCACAACACACATTGCGCTGGCATAATTGCAGTGAAGCGGGCAAAGAAGAACGGTGCTCGATGGATTTGTTGTTGGTCTGTGCATTACATGTGGTACCACGTAGCATAAGACACGGTTTATTCCTTTGCATGATGCCTCGCTTCCTCTAGATGATTTCATTTTACACCCTACTCCATTTCCTCCAGGATTTTCCTTCCTCCCTTACTCCATCTTCTGCTTTTTCTACAGCAGGCTCATTTGGGATTCCTTCTTTTTCTCTTCCCAACAGATCCAGATAAGACCGTGGCACAGTGTGTGGAGTACTACTACTCCTGGAAAAAAGAGCATCAACTTGCCAGCACCCTTGCTCAGGTGAGTGGCAAGAGAATCGAGACATGCCAGGAGGGAATCAAGGAACTGGCAGAAGGGGACACAAGCTGCTGGCAAGCCATGCCAGATGCCGCTTTGCCAGGATCCCGTCGTCCCCTGCACTGGGAAAGGCGCAGCAGATGCTGCCCAGGGCTTCATTGTGCTGCTGCCCTGGAATACGCAATCCTGGAGCATAACTTTGACCCAAGAAAGCAGCACTGCCACCAACATGGCCTTTGACTCTCTACAGCTTGGTTTCTCAAGGGCTGGCAGCCTTGCTGATTCCAATCACACCCTTCATTCCCCACTGCTTGCTAACAGCAGCAATCCCAGCTGCCTTCATGCAGATGCTGCACATTTTCAGGCATCTTTTGCAGCATCCCAGCCTACTCCCCAAGAAGGAGCTGCCGCTGCTGTGGCTCTGCTCAAACTTTCCTTACTGGCAAACAGCAATTTGCTTCAGAGACAGTGACAGAGAGAGAGAGAGAAGTACTATTGAGGGTAATAGAAAATGGGGGGAAGCATGTGTCTTCACTGATTTGACTGATTTCAAATCCCATTTGAAGCCTAGACATTTGTGGAAGAAAAGCAGAGAGAAATAGATGTTAGGCAGGGAGGTATAATTAAGAAGTGTGGAAGTAGAGATAGCCAGGCACTTATCCCAGCCCTTTGGGCTGTAGGAAAGAGGAGTCTTTTCCTCCGAGTGCTGGCTTGGCAGCCCGCCGCAGCCCACTGCCAAAGCCAGCCGTGTTCTCAGCTCTTTGGGCTTTGGAAGAATTTGCTTTGGCCCATAGATTTTTGTGCTGGACGCTCTGATTTGCAGCCTTCTGAGAGGAAGGAAACATTGATAAGAATTCTTTGATTTGCAGACTGCGTGCGAAGCAAAGAGCAGCAAAAGCCCCCCCAGAAAGGAGACTGGGCAGACAGGGAAGAGAAGCCGCAAGAGGGCTCGCAGCGCCGACTGTCCCTGCTGCCAAGCGCGCCAGCCGCCCCAGCCGGCGCGAGGCCCCTTTCCCTGCGGGCAGTGCAAACGGTGCGCAAGTTCCTCCTCTCTCTGCTCCAAGCTGTGCCTCTGCACTCAAACAGGCTGAGCCTTTTCAAAGGCACCACAGGGCAAGCTGAGGCCACTTGGAGGATGGGCCCTGCCAGCCGTGCTCAAGGTTACAACCCACTTCCAACCCAAAGGGCTCAGCTCAAACCCACTTCAATTCACAAGGAAACCTTGCCCTGCCCCCCAACAAGACGCACTTCATACAAGTAGGAATAGATAGCATCAAAGCTTGCTTTGATGGGGCTGGTCAACTTCAAACGGGGATGAAGCAAAAGGACGATGACGTTCCAAGGAATTGAAAGCACAGAGAGCAAACTCATGGTGATGATCAATTTGCATATGTGTCACAGCCTGAAAAGACAGAAATTCGGACTAAAAGGGAGGTCTCCGTGCTTGCTTTCATGGTGTGTATTAAATTGACAATGGATGGTTTGTTTCTTATCTTCCAGGGTGTTTGAAACCATCAAGGAAAGGAACAAACACAGGAGAAGACATGGCCCACGGAAGGAAGCAGAGCCTCTCGCCAAGAAGAAAAGGTCCAATTAGACAAGCCTGCAGTTGTGCAGGGCTAGCCATCAAGAGTTAGCCCTCAAGAAGACTAGATAGGAAGAAGATGGCTTTTAAGACTTTAGGGTTGCTTATTCTTCTACTGAGTTGACATGGTAGCAATCTCTCCATTTCTTAGTTCAGATTAGTTCCGATTAGTTCCGATTAGTTCCGATTAGTTCTGATTAGTTCCGATTAGTTCAGATTAGTAAAGTAGTATTATTGAAGATGTTTTTCTTAGTAGTCATAGATTTCTCAGTAAATGGAAGAGGTTTGGTGTTGGCTACGCTCTCTCTTTGGTCATTTTGCCTTTGTTGAGACACAACCTCTCTTTATCCTTAAAACAAAGTTTGTTCCAAATTCTGTCTTTTTGTCTGCATGAAATCACTCCAGCCAAGTTTGTTCCATTTGCCTGGTGTTGCAAGCATGGCACTTGCCCTGAGAGAAGAATGTGGGCACGTGAGTCCTCCCACCGGCCCAGCCCCCTGCTCAGCTGGCAGGACTTCCAAAGGGCCGTCTCCATGAGTGCCAAGGAAATAACGGTGGGGCTTCATCCTTTGATGCCTAAAAACCTCGGCTGGGAGTGCAAAGGGAGGCTTTGTTGAATTCAATGAATTGGAGCAAAATGAGTGATCTTGTCTCACTCCACTCTCTGGGATAAAAGCAGAGGGTTCCGTCCTTTTTTGCTGCCCAGCAACAGAACTTGCTTTCATTGTGGGCGACAGATGGACTTGAGCGCCTTCGAGGACGTTTCTAACCTCTCCGATTCTATAAAATCCCTATGCACCACAAAGACATCAGTGGTTGCATTTCAGTTTCAATGTAAAGGCCCACTCTCCCGCTCTGGGCCTCCAGCAATCTCCGCAGCTAAAGCAGAGCGGCTGTGCCCATTATCCTCTCACTTCTCACAGCTTTGGCATTTGCAGCAAAGAAGAGTCAAAGTCACTCTTTGGTCTAGCCCAGCAAATGGCAGTGCCTAGCAAGGCTTTGGAGGCAGGGGCTGGGGAGGATGGAGAGGGGGCCAGGGAGGGGGGAATTGCCAGGCTGCTTCTGGCAAGGCGAGGGAAGCTTGCCCTTGTCCGATGGAGCCAGGGCAGGTGGGATTTGGAACCTACAAAGTATCTGCACTGCAGATACTTGAGAACCTACAAAGTATCTGCACTGCAGTGGGCCTTGGTACAGCTGCGCCCTGCCTTTGCTGGCGTGTGTGGAACACGCAGGCTGGCAAGGAAGCCAGATTTGCTCTTGCTTAACGCTAGGCGGGATGGCAGCAAAACTGGCTGGGTTTTGCCATAGCTGGGACCTCAGTCTTGAAACAAAGGTGAAGGCCGTCAGTGTGGAGAAGTCATTCTCTCAGTGTTCCTTTCTCAGAGCAAGCCCAGAGTATTAGAGATGAACATTCTCCCTTCTTCAAGGCAGCTGGAAGAATGACATAGAAATTCTGCACGACAGATTGACTACCAAAACATGCTGGTGGACTGCCCCAGTGTGCGGCCCCATCAGTTGCCCTGAAAAACATCCTGTTTCTCCAAGGTGCAAGGAAGGAGTGTTGCGGTGAGAGACCCGCTCACTAGGCCAAAGGAGGCAAAACATCAAGTGACATCTTGGGCAGCAATAGGACAACTGAGCAAGGGGGCAGGAGGAATGCCTTCACTTGCAGAGAAAGCTTTGCACTTGGTTCTGCACGGAACGCCTTGCAGCATCTAGCTCCTCTCAGAGCCCGAGGAGAGCCAGCGGCGGGAGTCGCCCTGCTTCTCCAGGGCAGGAGATGGGCTCTGGGCTCTGGGCCCTTGGACAGAGCCAGGCTCCTGTGCACATTCAGCTGCAGGCACCTTACAGAGAAGCCCAGGCAAGACCCAGAGCTGTCCCTGCACGCCTTTTGCCCGTCTCATCAGACCACTGATGAGAAATGCCCCAGGGGGAAGGTTCTCTCAGCAAACTTGCAGCCGAAGAAGCAAAAGGGGCAAAAGTGGCCCATCCCTGTTCCTGTCCCCTGGCTCCCCTGGGGTTCTCAATGGAATGTTGCCCCTAGCAACTGGCATTGTCTCCCACTCCTGTGGCCGTTGGTGGAACACTGGTGGAGCAGCGGTGGAGCAGCAGCTGCAGGATCTGCTCCTGGGCTCTCCCTGCCTCTCTCTCTCGCCTTCTGCACTCAGCGCCACACCCGGCCTCTGCATCCACATCCTCCTCCTCTCCTCTGCCGCCAGGCATCCCCACAGTCCCTTTGGGACTGTCAAAGGTAAGGAAGTCCATGTTTGCCCTCAAAGCGCTAACAGAACGGCAGGAGGCTCCAGCTGCCTCTCCCGCCAGCCACCACAGACAGGGTGCGTGCTCGCTTTCCCCAGACGAGATTCCTCATGAAAGCGGGCTCCTACTTCTCTTGGAATAATGCTGCTCCCAGGGCAAACACAGACCTTTCCATAGAGGACAGAGAGAGCTGTCACGCTGCACTTGCAGATGCTAGTCCACTGATGACCTGATGAAATTTCTTGGCACCCATTTCACTCCTGAAACTTTGTTGTGCTGACCCAAAAACATATTGGTCATTCCTGAGGAGTTCAGGGCTCCAGTGTCAAAAAGTCCTGTTGCGCCCTCACCCTGCTCACACCTCCTCCAAAGCTTCAAAAAGCAGAAGGATGGCATTTCTCCTCTGTGATCCCTACCGTTCAGGGCATGGAAGCAGTTTGCTGGCCTTCTCCTCCAATAGGGGCTTTCATCTTCAACAATGATCTGGTTTCTGCAATTCTTAGAGACTTACATACTTACATCACTCACAGATCCATTCTGGTTTAATCGCTTTATAGTTTGTTTTTTGGGGGGTTTTTTTGATCTCTTTTGCATAGAGATAGTGGTATAGATTTGTCTGAGTTTTTCAATGTCTGAAGGGCTGGCTCTGCTTCATGGCGAGAGGCAGCCATGAAATGCCATCTTGAGTGGTCCTTCTCAAGAGCACAATCACAGTAGGAGAGAATTTTCTGGGCTGGAAGGGATTCTCAAAGATCATCGAGCCCGCATCCTGGGCCTGCCCAGGACAGCCTCAAGAATCACAGCCTGGGCCCAAGGGCAGTGCCCAAAGGGGTTTGGAGCTCTCTCAGGCTTGGTGCTGTGACGCCTTCCCTGGGGAGGCTGCTGCAGTGCCCAAGCACCCTGTGAAGGCTGAAGAGCCTTCTCCTTCTATGCAACCCAAGCCTCCACTGGCACATCTTCCATGCCATTCTCTTGGTTCTTCTCCATGGCCCCAAGACCCGAGAGAGTAGTGCACGCCCTTCTGCTTCCCGTCTTGAGGAAGCTGCAGACTGCTAGGGGGTGCTGCCTTTGAAAATCCAAGTGAAAAAACCCAGCAATTCCACCAAAGGGAGGGGAGCTGGGACAGAGGAGCTCGTGCTTTGCAATGATGAGGATGAGAAGGAAGGCTAGCGACACATCTTGGCAGAAGGATTTTTATCTGGAGCATTGTTTTCATCTCTTGCAGGTGGAAAGGGGAGGCACAATGAAAAGGAAAGCAAGAGCCAAGAGTCAGCCGTGAGTTTTGGCACAGGGTTAAAGGACAGCCAACTTGAGCAATGGCATAGAGGAGAACTGCTCTTTCAGAGTCAGGGTGGCATTGGGGCAAGGCTTTGGGTCTACGGGCGCTGTCTCTTGACCGCTCGCCTTTCTTACGTCCGCCTTCTTCTTCCTTTAGACACATCAATGTTGGCAGTGACTTTCAGGCCGAGCTCCCAGAGCTGCAGACCAGAGCAGCCAGTGAGGAGGAAGAGCATGCAAGCCTGGTGTGGAAACCCTGGGAGGAAGATGAATCTGACATGGAAAAACCAGACAGAGGTAGCTGTCAAGCTTCTCTTCCAGCCCTGGCATACTGGGCTGTGGGAAAGGCTGCTTCTTGGGTCCAAAGGCAGCTTTTTGCAGGCTCTGCTTCTCTCCTTGTCTCGCCCATCTTGCCACGTGCAAGTCTTAGAGGCAAGGAGAATGCTCTGCTTTTGCAGCAGAGCAGGCAAAAGAGCAAGCGTCCTGCTCTCCAAATTGGCCAGGGCCATTTGCCACTGGCAGAGGAGAGATTGGCCCCCACTTCTTCTTACAAAAGCTGCTTGGATGGGAGAGCCAGCAGCACTGTGTGGGCCTTTGCTTCAGCTGCCCCTGTCTTTGCTGTGCTTTTCATGCTCTCCAAGCTGATGACTTTAGCTCCTGTGCTTTCCTTCTGCCTTGGAGATGGCAGGCTTTGCCCCTTCTGGGCTCAAGCCTGACTTTCAGTGGGTTTCTCTTGTGCTTGCAGTAAGAGAACTCTTGGACATGGCCAGCTCCCGTGGCGTTCCCGGGGCAGCAGCTAACCTGGAGCTGGCCCTGCACTGCCTGCACCAGGCTGGCGGCAGCGTTCCGGTAAGAAGCGGCTCTTTGGGCGCAGGGAGGAGTGGACAGGGAATTCAGAAGGCCCGGGCACTGGCACAGCCTTTCCTGGCTGCTCCTTGAAGAAGGCACTGAACAGGAAGCAGAGCCCTTGCTGCCTGTTGTGTCTCCTGCAGCTGGGCCAGGCCTGAGCCCTAATGGCTCGAGCAGGAAGAATATCTCTCCTGGAGGCACTGGCCGACGCTCCTGCAGCCTGCTGCCTTGTGAATGGCCTGGAGATCCCTGTTCTCTAAGACATTTGCAGGGGAAATTCCCAGAAGCCTCAGTGGGCCCAGGCAATTCTAGCTGCAGGAGCAGCAAGATCACTGACTTGGTCAGCCAAATGGCACTCTTGGGGAGCAGGATCAAAAGGCTGGGCAGCAAAACCCAGGGGCTGGCAGCAAATGCCAGTGTTTGAGCCCTATGGGAGCCAGTGGCCGGAATCCCTGAAGAGGCAAAGTAGCTGAAAGGCAGCATGGATGATTTTTGGCTTCTGCTTTTGTTGTGGGGCAGCTAAAGCCTTTTCCCCCTTTGATCTTGCAGGAGGCTCTGGAGATGCTGCTCTCGGGGGGGCCTCCAACACCTCAAGGCCATCCCTTGGCCGATTATCATTACGCAGGTAACCAAAGCAGAGCTTCTTCTTCACTGACACATGCTGCCGGCTCCTTAAGTGCCGTGGCAAGCATTTCTGCTTCAACAAATTGTGCTTAACACCCGCACGAGGTCTCCACTTCTCCGGGGGGCGGGCAAAGCACCAGCATCTCCTCCTTCAGCTTTACCTCTTTTCCATGCCTTTTCCCTGGGCCATGCCTGCTCCTGTCTTCCTTGCCTTCTGAGGGAGCAGACGTGGACACGGGTGAATGATGGCTGGCGCCGACTTGGTTTCGGCAGCCAGGGGGATCTGCTTCAAGCGGATAGAGGCATCAATTGACCCGCTGCTGCTTTTTACGGCCAGGCTCCGATAGATGGACACCTGAGGAGAAGGAGTCCTTCCAAAAGGCTTTCCACACCTACGGCAAGGATTTTCATCTGATCCAGAAGCAGGTAAAGCCATAGGACGTTCTTTACCCTAGCAGATCATCAGAAGGAAAGCTTGGTTATTTCAGCTACCAAAGACGGGACTTCAGTCTCTCTCTTCTCAAGCACCAAACACCTTCAAGTAGTAACAAAAGGGGACATCCAAGGCCTGCGGGAAAATGACGATCCTGCCTCTCCAGCCCTTTTCTGCAAGCTCTCTTGCAAGAAGCAGCTGTATTCTGTCAGACTTGTCTCACAGGTGTGCTGCTGCTTGCACAACACACATTGCGCTGGCATAATTGCAGTGAAGCGGGCAAAGAAGAACGGTGCTCGATGGATTTGTTGTTGGTCTGTGCATTACATGTGGTACCACGTAGCATAAGACACGGTTTATTCCTTTGCATGATGCCTCGCTTCCTCTAGATGATTTCATTTTACACCCTACTCCATTTCCTCCAGGATTTTCCTTCCTCCCTTACTCCATCTTCTGCTTTTTCTACAGCAGGCTCATTTGGGATTCCTTCTTTTTCTCTTCCCAACAGATCCAGAGTAAGACCGTGGCACAGTGTGTGGAGTACTACTACTCCTGGAAAAAAGAGCATCAACTTGCCAGCACCCTTGCTCAGGTGAGTGGCAAGAGAATCGAGACATGCCAGGAGGGAATCAAGGAACTGGCAGAAGGGGACACAAGCTGCTGGCAAGCCATGCCAGACGCCGCTTTGCCAGGATCCCGTCGTCCCCTGCACTGGGAAAGGCGCAGCAGATGCTGCCCAGGGCTTCATTGTGCTGCTGCCCTGGAATACGCAATCCTGGAGCATAACTTTGACCCAAGAAAGCAGCACTGCCACCAACATGGCCTTTGACTCTCTACAGCTTGGTTTCTCAAGGGCTGGCAGCCTTGCTGATTCCAATCACACCCTTCATTCCCCACTGCTTGCTAACAGCAGCAATCCCAGCTGCCTTCATGCAGATGCTGCACATTTTCAGGCATCTTTTGCAGCATCCCAGCCTACTCCCCAAGAAGGAGCTGCCGCTGCTGTGGCTCTGCTCAAACTTTCCTTACTGGCAAACAGCAATTTGCTTCAGAGACAGTGACAGAGAGAGAGAGAGAAGTACTATTGAGGGTAATAGAAAATGGGGGGAAGCATGTGTCTTCACTGATTTGACTGATTTCAAATCCCATTTGAAGCCTAGACATTTGTGGAAGAAAAGCAGAGAGAAATAGATGTTAGGCAGGGAGGTATAATTAAGAAGTGTGGAAGTAGAGATAGCCAGGCACTTATCCCAGCCCTTTGGGCTGTAGGAAAGAGGAGTCTTTTCCTCCGAGTGCTGGCTTGGCAGCCCGCCGCAGCCCACTGCCAAAGCCAGCCGTGTTCTCAGCTCTTTGGGCTTTGGAAGAATTTGCTTTGGCCCATAGATTTTTGTGCTGGACGCTCTGATTTGCAGCCTTCTGAGAGGAAGGAAACATTGATAAGAATTCTTTGATTTGCAGACTGCGTGCGAAGCAAAGAGCAGCAAAAGCCCCCCCAGAAAGGAGACTGGGCAGACAGGGAAGAGAAGCCGCAAGAGGGCTCGCAGCGCCGACTGTCCCTGCTGCCAAGCGCGCCAGCCGCCCCAGCCGGCGCGAGGCCCCTTTCCCTGCGGGCAGTGCAAACGGTGCGCAAGTTCCTCCTCTCTCTGCTCCAAGCTGCGCCTCTGCACTCAAACAGGCTGAGCCTTTTCAAAGGCACCACAGGGCAAGCTGAGGCCACTTGGAGGATGGGCCCTGCCAGCCGTGCTCAAGGTTACAACCCACTTCCAACCCAAAGGGCTCAGCTCAAACCCACTTCAATTCACAAGGAAACCTTGCCCTGCCCCCCAACAAGACGCACTTCATACAAGTAGGAATAGATAGCATCAAAGCTTGCTTTGATGGGGCTGGTCAACTTCAAACGGGGATGAAGCAAAAGGACGATGACGTTCCAAGGAATTGAAAGCACAGAGAGCAAACTCATGGTGATGATCAATTTGCATATGTGTCACAGCCTGAAAAGACAGAAATTCGGACTAAAAGGGAGGTCTCCGTGCTTGCTTTCATGGTGTGTATTAAATTGACAATGGATGGTTTGTTTCTTATCTTCCAGGGTGTTTGAAACCATCAAGGAAAGGAACAAACACAGGAGAAGACATGGCCCACGGAAGGAAGCAGAGCCTCTCGCCAAGAAGAAAAGGTCCAATTAGACAAGCCTGCAGTTGTGCAGGGCTAGCCATCAAGAGTTAGCCCTCAAGAAGACTAGATAGGAAGAAGATGGCTTTTAAGACTTTAGGGTTGCTTATTCTTCTACTGAGTTGACATGGTAGCAATCTCTCCATTTCTTAGTTCAGATTAGTTCCGATTAGTTCCGATTAGTTCCGATTAGTTCTGATTAGTTCCGATTAGTTCAGATTAGTAAAGTAGTATTATTGAAGATGTTTTTCTTAGTAGTCATAGATTTCTCAGTAAATGGAAGAGGTTTGGTGTTGGCTACGCTCTCTCTTTGGTCATTTTGCCTTTGTTGAGACACAACCTCTCTTTATCCTTAAAACAAAGTTTGTTCCAAATTCTGTCTTTTTGTCTGCATGAAATCACTCCAGCCAAGTTTGTTCCATTTGCCTGGTGTTGCAAGCATGGCACTTGCCCTGAGAGAAGAATGTGGGCACGTGAGTCCTCCCACCGGCCCAGCCCCCTGCTCAGCTGGCAGGACTTCCAAAGGGCCGTCTCCATGAGTGCCAAGGAAATAACGGTGGGGCTTCATCCTTTGATGCCTAAAAACCTCGGCTGGGAGTGCAAAGGGAGGCTTTGTTGAATTCAATGAATTGGAGCAAAATGAGTGATCTTGTCTCACTCCACTCTCTGGGATAAAAGCAGAGGGTTCCGTCCTTTTTTGCTGCCCAGCAACAGAACTTGCTTTCATTGTGGGCGACAGATGGACTTGAGCGCCTTCGAGGACGTTTCTAACCTCTCCGATTCTATAAAATCCCTATGCACCACAAAGACATCAGTGGTTGCATTTCAGTTTCAATGTAAAGGCCCACTCTCCCGCTCTCCAGGGCCTCCAGCAATCTCCGCAGCTAAAGCAGAGCGGCTGTGCCCATTATCCTCTCACTTCTCACAGCTTTGGCATTTGCAGCAAAGAAGAGTCAAAGTCACTCTTTGGTCTAGCCCAGCAAATGGCAGTGCCTAGCAAGGCTTTGGAGGCAGGGGCTGGGGAGGATGGAGAGGGGGCCAGGGAGGGGGGAATTGCCAGGCTGCTTCTGGCAAGGCGAGGGAAGCTTGCCCTTGTCCGATGGAGCCAGGGCAGGTGGGATTTGGAACCTACAAAGTATCTGCACTGCAGATACTTGAGAACCTACAAAGTATCTGCACTGCAGTGGGCCTTGGTACAGCTGCGCCCTGCCTTTGCTGGCGTGTGTGGAACACGCAGGCTGGCAAGGAAGCCAGATTTGCTCTTGCTTAACGCTAGGCGGGATGGCAGCAAAACTGGCTGGGTTTTGCCATAGCTGGGACCTCAGTCTTGAAACAAAGGTGAAGGCCGTCAGTGTGGAGAAGTCATTCTCTCAGTGTTCCTTTCTCAGAGCAAGCCCAGAGTATTAGAGATGAACATTCTCCCTTCTTCAAGGCAGCTGGAAGAATGACATAGAAATTCTGCACGACAGATTGACTACCAAAACATGCTGGTGGACTGCCCCAGGGTGCGGCCCCATCAGTTGCCCTGAAAAACATCCTGTTTCTCCAAGGTGCAAGGAAGGAGTGTTGCGGTGAGAGACCCGCTCACTAGGCCAAAGGAGGCAAAACATCAAGTGACATCTTGGGCAGCAATAGGACAACTGAGCAAGGGGGCAGGAGGAATGCCTTCACTTGCAGAGAAAGCTTTGCACTTGGTTCTGCACGGAACGCCTTGCAGCATCTAGCTCCTCTCAGAGCCCGAGGAGAGCCAGCGGCGGGAGTCGCCCTGCTTCTCCAGGGCAGGAGATGGGCTCTGGGCTCTGGGCCCTTGGACAGAGCCAGGCTCCTGTGCACATTCAGCTGCAGGCACCTTACAGAGAAGCCCAGGCAAGACCCAGAGCTGTCCCTGCACGCCTTTTGCCCGTCTCATCAGACCACTGATGAGAAATGCCCCAGGGGGAAGGTTCTCTCAGCAAACTTGCAGCCGAAGAAGCAAAAGGGGCAAAAGTGGCCCATCCCTGTTCCTGTCCCCTGGCTCCCCTGGGGTTCTCAATGGAATGTTGCCCCTAGCAACTGGCATTGTCTCCCACTCCTGTGGCCGTTGGTGGAACACTGGTGGAGCAGCGGTGGAGCAGCAGCTGCAGGATCTGCTCCTGGGCTCTCCCTGCCTCTCTCTCTCGCCTTCTGCACTCAGCGCCACACCCGGCCTCTGCATCCACATCCTCCTCCTCTCCTCTGCCGCCAGGCATCCCCACAGTCCCTTTGGGACTGTCAAAGGTAAGGAAGTCCATGTTTGCCCTCAAAGCACTAACAGAACGGCAGGAGGCTCCAGCTGCCTCTCCCGCCAGCCACCACAGACAGGGTGCGTGCTCGCTTTCCCCAGACGAGATTCCTCATGAAAGCGGGCTCCTACTTCTCTTGGAATAATGCTGCTCCCAGGGCAAACACAGACCTTTCCATAGAGGACAGAGAGAGCTGTCACGCTGCACTTGCAGATGCTAGTCCACTGATGACCTGATGAAATTTCTTGGCACCCATTTCACTCCTGAAACTTTGTTGTGCTGACCCAAAAACATATTGGTCATTCCTGAGGAGTTCAGGGCTCCAGTGTCAAAAAGTCCTGTTGCGCCCTCACCCTGCTCACACCTCCTCCAAAGCTTCAAAAAGCAGAAGGATGGCATTTCTCCTCTGTGATCCCTACCGTTCAGGGCATGGAAGCAGTTTGCTGGCCTTCTCCTCCAATAGGGGCTTTCATCTTCAACAATGATCTGGTTTCTGCAATTCTTAGAGACTTACATACTTACATCACTCACAGATCCATTCTGGTTTAATCGCTTTATAGTTTGTTTTTTGGGGGGTTTTTTTGATCTCTTTTGCATAGAGATAGTGGTATAGATTTGTCTGAGTTTTTCAATGTCTGAAGGGCTGGCTCTGCTTCATGGCGAGAGGCAGCCATGAAATGCCATCTTGAGTGGTCCTTCTCAAGAGCACAATCACAGTAGGAGAGAATTTTCTGGGCTGGAAGGGATTCTCAAAGATCATCGAGCCCGCATCCTGGGCCTGCCCAGGACAGCCTCAAGAATCACAGCCTGGGCCCAAGGGCAGTGCCCAAAGGGGTTTGGAGCTCTCTCAGGCTTGGTGCTGTGACGCCTTCCCTGGGGAGGCTGCTGCAGTGCCCAAGCACCCTGTGAAGGCTGAAGAGCCTTCTCCTTCTATGCAACCCAAGCCTCCACTGGCACATCTTCCATGCCATTCTCTTGGTTCTTCTCCATGGCCCCAAGACCCGAGAGAGTAGTGCACGCCCTTCTGCTTCCCGTCTTGAGGAAGCTGCAGACTGCTAGGGGGTGCTGCCTTTGAAAATCCAAGTGAAAAAACCCAGCAATTCCACCAAAGGGAGGGGAGCTGGGACAGAGGAGCTCGTGCTTTGCAATGATGAGGATGAGAAGGAAGGCTAGCGACACATCTTGGCAGAAGGATTTTTATCTGGAGCATTGTTTTCATCTCTTGCAGGTGGAAAGGGGAGGCACAATGAAAAGGAAAGCAAGAGCCAAGAGTCAGCCGTGAGTTTTGGCACAGGGTTAAAGGACAGCCAACTTGAGCAATGGCATAGAGGAGAACTGCTCTTTCAGAGTCAGGGTGGCATTGGGGCAAGGCTTTGGGTCTACGGGCGCTGTCTCTTGACCGCTCGCCTTTCTTACGTCCGCCTTCTTCTTCCTTTAGACACATCAATGTTGGCAGTGACTTTCAGGCCGAGCTCCCAGAGCTGCAGACCAGACCAGCCAGTGAGGAGGAAGAGCATGCAAGCCTGGTGTGGAAACCCTGGGAGGAAGATGAATCTGACATGGAAAAACCAGACAGAGGTAGCTGTCAAGCTTCTCTTCCAGCCCTGGCATACTGGGCTGTGGGAAAGGCTGCTTCTTGGGTCCAAAGGCAGCTTTTTGCAGGCTCTGCTTCTCTCCTTGTCTCGCCCATCTTGCCACGTGCAAGTCTTAGAGGCAAGGAGAATGCTCTGCTTTTGCAGCAGAGCAGGCAAAAGAGCAAGCGTCCTGCTCTCCAAATTGGCCAGGGGCATTTGCCACTGGCAGAGGAGAGATTGGCCCCCACTTCTTCTTACAAAAGCTGCTTGGATGGGAGAGCCAGCAGCACTGTGTGGGCCTTTGCTTCAGCTGCCCCTGTCTTTGCTGTGGTTTTCATGCTCTCCAAGCTGATGACTTTAGCTCCGCTGCTTTCCTTCTGCCTTGGAGATGGCAGGCTTTGCCCCTTCTGGGCTCAAGCCTGACTTTCGGTGGGTTTCTCTTGTGCTTGCAGTAAGAGAACTCTTGGACATGGCCAGCTCCCGTGGCGTTCCCGGGGCAGCAGCTAACCTGGAGCTGGCCCTGCACTGCCTGCACCAGGCTGGCGGCAGCGTTCCGGTAAGAAGCGGTTCTTTGGGCGCAGGGAGGAGTGGACAGGGAATTCAGAAGGCCTGGGCACTGGCACAGCCTTTCCTGGCTGCTCCTTGAAGAAGGCACTGAACAGGAAGCAGAGCCCTTGCTGCCTGTTGTGTCTCCTGCAGCTGGGCCAGGCCTGAGCCCTAATGGCTCGAGCAGGAAGAATATCTCTCCTGCAGGCACTGGCCGACGCTCCTGCAGCCTGCTGCCTTGTGAATGGCCTGGAGATCCCTGTTCTCTAAGACATTTGCAGGGGAAATTCCCAGAAGCCTCAGTGGGCCCAGGCAATTCTGGCTGCAGGAGCAGCAAGATCACTGACTTGGTCAGCCAAATGGCACTCTTGGGGAGCAGGATCAAAAGGCTGGGCAGCAAAACCCAGGGGCTGGCAGCAAATGCCAGTGTTTGAGCCCTATGGGAGCCAGTGGCCGGAATCCCTGAAGAGGCAAAGTAGCTGAAAGGCAGCATGGATGATTTTTGGCTTCTGCTTTTGTTGTGGGGCAGCTAAAGCCTTTTCCCCCTTTGATCTTGCAGGAGGCTCTGGAGATGCTGCTCTCGGGGGGGCCTCCAACACCTCAAGGCCATCCCTTGGCCGATTATCATTACGCAGGTAACCAAAGCAGAGCTTCTTCTTCACTGACACATGCTGCCGGCTCCTTAAGTGCCGTGGCAAGCATTTCTGCTTCAACACATTGTGCTTAACACCCGCACGAGGTCTCCACTTCTCCAGGGGGCGGGCAAAGCACCAGCATCTCCTCCTTCAGCTTTACTTCTTTTCCATGCCTTTTCCCTGGGCCATGCCTGCTCCTGTCTTCCTTGCCTTCTGAGGGAGCAGACGTGGACACGGGTGAATGATGGCTGGCGCCGACTTGGTTTCGGCAGCCAGGGGGATCTGCTTCAAGCGGATAGAGGCATCAATTGACCCGCTGCTGCTTTTTACGGCCAGGCTCCGATAGATGGACACCTGAGGAGAAGGAGTCCTTCCAAAAGGCTTTCCACACCTACGGCAAGGATTTTCATCTGATCCAGAAGCAGGTAAAGCCATAGGACGTTCTTTACCCTAGCAGATCATCAGAAGGAAAGCTTGGTTATTTCAGCTACCAAAGACGGGACTTCAGTCTCTCTCTTCTCAAGCACCAAACACCTTCAAGTAGTAACAAAAGGGGACATCCAAGGCCTGCGGGAAAATGACGATCCTGCCTCTCCAGCCCTTTTCTGCAAGCTCTCTTGCAAGAAGCAGCTGTATTCTGTCAGACTTGTCTCACAGGTGTGCTGCTGCTTGCACAACACACATTGCGCTGGCATAATTGCAGTGAAGCGGGCAAAGAAGAACGGTGCTCGATGGATTTGTTGTTGGTCTGTGCATTACATGTGGTACCACGTAGCATAAGACACGGTTTATTCCTTTGCATGATGCCTCGCTTCCTCTAGATGATTTCATTTTACACCCTACTCCATTTCCTCCAGGATTTTCCTTCCTCCCTTACTCCATCTTCTGCTTTTTCTACAGCAGGCTCATTTGGGATTCCTTCTTTTTCTCTTCCCAACAGATCCAGAGTAAGACCGTGGCACAGTGTGTGGAGTACTACTACTCCTGGAAAAAAGAGCATCAACTTGCCAGCACCCTTGCTCAGGTGAGTGGCAAGAGAATCGAGACATGCCAGGAGGGAATCAAGGAACTGGCAGAAGGGGACACAAGCTGCTGGCAAGCCATGCCAGACGCCGCTTTGCCAGGATCCCGTCGTCCCCTGCACTGGGAAAGGCGCAGCAGATGCTGCCCAGGGCTTCATTGTGCTGCTGCCCTGGAATACGCAATCCTGGAGCATAACTTTGACCCAAGAAAGCAGCACTGCCACCAACATGGCCTTTGACTCTCTACAGCTTGGTTTCTCAAGGGCTGGCAGCCTTGCTGATTCCAATCACACCCTTCATTCCCCACTGCTTGCTAACAGCAGCAATCCCAGCTGCCTTCATGCAGATGCTGCACATTTTCAGGCATCTTTTGCAGCATCCCAGCCTACTCCCCAAGAAGGAGCTGCCGCTGCTGTGGCTCTGCTCAAACTTTCCTTACTGGCAAACAGCAATTTGCTTCAGAGACAGTGACAGAGAGAGAGAGAGAAGTACTATTGAGGGTAATAGAAAATGGGGGGAAGCATGTGTCTTCACTGATTTGACTGATTTCAAATCCCATTTGAAGCCTAGACATTTGTGGAAGAAAAGCAGAGAGAAATAGATGTTAGGCAGGGAGGTATAATTAAGAAGTGTGGAAGTAGAGATAGCCAGGCACTTATCCCAGCCCTTTGGGCTGTAGGAAAGAGGAGTCTTTTCCTCCGAGTGCTGGCTTGGCAGCCCGCCGCAGCCCACTGCCAAAGCCAGCCGTGTTCTCAGCTCTTTGGGCTTTGGAAGAATTTGCTTTGGCCCATAGATTTTTGTGCTGGACGCTCTGATTTGCAGCCTTCTGAGAGGAAGGAAACATTGATAAGAATTCTTTGATTTGCAGACTGCGTGCGAAGCAAAGAGCAGCAAAAGCCCCCCCAGAAAGGAGACTGGGCAGACAGGGAAGAGAAGCCGCAAGAGGGCTCGCAGCGCCGACTGTCCCTGCTGCCAAGCGCGCCAGCCGCCCCAGCCGGCGCGAGGCCCCTTTCCCTGCGGGCAGTGCAAACGGTGCGCAAGTTCCTCCTCTCTCTGCTCCAAGCTGCGCCTCTGCACTCAAACAGGCTGAGCCTTTTCAAAGGCACCACAGGGCAAGCTGAGGCCACTTGGAGGATGGGCCCTGCCAGCCGTGCTCAAGGTTACAACCCACTTCCAACCCAAAGGGCTCAGCTCAAACCCACTTCAATTCACAAGGAAACCTTGCCCTGCCCCCCAGCAAGACGCACTTCATACAAGTAGGAATAGATAGCATCAAAGCTTGCTTTGATGGGGCTGGTCAACTTCAAACGGGGATGAAGCAAAAGGACGATGACGTTCCAAGGAATTGAAAGCACAGAGAGCAAACTCATGGTGATGATCAATTTGCATATGTGTCACAGCCTGAAAAGACAGAAATTCGGACTAAAAGGGAGGTCTCCGTGCTTGCTTTCATGGTGTGTATTAAATTGACAATGGATGGTTTGTTTCTTATCTTCCAGGGTGTTTGAAACCATCAAGGAAAGGAACAAACACAGGAGAAGACATGGCCCACGGAAGGAAGCAGAGCCTCTCGCCAAGAAGAAAAGGTCCAATTAGACAAGCCTGCAGTTGTGCAGGGCTAGCCATCAAGAGTTAGCCCTCAAGAAGACGAGATAGGAATAAGATGGCTTTTTAAGACTTTAGGGTTGCTTATTCTTCTACTGAGTTGACATGGTAGCAATCTCTCCATTTCTTAGTTCAGATTAGTTCCGATTAGTTCCGATTAGTTCCGATTAGTTCCGATTAGTTAAGTAGTATTATTGAAGATGTTTTTCTTAGTAGTCATAGATTTCTCAGTAAATGGAAGAGGTTTGGTGTTGGCTACGCTCTCTCTTTGGTCATTTTGCCTTTGTTGAGACACAACCTCTCTTTATCATTAAAACAAAGTTTGTTCCAAATTCTGTCTTTTTGTCTGCATGAAATCACTCCAGCCAAGTTTGTTCCATTTGCCTGGTGTTGCAAGCATGGCACTTGCCCTGAGAGAAGAATGTGGGCACGTGAGTCCTCCCACCGGCCCAGCCCCCTGCTCAGCTGGCAGGACTTCCAAAGGGCCGTCTCCATGAGTGCCAAGGAAATAACGGTGGGGCTTCATCCTTTGATGCCTAAAAACCTCGGCTGGGAGTGCAAAGGGAGGCTTTGTTGAATTCAATGAATTGGAGCAAAATGAGTGATCTTGTCTCACTCCACTCTCTGGGATAAAAGCAGAGGGTTCCGTCCTTTTTTGCTGCCCAGCAACAGAACTTGCTTTCATTGTGGGCGACAGATGGACTTGAGCGCCTTCGAGGACGTTTCTAACCTCTCCGATTCTATAAAATCCCTATGCACCACAAAGACATCAGTGGTTGCATTTCAGTTTCAATGTAAAGGCCCACTCTCCCGCTCTGGGCCTCCAGCAATCTCCTCAGCTAAAGCAGAGCGGCTGTGCCCATTATCCTCTCACTTCTCACAGCTTTGGCATTTGCAGCAAAGAAGAGTCAAAGTCACTCTTTGGTCTAGCCCAGCAAATGGCAGTGCCTAGCAAGGCTTTGGAGGCAGGGGCTGGGGAGGATGGAGAGGGGGCCAGGGAGGGGGGAATTGCCAGGCTGCTTCTGGCAAGGCGAGGGAAGCTTGCCCTTGTCCGATGGAGCCAGGGCAGGTGGGATTTGGAACCTACAAAGTATCTGCACTGCAGATACTTGAGAACCTACAAAGTATCTGCACTGCAGTGGGCCTTGGTACAGCTGCGCCCTGCCTTTGCTGGCGTGTGTGGAACACGCAGGCTGGCAAGGAAGCCAGATTTGCTCTTGCTTAACGCTAGGTGGGATGGCAGCAAAACTGGCTGGGTTTTGCCATAGCTGGGACCTCAGTCTTGAAACAAAGGTGAAGGCCGTCAGTGTGGAGAAGTCATTCTCTCAGTGTTCCTTTCTCAGAGCAAGCCCAGAGTATTAGAGATGAACATTCTCCCTTCTTCAAGGCAGCTGGAAGAATGACATAGAAATTCTGCACGACAGATTGACTACCAAAACATGCTGGTGGACTGCCCCAGTGTGCGGCCCCATCAGTTGCCCTGAAAAACATCCTGTTTCTCCAAGGTGCAAGGAAGGAGTGTTGCGGTGAGAGACCCGCTCACTAGGCCAAAGGAGGCAAAACATCAAGTGACATCTTGGGCAGCAATAGGACAACTGAGCAAGGGGGCAGGAGGAATGCCTTCACTTGCAGAGAAAGCTTTGCACTTGGTTCTGCACGGAGCGCCTTGCAGCATCTAGCTCCCCTCAGAGCCCGAGGAGAGCCAGCGGCGGGAGTCGCCCTGCTTCTCCAGGGCAGGAGATGGGCTCTGGGCTCTGGGTCCTTGGACAGAGCCAGGCTCCTGTGCACATTCAGCTGCAGGCACCTTGCAGAGAAGCCCAGGCAAGACCCAGAGCTGTCCCTGCACGCCTTTTGCCCGTCTCATCAGACCACTGATGAGAAATGCCCCACGGGGAAGGTTCTCTCAGCAAACTTGCAGCCAAAGAAGCAAAAGGGGCAAAGGTGGCCCATCCCTGTTCCTGTCCCCTGGCTCCCCTGGGGTTCTCAATGGAATGTTGCCCCTAGCAACTGGCATTGTCTCCCACTCCTGTGGCCGTTGGTGGAACACTGGTGGAGCAGCGGTGGAGCAGCAGCTGCAGGATCTGCTCCTGGGCTCTCCCTGCCTCTCTCTCTCGCCTTCTGCACTCAGCGCCACACCCGGCCTCTGCATCCACATCTTCCTCCTCTCCTCTGCCGCCAGGCATCCCCACAGTCCCTTTGGGACTGTCAAAGGTAAGGAAGTCCATGTTTGCCCTCAAAGCACTAACAGAACGGCAGGAGGCTCCAGCTGCCTCTCCCGCCAGCCACCACAGACAGGGTGCGTGCTCGCTTTCCCCAGACGAGATTCCTCATGAAAGCGGGCTCCTACTTCTCTTGGAATAATGCTGCTCCCAGGGCAAACACAGACCTTTCCATAGAGGACAGAGAGAGCTGTCACGCTGCACTTGCAGATGCTAGTCCACTGATGACCTGATGAAATTTCTTGGCACCCATTTCACTCCTGAAACTTTGTTGTGCTGACCCAAAAACATATTGGTCATTCCTGAGGAGTTCAGGGCTCCAGTGTCAAAAAGTCCTGTTGCACCCTCACCCTGCTCACACCTCCTCCAAAGCTTCAAAAACCAGAAGGATGGCATTTCTCCTCTGTGATCCCTACCGTTCAGGGCATGGAAGCAGTTTGCTGGCCTTCTCCTCCAATAGGGGCTTTCATCTTCAATAATGATCTGGTTTCTGCAATTCTTAGAGACTTACATACTTACATCACTCACAGATCCATTCTGGTTTAATCGCTTTATAGTTTGTTTTTTGGGGGGTTTTTTTGATCTCTTTTGCATAGAGATAGTGGTATAGATTTGTCTGAGTTTTTCAATGTCTGAAGGGCTGGCTCTGCTTCATGGCGAGAGGCAGCCATGAAATGCCATCTTGAGTGGTCCTTCTCAAGAGCACAATCACAGTAGGAGAGAATTTTCTGGGCTGGAAGGGATTCTCAAAGATCATCGAGCCCGCATCCTGGGCCTGCCCAGGACAGCCTCAAGAATCACAGCCTGGGCCCAAGGGCAGTGCCCAAAGGGGTTTGGAGCTCTCTCAGGCTTGGTGCTGTGACGCCTTCCCTGGGGAGGCTGCTGCAGTGCCCTAGCACCCTCTGAAGGCTGAAGAGCCTTCTCCTTCTATGCAACCCAAGCCTCCACTGGCACATCTTCCATGCCATTCTCTTGGTTCTTCTCCCTGGCCCCAAGACCCGAGAGAGTAGTGCACGCCCTTCTGCTTCCCGTCTTGAGGAAGCTGCAGACTGCTAGGGGGTGCTGCCTTTGAAAATCCAAGTGAAAAAACCCAGCAATTCCACCAAAGGGAGGGGAGCTGGGACAGAGGAGCTCGTGCTTTGCAATGATGAGGATGAGAAGGAAGGCTAGCGACACATCTTGGCAGAAGGATTTTTATCTGGAGCATTGTTTTCATCTCTTGCAGGTGGAAAGGGGAGGCACAATGAAAAGGAAAGCAAGAGCCAAGAGTCAGCCGTGAGTTTTGGCACAGGGTTAAAGGACAGCCAACTTGAGCAATGGCATAGAGGAGAACTGCTCTTTCAGAGTCAGGGTGGCATTGGGGCAAGGCTTTGGGTCTACGGGCGCTGTCTCTTGACCGCTCGCCTTTCTTACGTCCGCCTTCTTCTTCCTTTAGACACATCAATGTTGGCAGTGACTTTCAGGCCGAGCTCCCAGAGCTGCAGACCAGACCAGCCAGTGAGGAGGAAGAGCATGCAAGCCTGGTGTGGAAACCCTGGGAGGAAGATGAATCTGACATGGAAAAACCGGACAGAGGTAGCTGTCAAGCTTCTCTTCCAGCCCTGGCATACTGGGCTGTGGGAAAGGCTGTTTCTTGGGTCCAAAGGCAGCTTTTTGCAGGCTCTGCTTCTCTCCTTGTCTCGCCCATCTTGCCACGTGCAAGTCTTAGAGGCAAGGAGAATGCTCTGCTTTTGCAGCAGAGCAGGCAAAAGAGCAAGCGTCCTGCTCTCCAAATTGGCCAGGGCCATTTGCCACTGGCAGAGGAGAGATTGGCCCCCACTTCTTCTTACAAAAGCTGCTTGGATGGGAGAGCCAGCAGCACTGTGTGGGCCTTTGCTTCAGCTGCCCCTGTCTTTGCTGTGCTTTTCATGCTCTCCAAGCTGATGACTTTAGCTCCTGTGCTTTCCTTCTGCCTTGGAGATGGCAGGCTTTGCCCCTTCTGGGCTCAAGCCTGACTTTCAGTGGGTTTCTCTTGTGCTTGCAGTAAGAGAACTCTTGGACATGGCCAGCTCCCGTGGCGTTCCCGGGGCAGCAGCTAACCTGGAGCTGGCCCTGCACTGCCTGCACCAGGCTGGCGGCAGCGTTCCGGTAAGAAGCGGCTCTTTGGGCGCAGGGAGGAGTGGACAGGGAATTCAGAAGGCCCGGGCACTGGCACAGCCTTTCCTGGCTGCTCCTTGAAGAAGGCACTGAACAGGAAGCAGAGCCCTTGCTGCCTGTTGTGTCTCCTGCAGCTGGGCCAGGCCTGAGCCCTAATGGCTCGAGCAGGAAGAATATCTCTCCTGGAGGCACTGGCCGACGCTCCTGCAGCCTGCTGCCTTGTGAATGGCCTGGAGATCCCTGTTCTCTAAGACATTTGCAGGGGAAATTCCCAGAAGCCTCAGTGGGCCCAGGCAATTCTAGCTGCAGGAGCAGCAAGATCACTGACTTGGTCAGCCAAATGGCACTCTTGGGGAGCAGGATCAAAAGGCTGGGCAGCAAAACCCAGGGGCTGGCAGCAAATGCCAGTGTTTGAGCCCTATGGGAGCCAGTGGCCGGAATCCCTGAAGAGGCAAAGTAGCTGAAAGGCAGCATGGATGATTTTTGGCTTCTGCTTTTGTTGTGGGGCAGCTAAAGCCTTTTCCCCCTTTGATCTTGCAGGAGGCTCTGGAGATGCTGCTCTCGGGGGGGCCTCCAACACCTCAAGGCCATCCCTTGGCCGATTATCATTACGCAGGTAACCAAAGCAGAGCTTCTTCTTCACTGACACATGCTGCCGGCTCCTTAAGTGCCGTGGCAAGCATTTCTGCTTCAACAAATTGTGCTTAACACCCGCACGAGGTCTCCACTTCTCCGGGGGGCGGGCAAAGCACCAGCATCTCCTCCTTCAGCTTTACCTCTTTTCCATGCCTTTTCCCTGGGCCATGCCTGCTCCTGTCTTCCTTGCCTTCTGAGGGAGCAGACGTGGACACGGGTGAATGATGGCTGGCGCCGACTTGGTTTCGGCAGCCAGGGGGATCTGCTTCAAGCGGATAGAGGCATCAATTGACCCGCTGCTGCTTTTTACGGCCAGGCTCCGATAGATGGACACCTGAGGAGAAGGAGTCCTTCCAAAAGGCTTTCCACACCTACGGCAAGGATTTTCATCTGATCCAGAAGCAGGTAAAGCCATAGGACGTTCTTTACCCTAGCAGATCATCAGAAGGAAAGCTTGGTTATTTCAGCTACCAAAGACGGGACTTCAGTCTCTCTCTTCTCAAGCACCAAACACCTTCAAGTAGTAACAAAAGGGGACATCCAAGGCCTGCGGGAAAATGACGATCCTGCCTCTCCAGCCCTTTTCTGCAAGCTCTCTTGCAAGAAGCAGCTGTATTCTGTCAGACTTGTCTCACAGGTGTGCTGCTGCTTGCACAACACACATTGCGCTGGCATAATTGCAGTGAAGCGGGCAAAGAAGAACGGTGCTCGATGGATTTGTTGTTGGTCTGTGCATTACATGTGGTACCACGTAGCATAAGACACGGTTTATTCCTTTGCATGATGCCTCGCTTCCTCTAGATGATTTCATTTTACACCCTACTCCATTTCCTCCAGGATTTTCCTTCCTCCCTTACTCCATCTTCTGCTTTTTCTACAGCAGGCTCATTTGGGATTCCTTCTTTTTCTCTTCCCAACAGATCCAGAGTAAGACCGTGGCACAGTGTGTGGAGTACTACTACTCCTGGAAAAAAGAGCATCAACTTGCCAGCACCCTTGCTCAGGTGAGTGGCAAGAGAATCGAGACATGCCAGGAGGGAATCAAGGAACTGGCAGAAGGGGACACAAGCTGCTGGCAAGCCATGCCAGACGCCGCTTTGCCAGGATCCCGTCGTCCCCTGCACTGGGAAAGGCGCAGCAGATGCTGCCCAGGGCTTCATTGTGCTGCTGCCCTGGAATACGCAATCCTGGAGCATAACTTTGACCCAAGAAAGCAGCACTGCCACCAACATGGCCTTTGACTCTCTACAGCTTGGTTTCTCAAGGGCTGGCAGCCTTGCTGATTCCAATCACACCCTTCATTCCCCACTGCTTGCTAACAGCAGCAATCCCAGCTGCCTTCATGCAGATGCTGCACATTTTCAGGCATCTTTTGCAGCATCCCAGCCTACTCCCCAAGAAGGAGCTGCCGCTGCTGTGGCTCTGCTCAAACTTTCCTTACTGGCAAACAGCAATTTGCTTCAGAGACAGTGACAGAGAGAGAGAGAGAAGTACTATTGAGGGTAATAGAAAATGGGGGGAAGCATGTGTCTTCACTGATTTGACTGATTTCAAATCCCATTTGAAGCCTAGACATTTGTGGAAGAAAAGCAGAGAGAAATAGATGTTAGGCAGGGAGGTATAATTAAGAAGTGTGGAAGTAGAGATAGCCAGGCACTTATCCCAGCCCTTTGGGCTGTAGGAAAGAGGAGTCTTTTCCTCCGAGTGCTGGCTTGGCAGCCCGCCGCAGCCCACTGCCAAAGCCAGCCGTGTTCTCAGCTCTTTGGGCTTTGGAAGAATTTGCTTTGGCCCATAGATTTTTGTGCTGGACGCTCTGATTTGCAGCCTTCTGAGAGGAAGGAAACATTGATAAGAATTCTTTGATTTGCAGACTGCGTGCGAAGCAAAGAGCAGCAAAAGCCCCCCCAGAAAGGAGACTGGGCAGACAGGGAAGAGAAGCCGCAAGAGGGCTCGCAGCGCCGACTGTCCCTGCTGCCAAGCGCGCCAGCCGCCCCAGCCGGCGCGAGGCCCCTTTCCCTGCGGGCAGTGCAAACGGTGCGCAAGTTCCTCCTCTCTCTGCTCCAAGCTGCGCCTCTGCACTCAAACAGGCTGAGCCTTTTCAAAGGCACCACAGGGCAAGCTGAGGCCACTTGGAGGATGGGCCCTGCCAGCCGTGCTCAAGGTTACAACCCACTTCCAACCCAAAGGGCTCAGCTCAAACCCACTTCAATTCACAAGGAAACCTTGCCCTGCCCCCCAGCAAGACGCACTTCATACAAGTAGGAATAGATAGCATCAAAGCTTGCTTTGATGGGGCTGGTCAACTTCAAACGGGATGAAGCAAAAGGACGATGACGTTCCAAGGAATTGAAAGCACAGAGAGCAAACTCATGGTGATGATCAATTTGCATATGTGTCACAGCCTGAAAAGACAGAAATTCGGACTAAAAGGGAGGTCTCCGTGCTTGCTTTCATGGTGTGTATTAAATTGACAATGGATGGTTTGTTTCTTATCTTCCAGGGTGTTTGAAACCATCAAGGAAAGGAACAAACACAGGAGAAGACATGGCCCACGGAAGGAAGCAGAGCCTCTCGCCAAGAAGAAAAGGTCCAATTAGACAAGCCTGCAGTTGTGCAGGGCTAGCCATCAAGAGTTAGCCCTCAAGAAGACGAGATAGGAATAAGATGGCTTTTTAAGACTTTAGGGTTGCTTATTCTTCTACTGAGTTGACATGGTAGCAATCTCTCAATTTCTTAGTTCAGATTAGTTTCGATTAGTTCTGATTAGTTCCGATTAGTTCAGATTAGTAAAGTAGTATTATTGAAGATGTTTTTCTTAGTAGTCATAGATTTCTCAGTAAATGGAAGAGGTTTGGTGTTGGCTACGCTCTCTCTTTGGTCATTTTGCCTTTGTTGAGACACAACCTCTCTTTATCATTAAAACAAAGTTTGTTCCAAATTCTGTCTTTTTGTCTGCATGAAATCACTCCAGCCAAGTTTGTTCCATTTGCCTGGTGTTGCAAGCATGGCACTTGCCCTGAGAGAAGAATGTGGGCACGTGAGTCCTCCCACCGGCCCAGCCCCCTGCTCAGCTGGCAGGACTTCCAAAGGACCGTCTCCATGAGTGCCAAGGAAATAACGGTGGGGCTTCATCCTTTGATGCCTAAAAACCTCGGCTGGGAGTGCAAAGGGAGGCTTTGTTGAATTCAATGAATTGGAGCAAAATGAGTGATCTTGTCTCACTCCACTTTCTGGGATAAAAGCAGAGGGTTCCGTCCTTTTTTGCTGCCCAGCAACAGAACTTGCTTTCATTGTGGGCGACAGATGGACTTGAGCGCCTTCGAGGACGTTTCTAACCTCTCCGATTCTATAAAATCCCTATGCACCACAAAGACATCAGTGGTTGCATTTCAGTTTCAATGTAAAGGCCCACTCTCCCGCTCTGGGCCTCCAGCAATCTCCTCAGCTAAAGCAGAGCGGCTGTGCCCATTATCCTCTCACTTCTCACAGCTTTGGCATTTGCAGCAAAGAAGAGTCAAAGTCACTCTTTTGTCTAGCCCAGCAAATGGCAGTGCCTAGCAAGGCTTTGGAGGCAGGGGCTGGGGAGGATGGAGAGGGGGCCAGGGAGGGGGGAATTGCCAGGCTGCTTCTGGCAAGGCGAGGGAAGCTTGCCCTTGTCCGATGGAGCCAGGGCAGGTGGGATTTGGAACCTACAAAGTATCTGCACTGCAGATACTTGAGAACCTACAAAGTATCTGCACTGCAGTGGGCCTTGGTACAGCTGCGCCCTGCCTTTGCTGGCGTGTGTGGAACACGCAGGCTGGCAAGGAAGCCAGATTTGCTCTTGCTTAACGCTAGGCGGGATGGCAGCAAAACTGGCTGGGTTTTGCCATAGCTGGGACCTCAGTCTTGAAACAAAGGTGAAGGCCGTCAGTGTGGAGAAGTCATTCTCTCAGTGTTCCTTTCTCAGAGCAAGCCCAGAGTATTAGAGATGAACATTCTCCCTTCTTCAAGGCAGCTGGAAGAATGACATAGAAATTCTGCACGACAGATTGACTACCAAAACATGCTGGTGGACTGCCCCAGTGTGCGGCCCCATCAGTTGCCCTGAAAAACATCCTGTTTCTCCAAGGTGCAAGGAAGGAGTGTTGCGGTGAGAGACCCGCTCACTAGGCCAAAGGAGGCAAAACATCAAGTGACATCTTGGGCAGCAATAGGACAACTGAGCAAGGGGGCAGGAGGAATGCCTTCACTTGCAGAGAAAGCTTTGCACTTGGTTCTGCACGGAACGCCTTGCAGCATCTAGCTCCTCTCAGAGCCCGAGGAGAGCCAGCGGTGGGAGTCGCCCTGCTTCTCCAGGGCAGGAGATGGGCTCTGGGCTCTGGGCCCTTGGACAGAGCCAGGCTCCTGTGCACATTCAGCTGCAGGCACCTTACAGAGAAGCCCAGGCAAGACCCAGAGCTGTCCCTGCACGCCTTTTGCCCGTCTCATCAGACCAATGATGAGAAATGCCCCAGGGGGAAGGTTCTCTCAGCAAACTTGCAGCCGAAGAAGCAAAAGGGGCAAAGGTGGCCCATCCCTGTTCCTGTCCCCTGGCTCCCCTGGGGTTCTCAATGGAATGTTGCCCCTAGCAACTGGCATTGTCTCCCACTCCTGTGGCCGTTGGTGGAACACTGGTGGAGCAGCGGTGGAGCAGCAGCTGCAGGATCTGCTCCTGGGCTCTCCCTGCCTCTCTCTCTCGCCTTCTGCACTCAGCGCCACACCCGGCCTCTGCATCCACATCCTCCTCCTCTCCTCTGCCGCCAGGCATCCCCACAGTCCCTTTGGGACTGTCAAAGGTAAGGAAGTCCATGTTTGCCCTCAAAGCACTAACAGAACGGCAGGAGGCTCCAGCTGCCTCTCCCGCCAGCCACCACAGACAGGGTGCGTGCTCGCTTTCCCCAGACGAGATTCCTCATGAAAGCGGGCTCCTACTTCTCTTGGAATAATGCTGCTCCCAGGGCAAACACAGACCTTTCCATAGAGGACAGAGAGAGCTGTCACGCTGCACTTGCAGATGCTAGTCCACTGATGACCTGATGAAATTTCTTGGCACCCATTTCACTCCTGAAACTTTGTTGTGCTGACCCAAAAACATATTGGTCATTCCTGAGGAGTTCAGGGCTCCAGTGTCAAAAAGTCCTGTTGTGCCCTCACCCTGCTCACACCTCCTCCAAAGCTTCAAAAAGCAGAAGGATGGCATTTCTCCTCTGTGATCCCTACCGTTCAGGGCATGGAAGCAGTTTGCTGGCCTTCTCCTCCAATAGGGGCTTTCATCTTCAACAATGATCTGGTTTCTGCAATTCTTAGAGACTTACATACTTACATCACTCACAGATCCATTCTGGTTTAATCGCTTTATAGTTTGTTTTTTGGGGGGTTTTTTTGATCTCTTTTGCATAGAGATAGTGGTATAGATTTGTCTGAGTTTTTCAATGTCTGAAGGGCTGGCTCTGCTTCATGGCGAGAGGCAGCCATGAAATGCCATCTTGAGTGGTCCTTCTCAAGAGCACAATCACAGTAGGAGAGAATTTTCTGGGCTGGAAGGGATTCTCAAAGATCATCGAGCCCGCATCCTGGGCCTGCCCAGGACAGCCTCAAGAATCACAGCCTGGGCCCAAGGGCAGTGCCCAAAGGGGTTTGGAGCTCTCTCAGGCTTGGTGCTGTGACGCCTTCCCTGGGGAGGCTGCTGCAGTGCCCAAGCACCCTGTGAAGGCTGAAGAGCCTTCTCCTTCTATGCAACCCAAGCCTCCACTGGCACATCTTCCATGCCATTCTCTTGGTTCTTCTCCATGGCCCCAAGACCCGAGAGAGTAGTGCACGCCCTTCTGCTTCCCGTCTTGAGGAAGCTGCAGACTGCTAGGGGGTGCTGCCTTTGAAAATCCAAGTGAAAAAACCCAGCAATTCCACCAAAGGGAGGGGAGCTGGGACAGAGGAGCTCGTGCTTTGCAATGATGAGGATGAGAAGGAAGGCTAGCGACACATCTTGGCAGAAGGATTTTTATCTGGAGCATTGTTTTCATCTCTTGCAGGTGGAAAGGGGAGGCACAATGAAAAGGAAAGCAAGAGCCAAGAGTCAGCCGTGAGTTTTGGCACAGGGTTAAAGGACAGCCAACTTGAGCAATGGCATAGAGGAGAACTGCTCTTTCAGAGTCAGGGTGGCATTGGGGCAAGGCTTTGGGTCTACGGGCGCTGTCTCTTGACCGCTCGCCTTTCTTACGTCCGCCTTCTTCTTCCTTTAGACACATCAATGTTGGCAGTGACTTTCAGGCCGAGCTCCCAGAGCTGCAGACCAGACCAGCCAGTGAGGAGGAAGAGCATGCAAGCCTGGTGTGGAAACCCTGGGAGGAAGATGAATCTGACATGGAAAAACCAGACAGAGGTAGCTGTCAAGCTTCTCTTCCAGCCCTGGCATACTGGGCTGTGGGAAAGGCTGCTTCTTGGGTCCAAAGGCAGCTTTTTGCAGGCTCTGCTTCTCTCCTTGTCTCGCCCATCTTGCCACGTGCAAGTCTTAGAGGCAAGGAGAATGCTCTGCTTTTGCAGCAGAGCAGGCAAAAGAGCAAGCGTCCTGCTCTCCAAATTGGCCAGGGCCATTTGCCACTGGCAGAGGAGAGATTGGCCCCCACTTCTTCTTACAAAAGCTGCTTGGATGGGAGAGCCAGCAGCACTGTGTGGGCCTTTGCTTCAGCTGCCCCTGTCTTTGCTGTGCTTTTCATGCTCTCCAAGCTGATGACTTTAGCTCCTGTGCTTTCCTTCTGCCTTGGAGATGGCAGGCTTTGCCCCTTCTGGGCTCAAGCCTGACTTTCGGTGGGTTTCTCTTGTGCTTGCAGTAAGAGAACTCTTGGACATGGCCAGCTCCCGTGGCGTTCCCGGGGCAGCAGCTAACCTGGAGCTGGCCCTGCACTGCCTGCACCAGGCTGGCGGCAGCGTTCCGGTAAGAAGCGGCTCTTTGGGCGCAGGGAGGAGTGGACAGGGAATTCAGAAGGCCCGGGCACTGGCACAGCCTTTCCTGGCTGCTCCTTGAAGAAGGCACTGAACAGGAAGCAGAGCCCTTGCTGCCTGTTGTGTCTCCTGCAGCTGGGCCAGGCCTGAGCCCTAATGGCTCGAGCAGGAAGAATATCTCTCCTGCAGGCACTGGCCGACGCTCCTGCAGCCTGCTGCCTTGTGAATGGCCTGGAGATCCCTGTTCTCTAAGGCATTTGCAGGGGAAATTCCCAGAAGCCTCAGTGGGCCCAGGCAATTCTGGCTGCAGGAGCAGCAAGATCACTGACTTGGTCAGCCAAATGGCACTCTTGGGGAGCAGGATCAAAAGGCTGGGCAGCAAAACCCAGGGGCTGGCAGCAAATGCCAGTGTTTGAGCCCTATGGGAGCCAGTGGCCGGAATCCCTGAAGAGGCAAAGTAGCTGAAAGGCAGCATGGATGATTTTTGGCTTCTGCTTTTGTTGTGGGGCAGCTAAAGCCTTTTCCCCCTTTGATCTTGCAGGAGGCTCTGGAGATGCTGCTCTCGGGGGGGCCTCCAACACCTCAAGGCCATCCCTTGGCCGATTATCATTACGCAGGTAACCAAAGCAGAGCTTCTTCTTCACTGACACATGCTGCCGGCTCCTTAAGTGCCGTGGCAAGCATTTCTGCTTCAACAAATTGTGCTTAACACCCGCACGAGGTCTCCACTTCTCCGGGGGGCGGGCAAAGCACCAGCATCTCCTCCTTCAGCTTTACTTCTTTTCCATGCCTTTTCCCTGGGCCATGCCTGCTCCTGTCTTCCTTGCCTTCTGAGGGAGCAGACGTGGACACGGGTGAATGATGGCTGGCGCCGACTTGGTTTCGGCAGCCAGGGGGATCTGCTTCAAGCGGATAGAGGCATCAATTGACCCGCTGCTGCTTTTTACGGCCAGGCTCCGATAGATGGACACCTGAGGAGAAGGAGTCCTTCCAAAAGGCTTTCCACACCTACGGCAAGGATTTTCATCTGATCCAGAAGCAGGTAAAGCCATAGGACGTTCTTTACCCTAGCAGATCATCAGAAGGAAAGCTTGGTTATTTCAGCTACCAAAGACGGGACTTCAGTCTCTCTCTTCTCAAGCACCAAACACCTTCAAGTAGTAACAAAAGGGGACATCCAAGGCCTGCGGGAAAATGACGATCCTGCCTCTCCAGCCCTTTTCTGCAAGCTCTCTTGCAAGAAGCAGCTGTATTCTGTCAGACTTGTCTCACAGGTGTGCTGCTGCTTGCACAACACACATTGCGCTGGCATAATTGCAGTGAAGCGGGCAAAGAAGAACGGTGCTCGATGGATTTGTTGTTGGTCTGTGCATTACATGTGGTACCACGTAGCATAAGACACGGTTTATTCCTTTGCATGATGCCTCGCTTCCTCTAGATGATTTCATTTTACACCCTACTCCATTTCCTCCAGGATTTTCCTTCCTCCCTTACTCCATCTTCTGCTTTTTCTACAGCAGGCTCATTTGGGATTCCTTCTTTTTCTCTTCCCAACAGATCCAGAGTAAGACCGTGGCACAGTGTGTGGAGTACTACTACTCCTGGAAAAAAGAGCATCAACTTGCCAGCACCCTTGCTCAGGTGAGTGGCAAGAGAATCGAGACATGCCAGGAGGGAATCAAGGAACTGGCAGAAGGGGACACAAGCTGCTGGCAAGCCATGCCAGACGCCGCTTTGCCAGGATCCCGTCGTCCCCTGCACTGGGAAAGGCGCAGCAGATGCTGCCCAGGGCTTCATTGTGCTGCTGCCCTGGAATACGCAATCCTGGAGCATAACTTTGACCCAAGAAAGCAGCACTGCCACCAACATGGCCTTTGACTCTCTACAGCTTGGTTTCTCAAGGGCTGGCAGCCTTGCTGATTCCAATCACACCCTTCATTCCCCACTGCTTGCTAACAGCAGCAATCCCAGCTGCCTTCATGCAGATGCTGCACATTTTCAGGCATCTTTTGCAGCATCCCAGCCTACTCCCCAAGAAGGAGCTGCCGCTGCTGTGGCTCTGCTCAAACTTTCCTTACTGGCAAACAGCAATTTGCTTCAGAGACAGTGACAGAGAGAGAGAGAGAAGTACTATTGAGGGTAATAGAAAATGGGGGGAAGCATGTGTCTTCACTGATTTGACTGATTTCAAATCCCATTTGAAGCCTAGACATTTGTGGAAGAAAAGCAGAGAGAAATAGATGTTAGGCAGGGAGGTATAATTAAGAAGTGTGGAAGTAGAGATAGCCAGGCACTTATCCCAGCCCTTTGGGCTGTAGGAAAGAGGAGTCTTTTCCTCCGAGTGCTGGCTTGGCAGCCCGCCGCAGCCCACTGCCAAAGCCAGCTGTGTTCTCAGCTCTTTGGGCTTTGGAAGAATTTGCTTTGGCCCATAGATTTTTGTGCTGGACGCTCTGATTTGCAGCCTTCTGAGAGGAAGGAAACATTGATAAGAATTCTTTGATTTGCAGACTGCGTGCGAAGCAAAGAGCAGCAAAAGCCCCCCCAGAAAGGAGACTGGGCAGACAGGGAAGAGAAGCCGCAAGAGGGCTCGCAGCGCCGACTGTCCCTGCTGCCAAGCGCGCCAGCCGCCCCAGCCGGCGCGAGGCCCCTTTCCCTGCGGGCAGTGCAAACGGTGCGCAAGTTCCTCCTCTCTCTGCTCCAAGCTGCGCCTCTGCACTCAAACAGGCTGAGCCTTTTCAAAGGCACCACAGGGCAAGCTGAGGCCACTTGGAGGATGGGCCCTGCCAGCCGTGCTCAAGGTTACAACCCACTTCCAACCCAAAGGGCTCAGCTCAAACCCACTTCAATTCACAAGGAAACCTTGCCCTGCCCCCCAGCAAGACGCACTTCATACAAGTAGGAATAGATAGCATCAAAGCTTGCTTTGATGGGGCTGGTCAACTTCAAACGGGGATGAAGCAAAAGGACGATGACGTTCCAAGGAATTGAAAGCACAGAGAGCAAACTCATGGTGATGATCAATTTGCATATGTGTCACAGCCTGAAAAGACAGAAATTCGGACTAAAAGGGAGGTCTCCGTGCTTGCTTTCATGGTGTGTATTAAATTGACAATGGATGGTTTGTTTCTTATCTTCCAGGGTGTTTGAAACCATCAAGGAAAGGAACAAACACAGGAGAAGACATGGCCCACGGAAGGAAGCAGAGCCTCTCGCCAAGAAGAAAAGGTCCAATTAGACAAGCCTGCAGTTGTGCAGGGCTAGCCATCAAGAGTTAGCCCTCAAGAAGACGAGATAGGAATAAGATGGCTTTTTAAGACTTTAGGGTTGCTTATTCTTCTACTGAGTTGACATGGTAGCAATCTCTCAATTTCTTAGTTCAGATTAGTTCCGATTAGTTCCGATTAGTTCCGATTAGTTCAGATTAGTAAAGTAGTATTATTGAAGATGTTTTTCTTAGTAGTCATAGATTTCTCAGTAAATGGAAGAGGTTTGGTGTTGGCTACGCTCTCTCTTTGGTCATTTTGCCTTTGTTGAGACACAACCTCTCTTTATCATTAAAACAAAGTTTGTTCCAAATTCTGTCTTTTTGTCTGCATGAAATCACTCCAGCCAAGTTTGTTCCATTTGCCTGGTGTTGCAAGCATGGCACTTGCCCTGAGAGAAGAATGTGGGCACGTGAGTCCTCCCACCGGCCCAGCCCCCTGCTCAGCTGGCAGGACTTCCAAAGGGCCGTCTCCATGAGTGCCAAGGAAATAACGGTGGGGCTTCATCCTTTGATGCCTAAAAACCTCGGCTGGGAGTGCAAAGGGAGGCTTTGTTGAATTCAATGAATTGGAGCAAAATGAGTGATCTTGTCTCACTCCACTCTCTGGGATAAAAGCAGAGGGTTCCGTCCTTTTTTGCTGCCCAGCAACAGAACTTGCTTTCATTGTGGGCGACAGATGGACTTGAGCGCCTTCGAGGACATTTCTAACCTCTCCGATTCTATAAAATCCCTATGCACCACAAAGACATCAGTGGTTGCATTTCAGTTTCAATGTAAAGGCCCACTCTCCCGCTCTGGGCCTCCAGCAATCTCCTCAGCTAAAGCAGAGCGGCTGTGCCCATTATCCTCTCACTTCTCACAGCTTTGGCATTTGCAGCAAAGAAGAGTCAAAGTCACTCTTTTGTCTAGCCCAGCAAATGGCAGTGCCTAGCAAGGCTTTGGAGGCAGGGGCTGGGGAGGATGGAGAGGGGGCCAGGGAGGGGGGAATTGCCAGGCTGCTTCTGGCAAGGCGAGGGAAGCTTGCCCTTGTCCGATGGAGCCAGGGCAGGTGGGATTTGGAACCTACAAAGTATCTGCACTGCAGATACTTGAGAACCTACAAAGTATCTGCACTGCAGTGGGCCTTGGTACAGCTGCGCCCTGCCTTTGCTGGCGTGTGTGGAACACGCAGGCTGGCAAGGAAGCCAGATTTGCTCTTGCTTAACGCTAGGCGGGATGGCAGCAAAACTGGCTGGGTTTTGCCATAGCTGGGACCTCAGTCTTGAAACAAAGGTGAAGGCCGTCAGTGTGGAGAAGTCATTCTCTCAGTGTTCCTTTCTCAGAGCAAGCCCAGAGTATTAGAGATGAACATTCTCCCTTCTTCAAGGCAGCTGGAAGAATGACATAGAAATTCTGCACGACAGATTGACTACCAAAACATGCTGGTGGACTGCCCCAGTGTGCGGCCCCATCAGTTGCCCTGAAAAACATCCTGTTTCTCCAAGGTGCAAGGAAGGAGTGTTGCGGTGAGAGACCCGCTCACTAGGCCAAAGGAGGCAAAACATCAAGTGACATCTTGGGCAGCAATAGGACAACTGAGCAAGGGGGCAGGAGGAATGCCTTCACTTGCAGAGAAAGCTTTGCACTTGGTTCTGCACGGAACGCCTTGCAGCATCTAGCTCCTCTCAGAGCCCGAGGAGAGCCAGCGGTGGGAGTCGCCCTGCTTCTCCAGGGCAGGAGATGGGCTCTGGGCTCTGGGTCCTTGGACAGAGCCAGGCTCCTGTGCACATTCAGCTGCAGGCACCTTACAGAGAAGCCCAGGCAAGACCCAGAGCTGTCCCTGCACGCCTTTTGCCCGTCTCATCAGACCACTGATGAGAAATGCCCCAGGGGGAAGGTTCTCTCAGCAAACTTGCAGCCGAAGAAGCAAAAGGGGCAAAGGTGGCCCATCCCTGTTCCTGTCCCCTGGCTCCCCTGGGGTTCTCAATGGAATGTTGCCCCTAGCAACTGGCATTGTCTCCCACTCCTGTGGCCGTTGGTGGAACACTGGTGGAGCAGCGGTGGAGCAGCAGCTGCAGGATCTGCTCCTGGGCTCTCCCTGCCTCTCTCTCTCGCCTTCTGCACTCAGCGCCACACCCGGCCTCTGCATCCACATCCTCCTCCTCTCCTCTGCCGCCAGGCATCCCCACAGTCCCTTTGGGACTGTCAAAGGTAAGGAAGTCCATGTTTGCCCTCAAAGCACTAACAGAACGGCAGGAGGCTCCAGCTGCCTCTCCCGCCAGCCACCACAGACAGGGTGCGTGCTCGCTTTCCCCAGACGAGATTCCTCATGAAAGCGGGCTCCTACTTCTCTTGGAATAATGCTGCTCCCAGGGCAAACACAGACCTTTCCATAGAGGACAGAGAGAGCTGTCACGCTGCACTTGCAGATGCTAGTCCACTGATGACCTGATGAAATTTCTTGGCACCCATTTCACTCCTGAAACTTTGTTGTGCTGACCCAAAAACATATTGGTCATTCCTGAGGAGTTCAGGGCTCCAGTGTCAAAAAGTCCTGTTGCGCCCTCACCCTGCTCACACCTCCTCCAAAGCTTCAAAAAGCAGAAGGATGGCATTTCTCCTCTGTGATCCCTACCGTTCAGGGCATGGAAGCAGTTTGCTGGCCTTCTCCTCCAATAGGGGCTTTCATCTTCAACAATGATCTGGTTTCTGCAATTCTTAGAGACTTACATACTTACATCACTCACAGATCCATTCTGGTTTAATCGCTTTATAGTTTGTTTTTTGGGGGGTTTTTTTGATCTCTTTTGCATAGAGATAGTGGTATAGATTTGTCTGAGTTTTTCAATGTCTGAAGGGCTGGCTCTGCTTCATGGCGAGAGGCAGCCATGAAATGCCATCTTGAGTGGTCCTTCTCAAGAGCACAATCACAGTAGGAGAGAATTTTCTGGGCTGGAAGGGATTCTCAAAGATCATCGAGCCCGCATCCTGGGCCTGCCCAGGACAGCCTCAAGAATCACAGCCTGGGCCCAAGGGCAGTGCCCAAAGGGGTTTGGAGCTCTCTCAGGCTTGGTGCTGTGACGCCTTCCCTGGGGAGGCTGCTGCAGTGCCCAAGCACCCTGTGAAGGCTGAAGAGCCTTCTCCTTCTATGCAACCCAAGCCTCCACTGGCACATCTTCCATGCCATTCTCTTGGTTCTTCTCCATGGCCCCAAGACCCGAGAGAGTAGTGCACGCCCTTCTGCTTCCCGTCTTGAGGAAGCTGCAGACTGCTAGGGGGTGCTGCCTTTGAAAATCCAAGTGAAAAAACCCAGCAATTCCACCAAAGGGAGGGGAGCTGGGACAGAGGAGCTCGTGCTTTGCAATGATGAGGATGAGAAGGAAGGCTAGCGACACATCTTGGCAGAAGGATTTTTATCTGGAGCATTGTTTTCATCTCTTGCAGGTGGAAAGGGGAGGCACAATGAAAAGGAAAGCAAGAGCCAAGAGTCAGCCGTGAGTTTTGGCACAGGGTTAAAGGACAGCCAACTTGAGCAATGGCATAGAGGAGAACTGCTCTTTCAGAGTCAGGGTGGCATTGGGGCAAGGCTTTGGGTCTACGGGCGCTGTCTCTTGACCGCTCGCCTTTCTTACGTCCGCCTTCTTCTTCCTTTAGACACATCAATGTTGGCAGTGACTTTCAGGCCGAGCTCCCAGAGCTGCAGACCAGACCAGCCAGTGAGGAGGAAGAGCATGCAAGCCTGGTGTGGAAACCCTGGGAGGAAGATGAATCTGACATGGAAAAACCAGACAGAGGTAGCTGTCAAGCTTCTCTTCCAGCCCTGGCATACTGGGCTGTGGGAAAGGCTGCTTCTTGGGTCCAAAGGCAGCTTTTTGCAGGCTCTGCTTCTCTCCTTGTCTCGCCCATCTTGCCACGTGCAAGTCTTAGAGGCAAGGAGAATGCTCTGCTTTTGCAGCAGAGCAGGCAAAAGAGCAAGCGTCCTGCTCTCCAAATTGGCCAGGGCCATTTGCCACTGGCAGAGGAGAGATTGGCCCCCACTTCTTCTTACAAAAGCTGCTTGGATGGGAGAGCCAGCAGCACTGTGTGGGCCTTTGCTTCAGCTGCCCCTGTCTTTGCTGTGCTTTTCATGCTCTCCAAGCTGATGACTTTAGCTCCTGTGCTTTCCTTCTGCCTTGGAGATGGCAGGCTTTGCCCCTTCTGGGCTCAAGCCTGACTTTCGGTGGGTTTCTCTTGTGCTTGCAGTAAGAGAACTCTTGGACATGGCCAGCTCCCGTGGCGTTCCCGGGGCAGCAGCTAACCTGGAGCTGGCCCTGCACTGCCTGCACCAGGCTGGCGGCAGCGTTCCGGTAAGAAGCGGCTCTTTGGGCGCAGGGAGGAGTGGACAGGGAATTCAGAAGGCCCGGGCACTGGCACAGCCTTTCCTGGCTGCTCCTTGAAGAAGGCACTGAACAGGAAGCAGAGCCCTTGCTGCCTGTTGTGTCTCCTGCAGCTGGGCCAGGCCTGAGCCCTAATGGCTCGAGCAGGAAGAATATCTCTCCTGCAGGCACTGGCCGACGCTCCTGCAGCCTGCTGCCTTGTGAATGGCCTGGAGATCCCTGTTCTCTAAGGCATTTGCAGGGGAAATTCCCAGAAGCCTCAGTGGGCCCAGGCAATTCTGGCTGCAGGAGCAGCAAGATCACTGACTTGGTCAGCCAAATGGCACTCTTGGGGAGCAGGATCAAAAGGCTGGGCAGCAAAACCCAGGGGCTGGCAGCAAATGCCAGTGTTTGAGCCCTATGGGAGCCAGTGGCCGGAATCCCTGAAGAGGCAAAGTAGCTGAAAGGCAGCATGGATGATTTTTGGCTTCTGCTTTTGTTGTGGGGCAGCTAAAGCCTTTTCCCCCTTTGATCTTGCAGGAGGCTCTGGAGATGCTGCTCTCGGGGGGGCCTCCAACACCTCAAGGCCATCCCTTGGCCGATTATCATTACGCAGGTAACCAAAGCAGAGCTTCTTCTTCACTGACACATGCTGCCAGCTCCTTAAGTGCCGTGGCAAGCATTTCTGCTTCAACAAATTGTGCTTAACACCCGCACGAGGTCTCCACTTCTCCGGGGGGCGGGCAAAGCACCAGCATCTCCTCCTTCAGCTTTACTTCTTTTCCATGCCTTTTCCCTGGGCCATGCCTGCTCCTGTCTTCCTTGCCTTCTGAGGGAGCAGACGTGGACACGGGTGAATGATGGCTGGCGCCGACTTGGTTTCGGCAGCCAGGGGGATCTGCTTCAAGCGGATAGAGGCATCAATTGACCCGCTGCTGCTTTTTACGGCCAGGCTCCGATAGATGGACACCTGAGGAGAAGGAGTCCTTCCAAAAGGCTTTCCACACCTACGGCAAGGATTTTCATCTGATCCAGAAGCAGGTAAAGCCATAGGACGTTCTTTACCCTAGCAGATCATCAGAAGGAAAGCTTGGTTATTTCAGCTACCAAAGACGGGACTTCAGTCTCTCTCTTCTCAAGCACCAAACACCTTCAAGTAGTAACAAAAGGGGACATCCAAGGCCTGCGGGAAAATGACGATCCTGCCTCTCCAGCCCTTTTCTGCAAGCTCTCTTGCAAGAAGCAGCTGTATTCTGTCAGACTTGTCTCACAGGTGTGCTGCTGCTTGCACAACACACATTGCGCTGGCATAATTGCAGTGAAGCGGGCAAAGAAGAACGGTGCTCGATGGATTTGTTGTTGGTCTGTGCATTACATGTGGTACCACGTAGCATAAGACACGGTTTATTCCTTTGCATGATGCCTCGCTTCCTCTAGATGATTTCATTTTACACCCTACTCCATTTCCTCCAGGATTTTCCTTCCTCCCTTACTCCATCTTCTGCTTTTTCTACAGCAGGCTCATTTGGGATTCCTTCTTTTTCTCTTCCCAACAGATCCAGAGTAAGACCGTGGCACAGTGTGTGGAGTACTACTACTCCTGGAAAAAAGAGCATCAACTTGCCAGCACCCTTGCTCAGGTGAGTGGCAAGAGAATCGAGACATGCCAGGAGGGAATCAAGGAACTGGCAGAAGGGGACACAAGCTGCTGGCAAGCCATGCCAGACGCCGCTTTGCCAGGATCCCGTCGTCCCCTGCACTGGGAAAGGCGCAGCAGATGCTGCCCAGGGCTTCATTGTGCTGCTGCCCTGGAATACGCAATCCTGGAGCATAACTTTGACCCAAGAAAGCAGCACTGCCACCAACATGGCCTTTGACTCTCTACAGCTTGGTTTCTCAAGGGCTGGCAGCCTTGCTGATTCCAATCACACCCTTCATTCCCCACTGCTTGCTAACAGCAGCAATCCCAGCTGCCTTCATGCAGATGCTGCACATTTTCAGGCATCTTTTGCAGCATCCCAGCCTACTCCCCAAGAAGGAGCTGCCGCTGCTGTGGCTCTGCTCAAACTTTCCTTACTGGCAAACAGCAATTTGCTTCAGAGACAGTGACAGAGAGAGAGAGAGAAGTACTATTGAGGGTAATAGAAAATGGGGGGAAGCATGTGTCTTCACTGATTTGACTGATTTCAAATCCCATTTGAAGCCTAGACATTTGTGGAAGAAAAGCAGAGAGAAATAGATGTTAGGCAGGGAGGTATAATTAAGAAGTGTGGAAGTAGAGATAGCCAGGCACTTATCCCAGCCCTTTGGGCTGTAGGAAAGAGGAGTCTTTTCCTCCGAGTGCTGGCTTGGCAGCCCGCCGCAGCCCACTGCCAAAGCCAGCCGTGTTCTCAGCTCTTTGGGCTTTGGAAGAATTTGCTTTGGCCCATAGATTTTTGTGCTGGACGCTCTGATTTGCAGCCTTCTGAGAGGAAGGAAACATTGATAAGAATTCTTTGATTTGCAGACTGCGTGCGAAGCAAAGAGCAGCAAAAGCCCCCCCAGAAAGGAGACTGGGCAGACAGGGAAGAGAAGCCGCAAGAGGGCTCGCAGCGCCGACTGTCCCTGCTGCCAAGCGCGCCAGCCGCCCCAGCCGGCGCGAGGCCCCTTTCCCTGCGGGCAGTGCAAACGGTGCGCAAGTTCCTCCTCTCTCTGCTCCAAGCTGCGCCTCTGCACTCAAACAGGCTGAGCCTTTTCAAAGGCACCACAGGGCAAGCTGAGGCCACTTGGAGGATGGGCCCTGCCAGCCGTGCTCAAGGTTACAACCCACTTCCAACCCAAAGGGCTCAGCTCAAACCCACTTCAATTCACAAGGAAACCTTGCCCTGCCCCCCAGCAAGACGCACTTCATACAAGTAGGAATAGATAGCATCAAAGCTTGCTTTGATGGGGCTGGTCAACTTCAAACGGGGATGAAGCAAAAGGACGATGACGTTCCAAGGAATTGAAAGCACAGAGAGCAAACTCATGGTGATGATCAATTTGCATATGTGTCACAGCCTGAAAAGACAGAAATTCGGACTAAAAGGGAGGTCTCCGTGCTTGCTTTCATGGTGTGTATTAAATTGACAATGGATGGTTTGTTTCTTATCTTCCAGGGTGTTTGAAACCATCAAGGAAAGGAACAAACACAGGAGAAGACATGGCCCACGGAAGGAAGCAGAGCCTCTCGCCAAGAAGAAAAGGTCCAATTAGACAAGCCTGCAGTTGTGCAGGGCTAGCCATCAAGAGTTAGCCCTCAAGAAGACGAGATAGGAATAAGATGGCTTTTTAAGACTTTAGGGTTGCTTATTCTTCTACTGAGTTGACATGGTAGCAATCTCTCAATTTCTTAGTTCAGATTAGTTCCGATTAGTTCCGATTAGTTCCGATTAGTTCCGATTAGTTCCGATTAGTTAAGTAGTATTATTGAAGATGTTTTTCTTAGTAGTCATAGATTTCTCAGTAAATGGAAGAGGTTTGGTGTTGGCTACGCTCTCTCTTTGGTCATTTTGCCTTTGTTGAGACACAACCTCTCTTTATCATTAAAACAAAGTTTGTTCCAAATTCTGTCTTTTTGTCTGCATGAAATCACTCCAGCCAAGTTTGTTCCATTTGCCTGGTGTTGCAAGCATGGCACTTGCCCTGAGAGAAGAATGTGGGCACGTGAGTCCTCCCACCGGCCCAGCCCCCTGCTCAGCTGGCAGGACTTCCAAAGGGCCGTCTCCATGAGTGCCAAGGAAATAACGGTGGGGCTTCATCCTTTGATGCCTAAAAACCTCGGCTGGGAGTGCAAAGGGAGGCTTTGTTGAATTCAATGAATTGGAGCAAAATGAGTGATCTTGTCTCACTCCACTCTCTGGGATAAAAGCAGAGGGTTCCGTCCTTTTTTGCTGCCCAGCAACAGAACTTGCTTTCATTGTGGGCGACAGATGGACTTGAGCGCCTTCGAGGACGTTTCTAACCTCTCCGATTCTATAAAATCCCTATGCACCACAAAGACATCAGTGGTTGCATTTCAGTTTCAATGTAAAGGCCCACTCTCCCGCTCTGGGCATCCAGCAATCTCCTCAGCTAAAGCAGAGCGGCTGTGCCCATTATCCTCTCACTTCTCACAGCTTTGGCATTTGCAGCAAAGAAGAGTCAAAGTCACTCTTTTGTCTAGCCCAGCAAATGGCAGTGCCTAGCAAGGCTTTGGAGGCAGGGGCTGGGGAGGATGGAGAGGGGGCCAGGGAGGGGGGAATTGCCAGGCTGCTTCTGGCAAGGCGAGGGAAGCTTGCCCTTGTCCGATGGAGCCAGGGCAGGTGGGATTTGGAACCTACAAAGTATCTGCACTGCAGATACTTGAGAACCTACAAAGTATCTGCACTGCAGTGGGCCTTGGTACAGCTGCGCCCTGCCTTTGCTGGCGTGTGTGGAACACGCAGGCTGGCAAGGAAGCCAGATTTGCTCTTGCTTAACGCTAGGCGGGATGGCAGCAAAACTGGCTGGGTTTTGCCATAGCTGGGACCTCAGTCTTGAAACAAAGGTGAAGGCCGTCAGTGTGGAGAAGTCATTCTCTCAGTGTTCCTTTCTCAGAGCAAGCCCAGAGTATTAGAGATGAACATTCTCCCTTCTTCAAGGCAGCTGGAAGAATGACATAGAAATTCTGCACGACAGATTGACTACCAAAACATGCTGGTGGACTGCCCCAGTGTGCGGCCCCATCAGTTGCCCTGAAAAACATCCTGTTTCTCCAAGGTGCAAGGAAGGAGTGTTGCGGTGAGAGACCCGCTCACTAGGCCAAAGGAGGCAAAACATCAAGTGACATCTTGGGCAGCAATAGGACAACTGAGCAAGGGGGCAGGAGGAATGCCTTCACTTGCAGAGAAAGCTTTGCACTTGGTTCTGCACGGAACGCCTTGCAGCATCTAGCTCCTCTCAGAGCCCGAGGAGAGCCAGCGGCGGGAGTCGCCCTGCTTCTCCAGGGCAGGAGATGGGCTCTGGGCTCTGGGCCCTTGGACAGAGCCAGGCTCCTGTGCACATTCAGCTGCAGGCACCTTACAGAGAAGCCCAGGCAAGACCCAGAGCTGTCCCTGCACGCCTTTTGCCCGTCTCATCAGACCACTGATGAGAAATGCCCCAGGGGGAAGGTTCTCTCAGCAAACTTGCAGCCGAAGAAGCAAAAGGGGCAAAGGTGGCCCATCCCTGTTCCTGTCCCCTGGCTCCCCTGGGGTTCTCAATGGAATGTTGCCCCTAGCAACTGGCATTGTCTCCCACTCCTGTGGCCGTTGGTGGAACACTGGTGGAGCAGCGGTGGAGCAGCAGCTGCAGGATCTGCTCCTGGGCTCTCCCTGCCTCTCTCTCTCGCCTTCTGCACTCAGCGCCACACCCGGCCTCTGCATCCACATCCTCCTCCTCTCCTCTGCCGCCAGGCATCCCCACAGTCCCTTTGGGACTGTCAAAGGTAAGGAAGTCCATGTTTGCCCTCAAAGCACTAACAGAACGGCAGGAGGCTCCAGCTGCCTCTCCCGCCAGCCACCACAGACAGGGTGCGTGCTCGCTTTCCCCAGACGAGATTCCTCATGAAAGCGGGCTCCTACTTCTCTTGGAATAATGCTGCTCCCAGGGCAAACACAGACCTTTCCATAGAGGACAGAGAGAGCTGTCACGCTGCACTTGCAGATGCTAGTCCACTGATGACCTGATGAAATTTCTTGGCACCCTTTTCACTCCTGAAACTTTGTTGTGCTGACCCAAAAACATATTGGTCATTCCTGAGGAGTTCAGGGCTCCAGTGTCAAAAAGTCCTGTTGCGCCCTCACCCTGCTCACACCTCCTCCAAAGCTTCAAAAACCAGAAGGATGGCATTTCTCCTCTGTGATCCCTACCGTTCAGGGCATGGAAGCAGTTTGCTGGCCTTCTTCTCCAATAGGGGCTTTCATCTTCAATAATGATCTGGTTTCTGCAATTCTTAGAGACTTACATACTTACATCACTCACAGATCCATTCTGGTTTAATCGCTTTATAGTTTGTTTTTTGGGGGGTTTTTTTGATCTCTTTTGCATAGAGATAGTGGTATAGATTTGTCTGAGTTTTTCAATGTCTGAAGGGCTGGCTCTGCTTCATGGCGAGAGGCAGCCATGAAATGCCATCTTGAGTGGTCCTTCTCAAGAGCACAATCACAGTAGGAGAGAATTTTCTGGGCTGGAAGGGATTCTCAAAGATCATCGAGCCCGCATCCTGGGCCTGCCCAGGACAGCCTCAAGAATCACAGCCTGGGCCCAAGGGCAGTGCCCAAAGGGTTTTGGAGCTCTCTCAGGCTTGGTGCTGTGACGCCTTCCCTGGGGAGGCTGCTGCAGTGCCCAAGCACCCTGTGAAGGCTGAAGAGCCTTCTCCTTCTATGCAACCCAAGCCTCCACTGGCACATCTTCCATGCCATTCTCTTGGTTCTTCTCCCTGGCCCCAAGACCCGAGAGAGTAGTGCACGCCCTTCTGCTTCCCGTCTTGAGGAAGCTGCAGACTGCTAGGGGGTGCTGCCTTTGAAAATCCAAGTGAAAAAACCCAGCAATTCCACCAAAGGGAGGGGAGCTGGGACAGAGGAGCTCGTGCTTTGCAATGATGAGGATGAGAAGGAAGGCTAGCGACACATCTTGGCAGAAGGATTTTTATCTGGAGCATTGTTTTCATCTCTTGCAGGTGGAAAGGGGAGGCACAATGAAAAGGAAAGCAAGAGCCAAGAGTCAGCCGTGAGTTTTGGCACAGGGTTAAAGGACAGCCAGCTTGAGGAATGGCATAGAGGAGAACTGCTCTTTCAGAGTCAGGGTGGCATTGGGGCAAGGCTTTGGGTCTACGGGCGCTGTCTCTTGACCGCTCGCCTTTCTTACGTCCGCCTTCTTCTTCCTTTAGACACATCAATGTTGGCAGTGACTTTCAGGCCGAGCTCCCAGAGCTGCAGACCAGACCAGCCAGTGAGGAGGAAGAGCATGCAAGCCTGGTGTGGAAACCCTGGGAGGAAGATGAATCTGACATGGAAAAACCAGACAGAGGTAGCTGTCAAGCTTCTCTTCCAGCCCTGGCATACTGGGCTGTGGGAAAGGCTGTTTCTTGGGTCCAAAGGCAGCTTTTTGCAGGCTCTGCTTCTCTCCTTGTCTCGCCCATCTTGCCACGTGCAAGTCTTAGAGGCAAGGAGAATGCTCTGCTTTTGCAGCAGAGCAGGCAAAAGAGCAAGCGTCCTGCTCTCCAAATTGGCCAGGGCCATTTGCCACTGGCAGAGGAGAGATTGGCCCCCACTTCTTCTTACAAAAGCTGCTTGGATGGGAGAGCCAGCAGCACTGTGTGGGCCTTTGCTTCAGCTGCCCCTGTCTTTGCTGTGCTTTTCATGCTCTCCAAGCTGATGACTTTAGCTCCTGTGCTTTCCTTCTGCCTTGGAGATGGCAGGCTTTGCCCCTTCTGGGCTCAAGCCTGACTTTCAGTGGGTTTCTCTTGTGCTTGCAGTAAGAGAACTCTTGGACATGGCCAGCTCCCGTGGCGTTCCCGGGGCAGCAGCTAACCTGGAGCTGGCCCTGCACTGCCTGCACCAGGCTGGCGGCAGCGTTCCGGTAAGAAGCGGCTCTTTGGGCGCAGGGAGGAGTGGACAGGGAATTCAGAAGGCCCGGGCACTGGCACAGCCTTTCCTGGCTGCTCCTTGAAGAAGGCACTGAACAGGAAGCAGAGCCCTTGCTGCCTGTTGTGTCTCCTGCAGCTGGGCCAGGCCTGAGCCCTAATGGCTCGAGCAGGAAGAATATCTCTCCTGGAGGCACTGGCCGACGCTCCTGCAGCCTGCTGCCTTGTGAATGGCCTGGAGATCCCTGTTCTCTAAGACATTTGCAGGGGAAATTCCCAGAAGCCTCAGTGGGCCCAGGCAATTCTGGCTGCAGGAGCAGCGAGATCACTGACTTGGTGAGCCAAATGGCACTCTTGGGGAGCAGGATCAAAAGGCTGGGCAGCAAAACCCAGGGGCTGGCAGCAAATGCCAGTGTTTGAGCCCTATGGGAGCCAGTGGCCGGAATCCCTGAAGAGGCAAAGTAGCTGAAAGGCAGCATGGATGATTTTTGGCTTCTGCTTTTGTTGTGGGGCAGCTAAAGCCTTTTCCCCCTTTGATCTTGCAGGAGGCTCTGGAGATGCTGCTCTCGGGGGGGCCTCCAACACCTCAAGGCCATCCCTTGGCCGATTATCATTACGCAGGTAACCAAAGCAGAGCTTCTTCTTCACTGACACATGCTGCCGGCTCCTTAAGTGCCGTGGCAAGCATTTCTGCTTCAACACATTGTGCTTAACACCCGCACGAGGTCTCCACTTCTCCAGGGGGCGGGCAAAGCACCAGCATCTCCTCCTTCAGCTTTACTTCTTTTCCATGCCTTTTCCCTGGGCCATGCCTGCTCCTGTCTTCCTTGCCTTCTGAGGGAGCAGACGTGGACACGGGTGAATGATGGCTGGCGCCGACTTGGTTTCGGCAGCCAGGGGGATCTGCTTCAAGCGGATAGAGGCATCAATTGACCCGCTGCTGCTTTTTACGGCCAGGCTCCAATAGATGGACACCTGAGGAGAAGGAGTCCTTCCAAAAGGCTTTCCACACCTACGGCAAGGATTTTCATCTGATCCAGAAGCAGGTAAAGCCATAGGACGTTCTTTACCCTAGCAGATCATCAGAAGGAAAGCTTGGTTATTTCAGCTACCAAAGACGGGACTTCAGTCTCTCTCTTCTCAAGCACCAAACACCTTCAAGTAGTAACAAAAGGGGACATCCAAGGCCTGCGGGAAAATGACGATCCTGCCTCTCCAGCCCTTTTCTGCAAGCTCTCTTGCAAGAAGCAGCTGTATTCTGTCAGACTTGTCTCACAGGTGTGCTGCTGCTTGCACAACACACATTGCGCTGGCATAATTGCAGTGAAGCGGGCAAAGAAGAACGGTGCTCGATGGATTTGTTGTTGGTCTCTGCATTACATGTGGTACCACGTAGCATAAGACACGGTTTATTCCTTTGCATGATGCCTCGCTTCCTCTAGATGATTTCATTTTACACCCTACTCCATTTCCTCCAGGATTTTCCTTCCTCCCTTACTCCATCTTCTGCTTTTTCTACAGCAGGCTCATTTGGGATTCCTTCTTTTTCTCTTCCCAACAGATCCAGAGTAAGACCGTGGCACAGTGTGTGGAGTACTACTACTCCTGGAAAAAAGAGCATCAACTTGCCAGCACCCTTGCTCAGGTGAGTGGCAAGAGAATCGAGACATGCCAGGAGGGAATCAAGGAACTGGCAGAAGGGGACACAAGCTGCTGGCAAGCCATGCCAGACGCCGCTTTGCCAGGATCCCGTCGTCCCCTGCACTGGGAAAGGCGCAGCAGATGCTGCCCAGGGCTTCATTGTGCTGCTGCCCTGGAATACGCAATCCTGGAGCATAACTTTGACCCAAGAAAGCAGCACTGCCACCAACATGGCCTTTGACTCTCTACAGCTTGGTTTCTCAAGGGCTGGCAGCCTTGCTGATTCCAATCACACCCTTCATTCCCCACTGCTTGCTAACAGCAGCAATCCCAGCTGCCTTCATGCAGATGCTGCACATTTTCAGGCATCTTTTGCAGCATCCCAGCCTACTCCCCAAGAAGGAGCTGCCGCTGCTGTGGCTCTGCTCAAACTTTCCTTACTGGCAAACAGCAATTTGCTTCAGAGACAGTGACAGAGAGAGAGAGAGAAGTACTATTGAGGGTAATAGAAAATGGGGGGAAGCATGTGTCTTCACTGATTTGACTGATTTCAAATCCCATTTGAAGCCTAGACATTTGTGGAAGAAAAGCAGAGAGAAATAGATGTTAGGCAGGGAGGTATAATTAAGAAGTGTGGAAGTAGAGATAGCCAGGCACTTATCCCAGCCCTTTGGGCTGTAGGAAAGAGGAGTCTTTTCCTCCGAGTGCTGGCTTGGCAGCCCGCCGCAGCCCACTGCCAAAGCCAGCCGTGTTCTCAGCTCTTTGGGCTTTGGAAGAATTTGCTTTGGCCCATAGATTTTTGTGCTGGACGCTCTGATTTGCAGCCTTCTGAGAGGAAGGAAACATTGATAAGAATTCTTTGATTTGCAGACTGCGTGCGAAGCAAAGAGCAGCAAAAGCCCCCCCAGAAAGGAGACTGGGCAGACAGGGAAGAGAAGCCGCAAGAGGGCTCGCAGCGCCGACTGTCCCTGCTGCCAAGCGCGCCAGCCGCCCCAGCCGGCGCGAGGCCCCTTTCCCTGCGGGCAGTGCAAACGGTGCGCAAGTTCCTCCTCTCTCTGCTCCAAGCTGCGCCTCTGCACTCAAACAGGCTGAGCCTTTTCAAAGGCACCACAGGGCAAGCTGAGGCCACTTGGAGGATGGGCCCTGCCAGCCGTGCTCAAGGTTACAACCCACTTCCAACCCAAAGGGCTCAGCTCAAACCCACTTCAATTCACAAGGAAACCTTGCCCTGCCCCCCAGCAAGACGCACTTCATACAAGTAGGAATAGATAGCATCAAAGCTTGCTTTGATGGGGCTGGTCAACTTCAAACGGGGATGAAGCAAAAGGACGATGACGTTCCAAGGAATTGAAAGCACAGAGAGCAAACTCATGGTGATGATCAATTTGCATATGTGTCACAGCCTGAAAAGACAGAAATTCGGACTAAAAGGGAGGTCTCCGTGCTTGCTTTCATGGTGTGTATTAAATTGACAATGGATGGTTTGTTTCTTATCTTCCAGGGTGTTTGAAACCATCAAGGAAAGGAACAAACACAGGAGAAGACATGGCCCACGGAAGGAAGCAGAGCCTCTCGCCAAGAAGAAAAGGTCCAATTAGACAAGCCTGCAGTTGTGCAGGGCTAGCCATCAAGAGTTAGCCCTCAAGAAGACGAGATAGGAATAAGATGGCTTTTTAAGACTTTAGGGTTGCTTATTCTTCTACTGAGTTGACATGGTAGCAATCTCTCAATTTCTTAGTTCAGATTAGTTCCGATTAGTTCCGATTAGTTCCGATTAGTTCCGATTAGTTCCGATTAGTTAAGTAGTATTATTGAAGATGTTTTTCTTAGTAGTCATAGATTTCTCAGTAAATGGAAGAGGTTTGGTGTTGGCTACGCTCTCTCTTTGGTCATTTTGCCTTTGTTGAGACACAACCTCTCTTTATCATTAAAACAAAGTTTGTTCCAAATTCTGTCTTTTTGTCTGCATGAAATCACTCCAGCCAAGTTTGTTCCATTTGCCTGGTGTTGCAAGCATGGCACTTGCCCTGAGAGAAGAATGTGGGCACGTGAGTCCTCCCACCGGCCCAGCCCCCTGCTCAGCTGGCAGGACTTCCAAAGGGCCGTCTCCATGAGTGCCAAGGAAATAACGGTGGGGCTTCATCCTTTGATGCCTAAAAACCTCGGCTGGGAGTGCAAAGGGAGGCTTTGTTGAATTCAATGAATTGGAGCAAAATGAGTGATCTTGTCTCACTCCACTCTCTGGGATAAAAGCAGAGGGTTCCGTCCTTTTTTGCTGCCCAGCAACAGAACTTGCTTTCATTGTGGGCGACAGATGGACTTGAGCGCCTTCGAGGACGTTTCTAACCTCTCCGATTCTATAAAATCCCTATGCACCACAAAGACATCAGTGGTTGCATTTCAGTTTCAATGTAAAGGCCCACTCTCCCGCTCTGGGCATCCAGCAATCTCCTCAGCTAAAGCAGAGCGGCTGTGCCCATTATCCTCTCACTTCTCACAGCTTTGGCATTTGCAGCAAAGAAGAGTCAAAGTCACTCTTTTGTCTAGCCCAGCAAATGGCAGTGCCTAGCAAGGCTTTGGAGGCAGGGGCTGGGGAGGATGGAGAGGGGGCCAGGGAGGGGGGAATTGCCAGGCTGCTTCTGGCAAGGCGAGGGAAGCTTGCCCTTGTCCGATGGAGCCAGGGCAGGTGGGATTTGGAACCTACAAAGTATCTGCACTGCAGATACTTGAGAACCTACAAAGTATCTGCACTGCAGTGGGCCTTGGTACAGCTGCGCCCTGCCTTTGCTGGCGTGTGTGGAACACGCAGGCTGGCAAGGAAGCCAGATTTGCTCTTGCTTAACGCTAGGCGGGATGGCAGCAAAACTGGCTGGGTTTTGCCATAGCTGGGACCTCAGTCTTGAAACAAAGGTGAAGGCCGTCAGTGTGGAGAAGTCATTCTCTCAGTGTTCCTTTCTCAGAGCAAGCCCAGAGTATTAGAGATGAACATTCTCCCTTCTTCAAGGCAGCTGGAAGAATGACATAGAAATTCTGCACGACAGATTGACTACCAAAACATGCTGGTGGACTGCCCCAGGGTGCGGCCCCATCAGTTGCCCTGAAAAACATCCTGTTTCTCCAAGGTGCAAGGAAGGAGTGTTGCGGTGAGAGACCCGCTCACTAGGCCAAAGGAGGCAAAACATCAAGTGACATCTTGGGCAGCAATAGGACAACTGAGCAAGGGGGCAGGAGGAATGCCTTCACTTGCAGAGAAAGCTTTGCACTTGGTTCTGCACGGAACGCCTTGCAGCATCTAGCTCCTCTCAGAGCCCGAGGAGAGCCAGCGGTGGGAGTCGCCCTGCTTCTCCAGGGCAGGAGATGGGCTCTGGGCTCTGGGTCCTTGGACAGAGCCAGGCTCCTGTGCACATTCAGCTGCAGGCACCTTACAGAGAAGCCCAGGCAAGACCCAGAGCTGTCCCTGCACGCCTTTTGCCCGTCTCATCAGACCACTGATGAGAAATGCCCCAGGGGGAAGGTTCTCTCAGCAAACTTGCAGCCGAAGAAGCAAAAGGGGCAAAGGTGGCCCATCCCTGTTCCTGTCCCCTGGCTCCCCTGGGGTTCTCAATGGAATGTTGCCCCTAGCAACTGGCATTGTCTCCCACTCCTGTGGCCGTTGGTGGAACACTGGTGGAGCAGCGGTGGAGCAGCAGCTGCAGGATCTGCTCCTGGGCTCTCCCTGCCTCTCTCTCTCGCCTTCTGCACTCAGCGCCACACCCGGCCTCTGCATCCACATCCTCCTCCTCTCCTCTGCCGCCAGGCATCCCCACAGTCCCTTTGGGACTGTCAAAGGTAAGGAAGTCCATGTTTGCCCTCAAAGCACTAACAGAACGGCAGGAGGCTCCAGCTGCCTCTCCCGCCAGCCACCACAGACAGGGTGCGTGCTCGCTTTCCCCAGACGAGATTCCTCATGAAAGCGGGCTCCTACTTCTCTTGGAATAATGCTGCTCCCAGGGCAAACACAGACCTTTCCATAGAGGACAGAGAGAGCTGTCACGCTGCACTTGCAGATGCTAGTCCACTGATGACCTGATGAAATTTCTTGGCACCCATTTCACTCCTGAAACTTTGTTGTGCTGACCCAAAAACATATTGGTCATTCCTGAGGAGTTCAGGGCTCCAGTGTCAAAAAGTCCTGTTGCGCCCTCACCCTGCTCACACCTCCTCCAAAGCTTCAAAAACCAGAAGGATGGCATTTCTCCTCTGTGATCCCTACCGTTCAGGGCATGGAAGCAGTTTGCTGGCCTTCTCCTCCAATAGGGGCTTTCATCTTCAACAATGATCTGGTTTCTGCAATTCTTAGAGACTTACATACTTACATCACTCACAGATCCATTCTGGTTTAATCGCTTTATAGTTTGTTTTTTGGGGGGTTTTTTTGATCTCTTTTGCATAGAGATAGTGGTATAGATTTGTCTGAGTTTTTCAATGTCTGAAGGGCTGGCTCTGCTTCATGGCGAGAGGCAGCCATGAAATGCCATCTTGAGTGGTCCTTCTCAAGAGCACAATCACAGTAGGAGAGAATTTTCTGGGCTGGAAGGGATTCTCAAAGATCATCGAGCCCGCATCCTGGGCCTGCCCAGGACAGCCTCAAGAATCACAGCCTGGGCCCAAGGGCAGTGCCCAAAGGGGTTTGGAGCTCTCTCAGGCTTGGTGCTGTGACGCCTTCCCTGGGGAGGCTGCTGCAGTGCCCAAGCACCCTGTGAAGGCTGAAGAGCCTTCTCCTTCTATGCAACCCAAGCCTCCACTGGCACATCTTCCATGCCATTCTCTTGGTTCTTCTCCATGGCCCCAAGACCCGAGAGAGTAGTGCACGCCCTTCTGCTTCCCGTCTTGAGGAAGCTGCAGACTGCTAGGGGGTGCTGCCTTTGAAAATCCAAGTGAAAAAACCCAGCAATTCCACCAAAGGGAGGGGAGCTGGGACAGAGGAGCTCGTGCTTTGCAATGATGAGGATGAGAAGGAAGGCTAGCGACACATCTTGGCAGAAGGATTTTTATCTGGAGCATTGTTTTCATCTCTTGCAGGTGGAAAGGGGAGGCACAATGAAAAGGAAAGCAAGAGCCAAGAGTCAGCCGTGAGTTTTGGCACAGGGTTAAAGGACAGCCAACTTGAGCAATGGCATAGAGGAGAACTGCTCTTTCAGAGTCAGGGTGGCATTGGGGCAAGGCTTTGGGTCTACGGGCGCTGTCTCTTGACCGCTCGCCTTTCTTACGTCCGCCTTCTTCTTCCTTTAGACACATCAATGTTGGCAGTGACTTTCAGGCCGAGCTCCCAGAGCTGCAGACCAGACCAGCCAGTGAGGAGGAAGAGCATGCAAGCCTGGTGTGGAAACCCTGGGAGGAAGATGAATCTGACATGGAAAAACCAGACAGAGGTAGCTGTCAAGCTTCTCTTCCAGCCCTGGCATACTGGGCTGTGGGAAAGGCTGCTTCTTGGGTCCAAAGGCAGCTTTTTGCAGGCTCTGCTTCTCTCCTTGTCTCGCCCATCTTGCCACGTGCAAGTCTTAGAGGCAAGGAGAATGCTCTGCTTTTGCAGCAGAGCAGGCAAAAGAGCAAGCGTCCTGCTCTCCAAATTGGCCAGGGCCATTTGCCACTGGCAGAGGAGAGATTGGCCCCCACTTCTTCTTACAAAAGCTGCTTGGATGGGAGAGCCAGCAGCACTGTGTGGGCCTTTGCTTCAGCTGCCCCTGTCTTTGCTGTGCTTTTCATGCTCTCCAAGCTGATGACTTTAGCTCCTGTGCTTTCCTTCTGCCTTGGAGATGGCAGGCTTTGCCCCTTCTGGGCTCAAGCCTGACTTTCGGTGGGTTTCTCTTGTGCTTGCAGTAAGAGAACTCTTGGACATGGCCAGCTCCCGTGGCGTTCCCGGGGCAGCAGCTAACCTGGAGCTGGCCCTGCACTGCCTGCACCAGGCTGGCGGCAGCGTTCCGGTAAGAAGCGGCTCTTTGGGCGCAGGGAGGAGTGGACAGGGAATTCAGAAGGCCCGGGCACTGGCACAGCCTTTCCTGGCTGCTCCTTGAAGAAGGCACTGAACAGGAAGCAGAGCCCTTGCTGCCTGTTGTGTCTCCTGCAGCTGGGCCAGGCCTGAGCCCTAATGGCTCGAGCAGGAAGAATATCTCTCCTGCAGGCACTGGCCGACGCTCCTGCAGCCTGCTGCCTTGTGAATGGCCTGGAGATCCCTGTTCTCTAAGGCATTTGCAGGGGAAATTCCCAGAAGCCTCAGTGGGCCCAGGCAATTCTGGCTGCAGGAGCAGCAAGATCACTGACTTGGTCAGCCAAATGGCACTCTTGGGGAGCAGGATCAAAAGGCTGGGCAGCAAAACCCAGGGGCTGGCAGCAAATGCCAGTGTTTGAGCCCTATGGGAGCCAGTGGCCGGAATCCCTGAAGAGGCAAAGTAGCTGAAAGGCAGCATGGATGATTTTTGGCTTCTGCTTTTGTTGTGGGGCAGCTAAAGCCTTTTCCCCCTTTGATCTTGCAGGAGGCTCTGGAGATGCTGCTCTCGGGGGGGCCTCCAACACCTCAAGGCCATCCCTTGGCCGATTATCATTACGCAGGTAACCAAAGCAGAGCTTCTTCTTCACTGACACATGCTGCCAGCTCCTTAAGTGCCGTGGCAAGCATTTCTGCTTCAACAAATTGTGCTTAACACCCGCACGAGGTCTCCACTTCTCCGGGGGGCGGGCAAAGCACCAGCATCTCCTCCTTCAGCTTTACTTCTTTTCCATGCCTTTTCCCTGGGCCATGCCTGCTCCTGTCTTCCTTGCCTTCTGAGGGAGCAGACGTGGACACGGGTGAATGATGGCTGGCGCCGACTTGGTTTCGGCAGCCAGGGGGATCTGCTTCAAGCGGATAGAGGCATCAATTGACCCGCTGCTGCTTTTTACGGCCAGGCTCCGATAGATGGACACCTGAGGAGAAGGAGTCCTTCCAAAAGGCTTTCCACACCTACGGCAAGGATTTTCATCTGATCCAGAAGCAGGTAAAGCCATAGGACGTTCTTTACCCTAGCAGATCATCAGAAGGAAAGCTTGGTTATTTCAGCTACCAAAGACGGGACTTCAGTCTCTCTCTTCTCAAGCACCAAACACCTTCAAGTAGTAACAAAAGGGGACATCCAAGGCCTGCGGGAAAATGACGATCCTGCCTCTCCAGCCCTTTTCTGCAAGCTCTCTTGCAAGAAGCAGCTGTATTCTGTCAGACTTGTCTCACAGGTGTGCTGCTGCTTGCACAACACACATTGCGCTGGCATAATTGCAGTGAAGCGGGCAAAGAAGAACGGTGCTCGATGGATTTGTTGTTGGTCTGTGCATTACATGTGGTACCACGTAGCATAAGACACGGTTTATTCCTTTGCATGATGCCTCGCTTCCTCTAGATGATTTCATTTTACACCCTACTCCATTTCCTCCAGGATTTTCCTTCCTCCCTTACTCCATCTTCTGCTTTTTCTACAGCAGGCTCATTTGGGATTCCTTCTTTTTCTCTTCCCAACAGATCCAGAGTAAGACCGTGGCACAGTGTGTGGAGTACTACTACTCCTGGAAAAAAGAGCATCAACTTGCCAGCACCCTTGCTCAGGTGAGTGGCAAGAGAATCGAGACATGCCAGGAGGGAATCAAGGAACTGGCAGAAGGGGACACAAGCTGCTGGCAAGCCATGCCAGACGCCGCTTTGCCAGGATCCCGTCGTCCCCTGCACTGGGAAAGGTGCAGCAGATGCTGCCCAGGGCTTCATTGTGCTGCTGCCCTGGAATACGCAATCCTGGAGCATAACTTTGACCCAAGAAAGCAGCACTGCCACCAACATGGCCTTTGACTCTCTACAGCTTGGTTTCTCAAGGGCTGGCAGCCTTGCTGATTCCAATCACACCCTTCATTCCCCACTGCTTGCTAACAGCAGCAATCCCAGCTGCCTTCATGCAGATGCTGCACATTTTCAGGCATCTTTTGCAGCATCCCAGCCTACTCCCCAAGAAGGAGCTGCCGCTGCTGTGGCTCTGCTCAAACTTTCCTTACTGGCAAACAGCAATTTGCTTCAGAGACAGTGACAGAGAGAGAGAGAGAAGTACTATTGAGGGTAATAGAAAATGGGGGGAAGCATGTGTCTTCACTGATTTGACTGATTTCAAATCCCATTTGAAGCCTAGACATTTGTGGAAGAAAAGCAGAGAGAAATAGATGTTAGGCAGGGAGGTATAATTAAGAAGTGTGGAAGTAGAGATAGCCAGGCACTTATCCCAGCCCTTTGGGCTGTAGGAAAGAGGAGTCTTTTCCTCCGAGTGCTGGCTTGGCAGCCCGCCGCAGCCCACTGCCAAAGCCAGCCGTGTTCTCAGCTCTTTGGGCTTTGGAAGAATTTGCTTTGGCCCATAGATTTTTGTGCTGGACGCTCTGATTTGCAGCCTTCTGAGAGGAAGGAAACATTGATAAGAATTCTTTGATTTGCAGACTGCGTGCGAAGCAAAGAGCAGCAAAAGCCCCCCCAGAAAGGAGACTGGGCAGACAGGGAAGAGAAGCCGCAAGAGGGCTCGCAGCGCCGACTGTCCCTGCTGCCAAGCGCGCCAGCCGCCCCAGCCGGCGCGAGGCCCCTTTCCCTGCGGGCAGTGCAAACGGTGCGCAAGTTCCTCCTCTCTCTGCTCCAAGCTGCGCCTCTGCACTCAAACAGGCTGAGCCTTTTCAAAGGCACCACAGGGCAAGCTGAGGCCACTTGGAGGATGGGCCCTGCCAGCCGTGCTCAAGGTTACAACCCACTTCCAACCCAAAGGGCTCAGCTCAAACCCACTTCAATTCACAAGGAAACCTTGCCCTGCCCCCCAGCAAGACGCACTTCATACAAGTAGGAATAGATAGCATCAAAGCTTGCTTTGATGGGGCTGGTCAACTTCAAACGGGGATGAAGCAAAAGGACGATGACGTTCCAAGGAATTGAAAGCACAGAGAGCAAACTCATGGTGATGATCAATTTGCATATGTGTCACAGCCTGAAAAGACAGAAATTCGGACTAAAAGGGAGGTCTCCGTGCTTGCTTTCATGGTGTGTATTAAATTGACAATGGATGGTTTGTTTCTTATCTTCCAGGGTGTTTGAAACCATCAAGGAAAGGAACAAACACAGGAGAAGACATGGCCCACGGAAGGAAGCAGAGCCTCTCGCCAAGAAGAAAAGGTCCAATTAGACAAGCCTGCAGTTGTGCAGGGCTAGCCATCAAGAGTTAGCCCTCAAGAAGACGAGATAGGAATAAGATGGCTTTTTAAGACTTTAGGGTTGCTTATTCTTCTACTGAGTTGACATGGTAGCAATCTCTCAATTTCTTAGTTCAGATTAGTTCCGATTAGTTCCGATTAGTTCCGATTAGTTCCGATTAGTTCCGATTAGTTAAGTAGTATTATTGAAGATGTTTTTCTTAGTAGTCATAGATTTCTCAGTAAATGGAAGAGGTTTGGTGTTGGCTACGCTCTCTCTTTGGTCATTTTGCCTTTGTTGAGACACAACCTCTCTTTATCATTAAAACAAAGTTTGTTCCAAATTCTGTCTTTTTGTCTGCATGAAATCACTCCAGCCAAGTTTGTTCCATTTGCCTGGTGTTGCAAGCATGGCACTTGCCCTGAGAGAAGAATGTGGGCACGTGAGTCCTCCCACCGGCCCAGCCCCCTGCTCAGCTGGCAGGACTTCCAAAGGGCCGTCTCCATGAGTGCCAAGGAAATAACGGTGGGGCTTCATCCTTTGATGCCTAAAAACCTCGGCTGGGAGTGCAAAGGGAGGCTTTGTTGAATTCAATGAATTGGAGCAAAATGAGTGATCTTGTCTCACTCCACTCTCTGGGATAAAAGCAGAGGGTTCCGTCCTTTTTTGCTGCCCAGCAACAGAACTTGCTTTCATTGTGGGCGACAGATGGACTTGAGCGCCTTCGAGGACGTTTCTAACCTCTCCGATTCTATAAAATCCCTATGCACCACAAAGACATCAGTGGTTGCATTTCAGTTTCAATGTAAAGGCCCACTCTCCCGCTCTGGGCATCCAGCAATCTCCTCAGCTAAAGCAGAGCGGCTGTGCCCATTATCCTCTCACTTCTCACAGCTTTGGCATTTGCAGCAAAGAAGAGTCAAAGTCACTCTTTTGTCTAGCCCAGCAAATGGCAGTGCCTAGCAAGGCTTTGGAGGCAGGGGCTGGGGAGGATGGAGAGGGGGCCAGGGAGGGGGGAATTGCCAGGCTGCTTCTGGCAAGGCGAGGGAAGCTTGCCCTTGTCCGATGGAGCCAGGGCAGGTGGGATTTGGAACCTACAAAGTATCTGCACTGCAGATACTTGAGAACCTACAAAGTATCTGCACTGCAGTGGGCCTTGGTACAGCTGCGCCCTGCCTTTGCTGGCGTGTGTGGAACACGCAGGCTGGCAAGGAAGCCAGATTTGCTCTTGCTTAACGCTAGGCGGGATGGCAGCAAAACTGGCTGGGTTTTGCCATAGCTGGGACCTCAGTCTTGAAACAAAGGTGAAGGCCGTCAGTGTGGAGAAGTCATTCTCTCAGTGTTCCTTTCTCAGAGCAAGCCCAGAGTATTAGAGATGAACATTCTCCCTTCTTCAAGGCAGCTGGAAGAATGACATAGAAATTCTGCACGACAGATTGACTACCAAAACATGCTGGTGGACTGCCCCAGGGTGCGGCCCCATCAGTTGCCCTGAAAAACATCCTGTTTCTCCAAGGTGCAAGGAAGGAGTGTTGCGGTGAGAGACCCGCTCACTAGGCCAAAGGAGGCAAAACATCAAGTGACATCTTGGGCAGCAATAGGACAACTGAGCAAGGGGGCAGGAGGAATGCCTTCACTTGCAGAGAAAGCTTTGCACTTGGTTCTGCACGGAACGCCTTGCAGCATCTAGCTCCTCTCAGAGCCCGAGGAGAGCCAGCGGTGGGAGTCGCCCTGCTTCTCCAGGGCAGGAGATGGGCTCTGGGCTCTGGGTCCTTGGACAGAGCCAGGCTCCTGTGCACATTCAGCTGCAGGCACCTTACAGAGAAGCCCAGGCAAGACCCAGAGCTGTCCCTGCACGCCTTTTGCCCGTCTCATCAGACCACTGATGAGAAATGCCCCAGGGGGAAGGTTCTCTCAGCAAACTTGCAGCCGAAGAAGCAAAAGGGGCAAAGGTGGCCCATCCCTGTTCCTGTCCCCTGGCTCCCCTGGGGTTCTCAATGGAATGTTGCCCCTAGCAACTGGCATTGTCTCCCACTCCTGTGGCCGTTGGTGGAACACTGGTGGAGCAGCGGTGGAGCAGCAGCTGCAGGATCTGCTCCTGGGCTCTCCCTGCCTCTCTCTCTCGCCTTCTGCACTCAGCGCCACACCCGGCCTCTGCATCCACATCCTCCTCCTCTCCTCTGCCGCCAGGCATCCCCACAGTCCCTTTGGGACTGTCAAAGGTAAGGAAGTCCATGTTTGCCCTCAAAGCACTAACAGAACGGCAGGAGGCTCCAGCTGCCTCTCCCGCCAGCCACCACAGACAGGGTGCGTGCTCGCTTTCCCCAGACGAGATTCCTCATGAAAGCGGGCTCCTACTTCTCTTGGAATAATGCTGCTCCCAGGGCAAACACAGACCTTTCCATAGAGGACAGAGAGAGCTGTCACGCTGCACTTGCAGATGCTAGTCCACTGATGACCTGATGAAATTTCTTGGCACCCATTTCACTCCTGAAACTTTGTTGTGCTGACCCAAAAACATATTGGTCATTCCTGAGGAGTTCAGGGCTCCAGTGTCAAAAAGTCCTGTTGCGCCCTCACCCTGCTCACACCTCCTCCAAAGCTTCAAAAACCAGAAGGATGGCATTTCTCCTCTGTGATCCCTACCGTTCAGGGCATGGAAGCAGTTTGCTGGCCTTCTCCTCCAATAGGGGCTTTCATCTTCAACAATGATCTGGTTTCTGCAATTCTTAGAGACTTACATACTTACATCACTCACAGATCCATTCTGGTTTAATCGCTTTATAGTTTGTTTTTTGGGGGGTTTTTTTGATCTCTTTTGCATAGAGATAGTGGTATAGATTTGTCTGAGTTTTTCAATGTCTGAAGGGCTGGCTCTGCTTCATGGCGAGAGGCAGCCATGAAATGCCATCTTGAGTGGTCCTTCTCAAGAGCACAATCACAGTAGGAGAGAATTTTCTGGGCTGGAAGGGATTCTCAAAGATCATCGAGCCCGCATCCTGGGCCTGCCCAGGACAGCCTCAAGAATCACAGCCTGGGCCCAAGGGCAGTGCCCAAAGGGGTTTGGAGCTCTCTCAGGCTTGGTGCTGTGACGCCTTCCCTGGGGAGGCTGCTGCAGTGCCCAAGCACCCTGTGAAGGCTGAAGAGCCTTCTCCTTCTATGCAACCCAAGCCTCCACTGGCACATCTTCCATGCCATTCTCTTGGTTCTTCTCCATGGCCCCAAGACCCGAGAGAGTAGTGCACGCCCTTCTGCTTCCCGTCTTGAGGAAGCTGCAGACTGCTAGGGGGTGCTGCCTTTGAAAATCCAAGTGAAAAAACCCAGCAATTCCACCAAAGGGAGGGGAGCTGGGACAGAGGAGCTCGTGCTTTGCAATGATGAGGATGAGAAGGAAGGCTAGCGACACATCTTGGCAGAAGGATTTTTATCTGGAGCATTGTTTTCATCTCTTGCAGGTGGAAAGGGGAGGCACAATGAAAAGGAAAGCAAGAGCCAAGAGTCAGCCGTGAGTTTTGGCACAGGGTTAAAGGACAGCCAACTTGAGCAATGGCATAGAGGAGAACTGCTCTTTCAGAGTCAGGGTGGCATTGGGGCAAGGCTTTGGGTCTACGGGCGCTGTCTCTTGACCGCTCGCCTTTCTTACGTCCGCCTTCTTCTTCCTTTAGACACATCAATGTTGGCAGTGACTTTCAGGCCGAGCTCCCAGAGCTGCAGACCAGACCAGCCAGTGAGGAGGAAGAGCATGCAAGCCTGGTGTGGAAACCCTGGGAGGAAGATGAATCTGACATGGAAAAACCAGACAGAGGTAGCTGTCAAGCTTCTCTTCCAGCCCTGGCATACTGGGCTGTGGGAAAGGCTGCTTCTTGGGTCCAAAGGCAGCTTTTTGCAGGCTCTGCTTCTCTCCTTGTCTCGCCCATCTTGCCACGTGCAAGTCTTAGAGGCAAGGAGAATGCTCTGCTTTTGCAGCAGAGCAGGCAAAAGAGCAAGCGTCCTGCTCTCCAAATTGGCCAGGGCCATTTGCCACTGGCAGAGGAGAGATTGGCCCCCACTTCTTCTTACAAAAGCTGCTTGGATGGGAGAGCCAGCAGCACTGTGTGGGCCTTTGCTTCAGCTGCCCCTGTCTTTGCTGTGCTTTTCATGCTCTCCAAGCTGATGACTTTAGCTCCTGTGCTTTCCTTCTGCCTTGGAGATGGCAGGCTTTGCCCCTTCTGGGCTCAAGCCTGACTTTCGGTGGGTTTCTCTTGTGCTTGCAGTAAGAGAACTCTTGGACATGGCCAGCTCCCGTGGCGTTCCCGGGGCAGCAGCTAACCTGGAGCTGGCCCTGCACTGCCTGCACCAGGCTGGCGGCAGCGTTCCGGTAAGAAGCGGCTCTTTGGGCGCAGGGAGGAGTGGACAGGGAATTCAGAAGGCCCGGGCACTGGCACAGCCTTTCCTGGCTGCTCCTTGAAGAAGGCACTGAACAGGAAGCAGAGCCCTTGCTGCCTGTTGTGTCTCCTGCAGCTGGGCCAGGCCTGAGCCCTAATGGCTCGAGCAGGAAGAATATCTCTCCTGCAGGCACTGGCCGACGCTCCTGCAGCCTGCTGCCTTGTGAATGGCCTGGAGATCCCTGTTCTCTAAGGCATTTGCAGGGGAAATTCCCAGAAGCCTCAGTGGGCCCAGGCAATTCTGGCTGCAGGAGCAGCAAGATCACTGACTTGGTCAGCCAAATGGCACTCTTGGGGAGCAGGATCAAAAGGCTGGGCAGCAAAACCCAGGGGCTGGCAGCAAATGCCAGTGTTTGAGCCCTATGGGAGCCAGTGGCCGGAATCCCTGAAGAGGCAAAGTAGCTGAAAGGCAGCATGGATGATTTTTGGCTTCTGCTTTTGTTGTGGGGCAGCTAAAGCCTTTTCCCCCTTTGATCTTGCAGGAGGCTCTGGAGATGCTGCTCTCGGGGGGGCCTCCAACACCTCAAGGCCATCCCTTGGCCGATTATCATTACGCAGGTAACCAAAGCAGAGCTTCTTCTTCACTGACACATGCTGCCAGCTCCTTAAGTGCCGTGGCAAGCATTTCTGCTTCAACAAATTGTGCTTAACACCCGCACGAGGTCTCCACTTCTCCGGGGGGCGGGCAAAGCACCAGCATCTCCTCCTTCAGCTTTACTTCTTTTCCATGCCTTTTCCCTGGGCCATGCCTGCTCCTGTCTTCCTTGCCTTCTGAGGGAGCAGACGTGGACACGGGTGAATGATGGCTGGCGCCGACTTGGTTTCGGCAGCCAGGGGGATCTGCTTCAAGCGGATAGAGGCATCAATTGACCCGCTGCTGCTTTTTACGGCCAGGCTCCGATAGATGGACACCTGAGGAGAAGGAGTCCTTCCAAAAGGCTTTCCACACCTACGGCAAGGATTTTCATCTGATCCAGAAGCAGGTAAAGCCATAGGACGTTCTTTACCCTAGCAGATCATCAGAAGGAAAGCTTGGTTATTTCAGCTACCAAAGACGGGACTTCAGTCTCTCTCTTCTCAAGCACCAAACACCTTCAAGTAGTAACAAAAGGGGACATCCAAGGCCTGCGGGAAAATGACGATCCTGCCTCTCCAGCCCTTTTCTGCAAGCTCTCTTGCAAGAAGCAGCTGTATTCTGTCAGACTTGTCTCACAGGTGTGCTGCTGCTTGCACAACACACATTGCGCTGGCATAATTGCAGTGAAGCGGGCAAAGAAGAACGGTGCTCGATGGATTTGTTGTTGGTCTGTGCATTACATGTGGTACCACGTAGCATAAGACACGGTTTATTCCTTTGCATGATGCCTCGCTTCCTCTAGATGATTTCATTTTACACCCTACTCCATTTCCTCCAGGATTTTCCTTCCTCCCTTACTCCATCTTCTGCTTTTTCTACAGCAGGCTCATTTGGGATTCCTTCTTTTTCTCTTCCCAACAGATCCAGAGTAAGACCGTGGCACAGTGTGTGGAGTACTACTACTCCTGGAAAAAAGAGCATCAACTTGCCAGCACCCTTGCTCAGGTGAGTGGCAAGAGAATCGAGACATGCCAGGAGGGAATCAAGGAACTGGCAGAAGGGGACACAAGCTGCTGGCAAGCCATGCCAGACGCCGCTTTGCCAGGATCCCGTCGTCCCCTGCACTGGGAAAGGCGCAGCAGATGCTGCCCAGGGCTTCATTGTGCTGCTGCCCTGGAATACGCAATCCTGGAGCATAACTTTGACCCAAGAAAGCAGCACTGCCACCAACATGGCCTTTGACTCTCTACAGCTTGGTTTCTCAAGGGCTGGCAGCCTTGCTGATTCCAATCACACCCTTCATTCCCCACTGCTTGCTAACAGCAGCAATCCCAGCTGCCTTCATGCAGATGCTGCACATTTTCAGGCATCTTTTGCAGCATCCCAGCCTACTCCCCAAGAAGGAGCTGCCGCTGCTGTGGCTCTGCTCAAACTTTCCTTACTGGCAAACAGCAATTTGCTTCAGAGACAGTGACAGAGAGAGAGAGAGAAGTACTATTGAGGGTAATAGAAAATGGGGGGAAGCATGTGTCTTCACTGATTTGACTGATTTCAAATCCCATTTGAAGCCTAGACATTTGTGGAAGAAAAGCAGAGAGAAATAGATGTTAGGCAGGGAGGTATAATTAAGAAGTGTGGAAGTAGAGATAGCCAGGCACTTATCCCAGCCCTTTGGGCTGTAGGAAAGAGGAGTCTTTTCCTCCGAGTGCTGGCTTGGCAGCCCGCCGCAGCCCACTGCCAAAGCCAGCTGTGTTCTCAGCTCTTTGGGCTTTGGAAGAATTTGCTTTGGCCCATAGATTTTTGTGCTGGACGCTCTGATTTGCAGCCTTCTGAGAGGAAGGAAACATTGATAAGAATTCTTTGATTTGCAGACTGCGTGCGAAGCAAAGAGCAGCAAAAGCCCCCCCAGAAAGGAGACTGGGCAGACAGGGAAGAGAAGCCGCAAGAGGGCTCGCAGCGCCGACTGTCCCTGCTGCCAAGCGCGCCAGCCGCCCCAGCCGGCGCGAGGCCCCTTTCCCTGCGGGCAGTGCAAACGGTGCGCAAGTTCCTCCTCTCTCTGCTCCAAGCTGCGCCTCTGCACTCAAACAGGCTGAGCCTTTTCAAAGGCACCACAGGGCAAGCTGAGGCCACTTGGAGGATGGGCCCTGCCAGCCGTGCTCAAGGTTACAACCCACTTCCAACCCAAAGGGCTCAGCTCAAACCCACTTCAATTCACAAGGAAACCTTGCCCTGCCCCCCAGCAAGACGCACTTCATACAAGTAGGAATAGATAGCATCAAAGCTTGCTTTGATGGGGCTGGTCAACTTCAAACGGGGATGAAGCAAAAGGACGATGACGTTCCAAGGAATTGAAAGCACAGAGAGCAAACTCATGGTGATGATCAATTTGCATATGTGTCACAGCCTGAAAAGACAGAAATTCGGACTAAAAGGGAGGTCTCCGTGCTTGCTTTCATGGTGTGTATTAAATTGACAATGGATGGTTTGTTTCTTATCTTCCAGGGTGTTTGAAACCATCAAGGAAAGGAACAAACACAGGAGAAGACATGGCCCACGGAAGGAAGCAGAGCCTCTCGCCAAGAAGAAAAGGTCCAATTAGACAAGCCTGCAGTTGTGCAGGGCTAGCCATCAAGAGTTAGCCCTCAAGAAGACGAGATAGGAATAAGATGGCTTTTTAAGACTTTAGGGTTGCTTATTCTTCTACTGAGTTGACATGGTAGCAATCTCTCAATTTCTTAGTTCAGATTAGTTCCGATTAGTTCCGATTAGTTCCGATTAGTTCCGATTAGTTCCGATTAGTTAAGTAGTATTATTGAAGATGTTTTTCTTAGTAGTCATAGATTTCTCAGTAAATGGAAGAGGTTTGGTGTTGGCTACGCTCTCTCTTTGGTCATTTTGCCTTTGTTGAGACACAACCTCTCTTTATCATTAAAACAAAGTTTGTTCCAAATTCTGTCTTTTTGTCTGCATGAAATCACTCCAGCCAAGTTTGTTCCATTTGCCTGGTGTTGCAAGCATGGCACTTGCCCTGAGAGAAGAATGTGGGCACGTGAGTCCTCCCACCGGCCCAGCCCCCTGCTCAGCTGGCAGGACTTCCAAAGGGCCGTCTCCATGAGTGCCAAGGAAATAACGGTGGGGCTTCATCCTTTGATGCCTAAAAACCTCGGCTGGGAGTGCAAAGGGAGGCTTTGTTGAATTCAATGAATTGGAGCAAAATGAGTGATCTTGTCTCACTCCACTCTCTGGGATAAAAGCAGAGGGTTCCGTCCTTTTTTGCTGCCCAGCAACAGAACTTGCTTTCATTGTGGGCGACAGATGGACTTGAGCGCCTTCGAGGACGTTTCTAACCTCTCCGATTCTATAAAATCCCTATGCACCACAAAGACATCAGTGGTTGCATTTCAGTTTCAATGTAAAGGCCCACTCTCCCGCTCTGGGCATCCAGCAATCTCCTCAGCTAAAGCAGAGCGGCTGTGCCCATTATCCTCTCACTTCTCACAGCTTTGGCATTTGCAGCAAAGAAGAGTCAAAGTCACTCTTTTGTCTAGCCCAGCAAATGGCAGTGCCTAGCAAGGCTTTGGAGGCAGGGGCTGGGGAGGATGGAGAGGGGGCCAGGGAGGGGGGAATTGCCAGGCTGCTTCTGGCAAGGCGAGGGAAGCTTGCCCTTGTCCGATGGAGCCAGGGCAGGTGGGATTTGGAACCTACAAAGTATCTGCACTGCAGATACTTGAGAACCTACAAAGTATCTGCACTGCAGTGGGCCTTGGTACAGCTGCGCCCTGCCTTTGCTGGCGTGTGTGGAACACGCAGGCTGGCAAGGAAGCCAGATTTGCTCTTGCTTAACGCTAGGCGGGATGGCAGCAAAACTGGCTGGGTTTTGCCATAGCTGGGACCTCAGTCTTGAAACAAAGGTGAAGGCCGTCAGTGTGGAGAAGTCATTCTCTCAGTGTTCCTTTCTCAGAGCAAGCCCAGAGTATTAGAGATGAACATTCTCCCTTCTTCAAGGCAGCTGGAAGAATGACATAGAAATTCTGCACGACAGATTGACTACCAAAACATGCTGGTGGACTGCCCCAGTGTGCGGCCCCATCAGTTGCCCTGAAAAACATCCTGTTTCTCCAAGGTGCAAGGAAGGAGTGTTGCGGTGAGAGACCCGCTCACTAGGCCAAAGGAGGCAAAACATCAAGTGACATCTTGGGCAGCAATAGGACAACTGAGCAAGGGGGCAGGAGGAATGCCTTCACTTGCAGAGAAAGCTTTGCACTTGGTTCTGCACGGAACGCCTTGCAGCATCTAGCTCCTCTCAGAGCCCGAGGAGAGCCAGCGGCGGGAGTCGCCCTGCTTCTCCAGGGCAGGAGATGGGCTCTGGGCTCTGGGCCCTTGGACAGAGCCAGGCTCCTGTGCACATTCAGCTGCAGGCACCTTACAGAGAAGCCCAGGCAAGACCCAGAGCTGTCCCTGCACGCCTTTTGCCCGTCTCATCAGACCACTGATGAGAAATGCCCCAGGGGGAAGGTTCTCTCAGCAAACTTGCAGCCGAAGAAGCAAAAGGGGCAAAGGTGGCCCATCCCTGTTCCTGTCCCCTGGCTCCCCTGGGGTTCTCAATGGAATGTTGCCCCTAGCAACTGGCATTGTCTCCCACTCCTGTGGCCGTTGGTGGAACACTGGTGGAGCAGCGGTGGAGCAGCAGCTGCAGGATCTGCTCCTGGGCTCTCCCTGCCTCTCTCTCTCGCCTTCTGCACTCAGCGCCACACCCGGCCTCTGCATCCACATCCTCCTCCTCTCCTCTGCCGCCAGGCATCCCCACAGTCCCTTTGGGACTGTCAAAGGTAAGGAAGTCCATGTTTGCCCTCAAAGCACTAACAGAACGGCAGGAGGCTCCAGCTGCCTCTCCCGCCAGCCACCACAGACAGGGTGCGTGCTCGCTTTCCCCAGACGAGATTCCTCATGAAAGCGGGCTCCTACTTCTCTTGGAATAATGCTGCTCCCAGGGCAAACACAGACCTTTCCATAGAGGACAGAGAGAGCTGTCACGCTGCACTTGCAGATGCTAGTCCACTGATGACCTGATGAAATTTCTTGGCACCCATTTCACTCCTGAAACTTTGTTGTGCTGACCCAAAAACATATTGGTCATTCCTGAGGAGTTCAGGGCTCCAGTGTCAAAAAGTCCTGTTGCGCCCTCACCCTGCTCACACCTCCTCCAAAGCTTCAAAAAGCAGAAGGATGGCATTTCTCCTCTGTGATCCCTACCGTTCAGGGCATGGAAGCAGTTTGCTGGCCTTCTCCTCCAATAGGGGCTTTCATCTTCAATAATGATCTGGTTTCTGCAATTCTTAGAGACTTACATACTTACATCACTCACAGATCCATTCTGGTTTAATCGCTTTATAGTTTGTTTTTTGGGGGGTTTTTTTGATCTCTTTTGCATAGAGATAGTGGTATAGATTTGTCTGAGTTTTTCAATGTCTGAAGGGCTGGCTCTGCTTCATGGCGAGAGGCAGCCATGAAATGCCATCTTGAGTGGTCCTTCTCAAGAGCACAATCACAGTAGGAGAGAATTTTCTGGGCTGGAAGGGATTCTCAAAGATCATCGAGCCCGCATCCTGGGCCTGCCCAGGACAGCCTCAAGAATCACAGCCTGGGCCCAAGGGCAGTGCCCAAAGGGTTTTGGAGCTCTCTCAGGCTTGGTGCTGTGACGCCTTCCCTGGGGAGGCTGCTGCAGTGCCCAAGCACCCTGTGAAGGCTGAAGAGCCTTCTCCTTCTATGCAACCCAAGCCTCCACTGGCACATCTTCCATGCCATTCTCTTGGTTCTTCTCCATGGCCCCAAGACCCGAGAGAGTAGTGCACGCCCTTCTGCTTCCCGTCTTGAGGAAGCTGCAGACTGCTAGGGGGTGCTGCCTTTGAAAATCCAAGTGAAAAAACCCAGCAATTCCACCAAAGGGAGGGGAGCTGGGACAGAGGAGCTCGTGCTTTGCAATGATGAGGATGAGAAGGAAGGCTAGCGACACATCTTGGCAGAAGGATTTTTATCTGGAGCATTGTTTTCATCTCTTGCAGGTGGAAAGGGGAGGCACAATGAAAAGGAAAGCAAGAGCCAAGAGTCAGCCGTGAGTTTTGGCACAGGGTTAAAGGACAGCCAGCTTGAGGAATGGCATAGAGGAGAACTGCTCTTTCAGAGTCAGGGTGGCATTGGGGCAAGGCTTTGGGTCTACGGGCGCTGTCTCTTGACCGCTCGCCTTTCTTACGTCCGCCTTCTTCTTCCTTTAGACACATCAATGTTGGCAGTGACTTTCAGGCCGAGCTCCCAGAGCTGCAGACCAGACCAGCCAGTGAGGAGGAAGAGCATGCAAGCCTGGTGTGGAAACCCTGGGAGGAAGATGAATCTGACATGGAAAAACCAGACAGAGGTAGCTGTCAAGCTTCTCTTCCAGCCCTGGCATACTGGGCTGTGGGAAAGGCTGTTTCTTGGGTCCAAAGGCAGCTTTTTGCAGGCTCTGCTTCTCTCCTTGTCTCGCCCATCTTGCCACGTGCAAGTCTTAGAGGCAAGGAGAATGCTCTGCTTTTGCAGCAGAGCAGGCAAAAGAGCAAGCGTCCTGCTCTCCAAATTGGCCAGGGCCATTTGCCACTGGCAGAGGAGAGATTGGCCCCCACTTCTTCTTACAAAAGCTGCTTGGATGGGAGAGCCAGCAGCACTGTGTGGGCCTTTGCTTCAGCTGCCCCTGTCTTTGCTGTGCTTTTCATGCTCTCCAAGCTGATGACTTTAGCTCCTGTGCTTTCCTTCTGCCTTGGAGATGGCAGGCTTTGCCCCTTCTGGGCTCAAGCCTGACTTTCAGTGGGTTTCTCTTGTGCTTGCAGTAAGAGAACTCTTGGACATGGCCAGCTCCCGTGGCGTTCCCGGGGCAGCAGCTAACCTGGAGCTGGCCCTGCACTGCCTGCACCAGGCTGGCGGCAGCGTTCCGGTAAGAAGCGGCTCTTTGGGCGCAGGGAGGAGTGGACAGGGAATTCAGAAGGCCCGGGCACTGGCACAGCCTTTCCTGGCTGCTCCTTGAAGAAGGCACTGAACAGGAAGCAGAGCCCTTGCTGCCTGTTGTGTCTCCTGCAGCTGGGCCAGGCCTGAGCCCTAATGGCTCGAGCAGGAAGAATATCTCTCCTGGAGGCACTGGCCGACGCTCCTGCAGCCTGCTGCCTTGTGAATGGCCTGGAGATCCCTGTTCTCTAAGACATTTGCAGGGGAAATTCCCAGAAGCCTCAGTGGGCCCAGGCAATTCTGGCTGCAGGAGCAGCGAGATCACTGACTTGGTGAGCCAAATGGCACTCTTGGGGAGCAGGATCAAAAGGCTGGGCAGCAAAACCCAGGGGCTGGCAGCAAATGCCAGTGTTTGAGCCCTATGGGAGCCAGTGGCCGGAATCCCTGAAGAGGCAAAGTAGCTGAAAGGCAGCATGGATGATTTTTGGCTTCTGCTTTTGTTGTGGGGCAGCTAAAGCCTTTTCCCCCTTTGATCTTGCAGGAGGCTCTGGAGATGCTGCTCTCGGGGGGGCCTCCAACACCTCAAGGCCATCCCTTGGCCGATTATCATTACGCAGGTAACCAAAGCAGAGCTTCTTCTTCACTGACACATGCTGCCGGCTCCTTAAGTGCCGTGGCAAGCATTTCTGCTTCAACACATTGTGCTTAACACCCGCACGAGGTCTCCACTTCTCCAGGGGGCGGGCAAAGCACCAGCATCTCCTCCTTCAGCTTTACTTCTTTTCCATGCCTTTTCCCTGGGCCATGCCTGCTCCTGTCTTCCTTGCCTTCTGAGGGAGCAGACGTGGACACGGGTGAATGATGGCTGGCGCCGACTTGGTTTCGGCAGCCAGGGGGATCTGCTTCAAGCGGATAGAGGCATCAATTGACCCGCTGCTGCTTTTTACGGCCAGGCTCCAATAGATGGACACCTGAGGAGAAGGAGTCCTTCCAAAAGGCTTTCCACACCTACGGCAAGGATTTTCATCTGATCCAGAAGCAGGTAAAGCCATAGGACGTTCTTTACCCTAGCAGATCATCAGAAGGAAAGCTTGGTTATTTCAGCTACCAAAGACGGGACTTCAGTCTCTCTCTTCTCAAGCACCAAACACCTTCAAGTAGTAACAAAAGGGGACATCCAAGGCCTGCGGGAAAATGACGATCCTGCCTCTCCAGCCCTTTTCTGCAAGCTCTCTTGCAAGAAGCAGCTGTATTCTGTCAGACTTGTCTCACAGGTGTGCTGCTGCTTGCACAACACACATTGCGCTGGCATAATTGCAGTGAAGCGGGCAAAGAAGAACGGTGCTCGATGGATTTGTTGTTGGTCTGTGCATTACATGTGGTACCACGTAGCATAAGACACGGTTTATTCCTTTGCATGATGCCTCGCTTCCTCTAGATGATTTCATTTTACACCCTACTCCATTTCCTCCAGGATTTTCCTTCCTCCCTTACTCCATCTTCTGCTTTTTCTACAGCAGGCTCATTTGGGATTCCTTCTTTTTCTCTTCCCAACAGATCCAGAGTAAGACCGTGGCACAGTGTGTGGAGTACTACTACTCCTGGAAAAAAGAGCATCAACTTGCCAGCACCCTTGCTCAGGTGAGTGGCAAGAGAATCGAGACATGCCAGGAGGGAATCAAGGAACTGGCAGAAGGGGACACAAGCTGCTGGCAAGCCATGCCAGACGCCGCTTTGCCAGGATCCCGTCGTCCCCTGCACTGGGAAAGGCGCAGCAGATGCTGCCCAGGGCTTCATTGTGCTGCTGCCCTGGAATACGCAATCCTGGAGCATAACTTTGACCCAAGAAAGCAGCACTGCCACCAACATGGCCTTTGACTCTCTACAGCTTGGTTTCTCAAGGGCTGGCAGCCTTGCTGATTCCAATCACACCCTTCATTCCCCACTGCTTGCTAACAGCAGCAATCCCAGCTGCCTTCATGCAGATGCTGCACATTTTCAGGCATCTTTTGCAGCATCCCAGCCTACTCCCCAAGAAGGAGCTGCCGCTGCTGTGGCTCTGCTCAAACTTTCCTTACTGGCAAACAGCAATTTGCTTCAGAGACAGTGACAGAGAGAGAGAGAGAAGTACTATTGAGGGTAATAGAAAATGGGGGGAAGCATGTGTCTTCACTGATTTGACTGATTTCAAATCCCATTTGAAGCCTAGACATTTGTGGAAGAAAAGCAGAGAGAAATAGATGTTAGGCAGGGAGGTATAATTAAGAAGTGTGGAAGTAGAGATAGCCAGGCACTTATCCCAGCCCTTTGGGCTGTAGGAAAGAGGAGTCTTTTCCTCCGAGTGCTGGCTTGGCAGCCCGCCGCAGCCCACTGCCAAAGCCAGCCGTGTTCTCAGCTCTTTGGGCTTTGGAAGAATTTGCTTTGGCCCATAGATTTTTGTGCTGGACGCTCTGATTTGCAGCCTTCTGAGAGGAAGGAAACATTGATAAGAATTCTTTGATTTGCAGACTGCGTGCGAAGCAAAGAGCAGCAAAAGCCCCCCCAGAAAGGAGACTGGGCAGACAGGGAAGAGAAGCCGCAAGAGGGCTCGCAGCGCCGACTGTCCCTGCTGCCAAGCGCGCCAGCCGCCCCAGCCGGCGCGAGGCCCCTTTCCCTGCGGGCAGTGCAAACGGTGCGCAAGTTCCTCCTCTCTCTGCTCCAAGCTGCGCCTCTGCACTCAAACAGGCTGAGCCTTTTCAAAGGCACCACAGGGCAAGCTGAGGCCACTTGGAGGATGGGCCCTGCCAGCCGTGCTCAAGGTTACAACCCACTTCCAACCCAAAGGGCTCAGCTCAAACCCACTTCAATTCACAAGGAAACCTTGCCCTGCCCCCCAGCAAGACGCACTTCATACAAGTAGGAATAGATAGCATCAAAGCTTGCTTTGATGGGGCTGGTCAACTTCAAACGGGGATGAAGCAAAAGGACGATGACGTTCCAAGGAATTGAAAGCACAGAGAGCAAACTCATGGTGATGATCAATTTGCATATGTGTCACAGCCTGAAAAGACAGAAATTCGGACTAAAAGGGAGGTCTCCGTGCTTGCTTTCATGGTGTGTATTAAATTGACAATGGATGGTTTGTTTCTTATCTTCCAGGGTGTTTGAAACCATCAAGGAAAGGAACAAACACAGGAGAAGACATGGCCCACGGAAGGAAGCAGAGCCTCTCGCCAAGAAGAAAAGGTCCAATTAGACAAGCCTGCAGTTGTGCAGGGCTAGCCATCAAGAGTTAGCCCTCAAGAAGACGAGATAGGAATAAGATGGCTTTTTAAGACTTTAGGGTTGCTTATTCTTCTACTGAGTTGACATGGTAGCAATCTCTCAATTTCTTAGTTCAGATTAGTTCCGATTAGTTCCGATTAGTTCCGATTAGTTCCGATTAGTTCCGATTAGTTAAGTAGTATTATTGAAGATGTTTTTCTTAGTAGTCATAGATTTCTCAGTAAATGGAAGAGGTTTGGTGTTGGCTACGCTCTCTCTTTGGTCATTTTGCCTTTGTTGAGACACAACCTCTCTTTATCATTAAAACAAAGTTTGTTCCAAATTCTGTCTTTTTGTCTGCATGAAATCACTCCAGCCAAGTTTGTTCCATTTGCCTGGTGTTGCAAGCATGGCACTTGCCCTGAGAGAAGAATGTGGGCACGTGAGTCCTCCCACCGGCCCAGCCCCCTGCTCAGCTGGCAGGACTTCCAAAGGGCCGTCTCCATGAGTGCCAAGGAAATAACGGTGGGGCTTCATCCTTTGATGCCTAAAAACCTCGGCTGGGAGTGCAAAGGGAGGCTTTGTTGAATTCAATGAATTGGAGCAAAATGAGTGATCTTGTCTCACTCCACTCTCTGGGATAAAAGCAGAGGGTTCCGTCCTTTTTTGCTGCCCAGCAACAGAACTTGCTTTCATTGTGGGCGACAGATGGACTTGAGCGCCTTCGAGGACGTTTCTAACCTCTCCGATTCTATAAAATCCCTATGCACCACAAAGACATCAGTGGTTGCATTTCAGTTTCAATGTAAAGGCCCACTCTCCCGCTCTGGGCATCCAGCAATCTCCTCAGCTAAAGCAGAGCGGCTGTGCCCATTATCCTCTCACTTCTCACAGCTTTGGCATTTGCAGCAAAGAAGAGTCAAAGTCACTCTTTTGTCTAGCCCAGCAAATGGCAGTGCCTAGCAAGGCTTTGGAGGCAGGGGCTGGGGAGGATGGAGAGGGGGCCAGGGAGGGGGGAATTGCCAGGCTGCTTCTGGCAAGGCGAGGGAAGCTTGCCCTTGTCCGATGGAGCCAGGGCAGGTGGGATTTGGAACCTACAAAGTATCTGCACTGCAGATACTTGAGAACCTACAAAGTATCTGCACTGCAGTGGGCCTTGGTACAGCTGCGCCCTGCCTTTGCTGGCGTGTGTGGAACACGCAGGCTGGCAAGGAAGCCAGATTTGCTCTTGCTTAACGCTAGGCGGGATGGCAGCAAAACTGGCTGGGTTTTGCCATAGCTGGGACCTCAGTCTTGAAACAAACGTGAAGGCCGTCAGTGTGGAGAAGTCATTCTCTCAGTGTTCCTTTCTCAGAGCAAGCCCAGAGTATTAGAGATGAACATTCTCCCTTCTTCAAGGCAGCTGGAAGAATGACATAGAAATTCTGCACGACAGATTGACTACCAAAACATGCTGGTGGACTGCCCCAGTGTGCGGCCCCATCAGTTGCCCTGAAAAACATCCTGTTTCTCCAAGGTGCAAGGAAGGAGTGTTGCGGTGAGAGACCCGCTCACTAGGCCAAAGGAGGCAAAACATCAAGTGACATCTTGGGCAGCAATAGGACAACTGAGCAAGGGGGCAGGAGGAATGCCTTCACTTGCAGAGAAAGCTTTGCACTTGGTTCTGCACGGAACGCCTTGCAGCATCTAGCTCCTCTCAGAGCCCGAGGAGAGCCAGCGGCGGGAGTCGCCCTGCTTCTCCAGGGCAGGAGATGGGCTCTGGGCTCTGGGCCCTTGGACAGAGCCAGGCTCCTGTGCACATTCAGCTGCAGGCACCTTACAGAGAAGCCCAGGCAAGACCCAGAGCTGTCCCTGCACGCCTTTTGCCCGTCTCATCAGACCACTGATGAGAAATGCCCCAGGGGGAAGGTTCTCTCAGCAAACTTGCAGCCGAAGAAGCAAAAGGGGCAAAGGTGGCCCATCCCTGTTCCTGTCCCCTGGCTCCCCTGGGGTTCTCAATGGAATGTTGCCCCTAGCAACTGGCATTGTCTCCCACTCCTGTGGCCGTTGGTGGAACACTGGTGGAGCAGCGGTGGAGCAGCAGCTGCAGGATCTGCTCCTGGGCTCTCCCTGCCTCTCTCTCTCGCCTTCTGCACTCAGCGCCACACCCGGCCTCTGCATCCACATCCTCCTCCTCTCCTCTGCCGCCAGGCATCCCCACAGTCCCTTTGGGACTGTCAAAGGTAAGGAAGTCCATGTTTGCCCTCAAAGCACTAACAGAACGGCAGGAGGCTCCAGCTGCCTCTCCCGCCAGCCACCACAGACAGGGTGCGTGCTCGCTTTCCCCAGACGAGATTCCTCATGAAAGCGGGCTCCTACTTCTCTTGGAATAATGCTGCTCCCAGGGCAAACACAGACCTTTCCATAGAGGACAGAGAGAGCTGTCACGCTGCACTTGCAGATGCTAGTCCACTGATGACCTGATGAAATTTCTTGGCACCCTTTTCACTCCTGAAACTTTGTTGTGCTGACCCAAAAACATATTAGTCATTCCTGAGGAGTTCAGGGCTCCAGTGTCAAAAAGTCCTGTTGCGCCCTCACCCTGCTCACACCTCCTCCAAAGCTTCAAAAACCAGAAGGATGGCATTTCTCCTCTGTGATCCCTACCGTTCAGGGCATGGAAGCAGTTTGCTGGCCTTCTCCTCCAATAGGGGCTTTCATCTTCAATAATGATCTGGTTTCTGCAATTCTTAGAGACTTACATACTTACATCACTCACAGATCCATTCTGGTTTAATCGCTTTATAGTTTGTTTTTTGGGGGGTTTTTTTGATCTCTTTTGCATAGAGATAGTGGTATAGATTTGTCTGAGTTTTTCAATGTCTGAAGGGCTGGCTCTGCTTCATGGCGAGAGGCAGCCATGAAATGCCATCTTGAGTGGTCCTTCTCAAGAGCACAATCACAGTAGGAGAGAATTTTCTGGGCTGGAAGGGATTCTCAAAGATCATCGAGCCCGCATCCTGGGCCTGCCCAGGACAGCCTCAAGAATCACAGCCTGGGCCCAAGGGCAGTGCCCAAAGGGTTTTGGAGCTCTCTCAGGCTTGGTGCTGTGACGCCTTCCCTGGGGAGGCTGCTGCAGTGCCCAAGCACCCTGTGAAGGCTGAAGAGCCTTCTCCTTCTATGCAACCCAAGCCTCCACTGGCACATCTTCCATGCCATTCTCTTGGTTCTTCTCCCTGGCCCCAAGACCCGAGAGAGTAGTGCACGCCCTTCTGCTTCCCGTCTTGAGGAAGCTGCAGACTGCTAGGGGGTGCTGCCTTTGAAAATCCAAGTGAAAAAACCCAGCAATTCCACCAAAGGGAGGGGAGCTGGGACAGAGGAGCTCGTGCTTTGCAATGATGAGGATGAGAAGGAAGGCTAGCGACACATCTTGGCAGACGGATTTTTATCTGGAGCATTGTTTTCATCTCTTGCAGGTGGAAAGGGGAGGCACAATGAAAAGGAAAGCAAGAGCCAAGAGTCAGCCGTGAGTTTTGGCACAGGGTTAAAGGACAGCCAGCTTGAGGAATGGCATAGAGGAGAACTGCTCTTTCAGAGTCAGGGTGGCATTGGGGCAAGGCTTTGGGTCTACGGGCGCTGTCTCTTGACCGCTCGCCTTTCTTACGTCCGCCTTCTTCTTCCTTTAGACACATCAATGTTGGCAGTGACTTTCAGGCCGAGCTCCCAGAGCTGCAGACCAGAGCAGCCAGTGAGGAGGAAGAGCATGCAAGCCTGGTGTGGAAACCCTGGGAGGAAGATGAATCTGACATGGAAAAACCGGACAGAGGTAGCTGTCAAGCTTCTCTTCCAGCCCTGGCATACTGGGCTGTGGGAAAGGCTGCTTCTTGGGTCCAAAGGCAGCTTTTTGCAGGCTCTGCTTCTCTCCTTGTCTCGCCCATCTTGCCACGTGCAAGTCTTAGAGGCAAGGAGAATGCTCTGCTTTTGCAGCAGAGCAGGCAAAAGAGCAAGCGTCCTGCTCTCCAAATTGGCCAGGGCCATTTGCCACTGGCAGAGGAGAGATTGGCCCCCACTTCTTCTTACAAAAGCTGCTTGGATGGGAGAGCCAGCAGCACTGTGTGGGCCTTTGCTTCAGCTGCCCCTGTCTTTGCTGTGCTTTTCATGCTCTCCAAGCTGATGACTTTAGCTCCTGTGCTTTCCTTCTGCCTTGGAGATGGCAGGCTTTGCCCCTTCTGGGCTCAAGCCTGACTTTCAGTGGGTTTCTCTTGTGCTTGCAGTAAGAGAACTCTTGGACATGGCCAGCTCCCGTGGCGTTCCCGGGGCAGCAGCTAACCTGGAGCTGGCCCTGCACTGCCTGCACCAGGCTGGCGGCAGCGTTCCGGTAAGAAGCGGCTCTTTGGGCGCAGGGAGGAGTGGACAGGGAATTCAGAAGGCCCGGGCACTGGCACAGCCTTTCCTGGCTGCTCCTTGAAGAAGGCACTGAACAGGAAGCAGAGCCCTTGCTGCCTGTTGTGTCTCCTGCAGCTGGGCCAGGCCTGAGCCCTAATGGCTCGAGCAGGAAGAATATCTCTCCTGGAGGCACTGGCCGACGCTCCTGCAGCCTGCTGCCTTGTGAATGGCCTGGAGATCCCTGTTCTCTAAGACATTTGCAGGGGAAATTCCCAGAAGCCTCAGTGGGCCCAGGCAATTCTGGCTGCAGGAGCAGCGAGATCACTGACTTGGTGAGCCAAATGGCACTCTTGGGGAGCAGGATCAAAAGGCTGGGCAGCAAAACCCAGGGGCTGGCAGCAAATGCCAGTGTTTGAGCCCTATGGGAGCCAGTGGCCGGAATCCCTGAAGAGGCAAAGTAGCTGAAAGGCAGCATGGATGATTTTTGGCTTCTGCTTTTGTTGTGGGGCAGCTAAAGCCTTTTCCCCCTTTGATCTTGCAGGAGGCTCTGGAGATGCTGCTCTCGGGGGGGCCTCCAACACCTCAAGGCCATCCCTTGGCCGATTATCATTACGCAGGTAACCAAAGCAGAGCTTCTTCTTCACTGACACATGCTGCCGGCTCCTTAAGTGCCGTGGCAAGCATTTCTGCTTCAACACATTGTGCTTAACACCCGCACGAGGTCTCCACTTCTCCAGGGGGCGGGCAAAGCACCAGCATCTCCTCCTTCAGCTTTACTTCTTTTCCATGCCTTTTCCCTGGGCCATGCCTGCTCCTGTCTTCCTTGCCTTCTGAGGGAGCAGACGTGGACACGGGTGAATGATGGCTGGCGCCGACTTGGTTTCGGCAGCCAGGGGGATCTGCTTCAAGCGGATAGAGGCATCAATTGACCCGCTGCTGCTTTTTACGGCCAGGCTCCAATAGATGGACACCTGAGGAGAAGGAGTCCTTCCAAAAGGCTTTCCACACCTACGGCAAGGATTTTCATCTGATCCAGAAGCAGGTAAAGCCATAGGACGTTCTTTACCCTAGCAGATCATCAGAAGGAAAGCTTGGTTATTTCAGCTACCAAAGACGGGACTTCAGTCTCTCTCTTCTCAAGCACCAAACACCTTCAAGTAGTAACAAAAGGGGACATCCAAGGCCTGCGGGAAAATGACGATCCTGCCTCTCCAGCCCTTTTCTGCAAGCTCTCTTGCAAGAAGCAGCTGTATTCTGTCAGACTTGTCTCACAGGTGTGCTGCTGCTTGCACAACACACATTGCGCTGGCATAATTGCAGTGAAGCGGGCAAAGAAGAACGGTGCTCGATGGATTTGTTGTTGGTCTCTGCATTACATGTGGTACCACGTAGCATAAGACACGGTTTATTCCTTTGCATGATGCCTCGCTTCCTCTAGATGATTTCATTTTACACCCTACTCCATTTCCTCCAGGATTTTCCTTCCTCCCTTACTCCATCTTCTGCTTTTTCTACAGCAGGCTCATTTGGGATTCCTTCTTTTTCTCTTCCCAACAGATCCAGAGTAAGACCGTGGCACAGTGTGTGGAGTACTACTACTCCTGGAAAAAAGAGCATCAACTTGCCAGCACCCTTGCTCAGGTGAGTGGCAAGAGAATCGAGACATGCCAGGAGGGAATCAAGGAACTGGCAGAAGGGGACACAAGCTGCTGGCAAGCCATGCCAGACGCCGCTTTGCCAGGATCCCGTCGTCCCCTGCACTGGGAAAGGCGCAGCAGATGCTGCCCAGGGCTTCATTGTGCTGCTGCCCTGGAATACGCAATCCTGGAGCATAACTTTGACCCAAGAAAGCAGCACTGCCACCAACATGGCCTTTGACTCTCTACAGCTTGGTTTCTCAAGGGCTGGCAGCCTTGCTGATTCCAATCACACCCTTCATTCCCCACTGCTTGCTAACAGCAGCAATCCCAGCTGCCTTCATGCAGATGCTGCACATTTTCAGGCATCTTTTGCAGCATCCCAGCCTACTCCCCAAGAAGGAGCTGCCGCTGCTGTGGCTCTGCTCAAACTTTCCTTACTGGCAAACAGCAATTTGCTTCAGAGACAGTGACAGAGAGAGAGAGAGAAGTACTATTGAGGGTAATAGAAAATGGGGGGAAGCATGTGTCTTCACTGATTTGACTGATTTCAAATCCCATTTGAAGCCTAGACATTTGTGGAAGAAAAGCAGAGAGAAATAGATGTTAGGCAGGGAGGTATAATTAAGAAGTGTGGAAGTAGAGATAGCCAGGCACTTATCCCAGCCCTTTGGGCTGTAGGAAAGAGGAGTCTTTTCCTCCGAGTGCTGGCTTGGCAGCCCGCCGCAGCCCACTGCCAAAGCCAGCCGTGTTCTCAGCTCTTTGGGCTTTGGAAGAATTTGCTTTGGCCCATAGATTTTTGTGCTGGACGCTCTGATTTGCAGCCTTCTGAGAGGAAGGAAACATTGATAAGAATTCTTTGATTTGCAGACTGCGTGCGAAGCAAAGAGCAGCAAAAGCCCCCCCAGAAAGGAGACTGGGCAGACAGGGAAGAGAAGCCGCAAGAGGGCTCGCAGCGCCGACTGTCCCTGCTGCCAAGCGCGCCAGCCGCCCCAGCCGGCGCGAGGCCCCTTTCCCTGCGGGCAGTGCAAACGGTGCGCAAGTTCCTCCTCTCTCTGCTCCAAGCTGCGCCTCTGCACTCAAACAGGCTGAGCCTTTTCAAAGGCACCACAGGGCAAGCTGAGGCCACTTGGAGGATGGGCCCTGCCAGCCGTGCTCAAGGTTACAACCCACTTCCAACCCAAAGGGCTCAGCTCAAACCCACTTCAATTCACAAGGAAACCTTGCCCTGCCCCCCAGCAAGACGCACTTCATACAAGTAGGAATAGATAGCATCAAAGCTTGCTTTGATGGGGCTGGTCAACTTCAAACGGGGATGAAGCAAAAGGACGATGACGTTCCAAGGAATTGAAAGCACAGAGAGCAAACTCATGGTGATGATCAATTTGCATATGTGTCACAGCCTGAAAAGACAGAAATTCGGACTAAAAGGGAGGTCTCCGTGCTTGCTTTCATGGTGTGTATTAAATTGACAATGGATGGTTTGTTTCTTATCTTCCAGGGTGTTTGAAACCATCAAGGAAAGGAACAAACACAGGAGAAGACATGGCCCACGGAAGGAAGCAGAGCCTCTCGCCAAGAAGAAAAGGTCCAATTAGACAAGCCTGCAGTTGTGCAGGGCTAGCCATCAAGAGTTAGCCCTCAAGAAGACGAGATAGGAATAAGATGGCTTTTTAAGACTTTAGGGTTGCTTATTCTTCTACTGAGTTGACATGGTAGCAATCTCTCAATTTCTTAGTTCAGATTAGTTCCGATTAGTTCCGATTAGTTCCGATTAGTTCCGATTAGTTCCGATTAGTTAAGTAGTATTATTGAAGATGTTTTTCTTAGTAGTCATAGATTTCTCAGTAAATGGAAGAGGTTTGGTGTTGGCTACGCTCTCTCTTTGGTCATTTTGCCTTTGTTGAGACACAACCTCTCTTTATCATTAAAACAAAGTTTGTTCCAAATTCTGTCTTTTTGTCTGCATGAAATCACTCCAGCCAAGTTTGTTCCATTTGCCTGGTGTTGCAAGCATGGCACTTGCCCTGAGAGAAGAATGTGGGCACGTGAGTCCTCCCACCGGCCCAGCCCCCTGCTCAGCTGGCAGGACTTCCAAAGGGCCGTCTCCATGAGTGCCAAGGAAATAACGGTGGGGCTTCATCCTTTGATGCCTAAAAACCTCGGCTGGGAGTGCAAAGGGAGGCTTTGTTGAATTCAATGAATTGGAGCAAAATGAGTGATCTTGTCTCACTCCACTCTCTGGGATAAAAGCAGAGGGTTCCGTCCTTTTTTGCTGCCCAGCAACAGAACTTGCTTTCATTGTGGGCGACAGATGGACTTGAGCGCCTTCGAGGACGTTTCTAACCTCTCCGATTCTATAAAATCCCTATGCACCACAAAGACATCAGTGGTTGCATTTCAGTTTCAATGTAAAGGCCCACTCTCCCGCTCTGGGCATCCAGCAATCTCCTCAGCTAAAGCAGAGCGGCTGTGCCCATTATCCTCTCACTTCTCACAGCTTTGGCATTTGCAGCAAAGAAGAGTCAAAGTCACTCTTTTGTCTAGCCCAGCAAATGGCAGTGCCTAGCAAGGCTTTGGAGGCAGGGGCTGGGGAGGATGGAGAGGGGGCCAGGGAGGGGGGAATTGCCAGGCTGCTTCTGGCAAGGCGAGGGAAGCTTGCCCTTGTCCGATGGAGCCAGGGCAGGTGGGATTTGGAACCTACAAAGTATCTGCACTGCAGATACTTGAGAACCTACAAAGTATCTGCACTGCAGTGGGCCTTGGTACAGCTGCGCCCTGCCTTTGCTGGCGTGTGTGGAACACGCAGGCTGGCAAGGAAGCCAGATTTGCTCTTGCTTAACGCTAGGCGGGATGGCAGCAAAACTGGCTGGGTTTTGCCATAGCTGGGACCTCAGTCTTGAAACAAACGTGAAGGCCGTCAGTGTGGAGAAGTCATTCTCTCAGTGTTCCTTTCTCAGAGCAAGCCCAGAGTATTAGAGATGAACATTCTCCCTTCTTCAAGGCAGCTGGAAGAATGACATAGAAATTCTGCACGACAGATTGACTACCAAAACATGCTGGTGGACTGCCCCAGTGTGCGGCCCCATCAGTTGCCCTGAAAAACATCCTGTTTCTCCAAGGTGCAAGGAAGGAGTGTTGCGGTGAGAGACCCGCTCACTAGGCCAAAGGAGGCAAAACATCAAGTGACATCTTGGGCAGCAATAGGACAACTGAGCAAGGGGGCAGGAGGAATGCCTTCACTTGCAGAGAAAGCTTTGCACTTGGTTCTGCACGGAACGCCTTGCAGCATCTAGCTCCTCTCAGAGCCCGAGGAGAGCCAGCGGCGGGAGTCGCCCTGCTTCTCCAGGGCAGGAGATGGGCTCTGGGCTCTGGGCCCTTGGACAGAGCCAGGCTCCTGTGCACATTCAGCTGCAGGCACCTTACAGAGAAGCCCAGGCAAGACCCAGAGCTGTCCCTGCACGCCTTTTGCCCGTCTCATCAGACCACTGATGAGAAATGCCCCAGGGGGAAGGTTCTCTCAGCAAACTTGCAGCCGAAGAAGCAAAAGGGGCAAAGGTGGCCCATCCCTGTTCCTGTCCCCTGGCTCCCCTGGGGTTCTCAATGGAATGTTGCCCCTAGCAACTGGCATTGTCTCCCACTCCTGTGGCCGTTGGTGGAACACTGGTGGAGCAGCGGTGGAGCAGCAGCTGCAGGATCTGCTCCTGGGCTCTCCCTGCCTCTCTCTCTCGCCTTCTGCACTCAGCGCCACACCCGGCCTCTGCATCCACATCCTCCTCCTCTCCTCTGCCGCCAGGCATCCCCACAGTCCCTTTGGGACTGTCAAAGGTAAGGAAGTCCATGTTTGCCCTCAAAGCACTAACAGAACGGCAGGAGGCTCCAGCTGCCTCTCCCGCCAGCCACCACAGACAGGGTGCGTGCTCGCTTTCCCCAGACGAGATTCCTCATGAAAGCGGGCTCCTACTTCTCTTGGAATAATGCTGCTCCCAGGGCAAACACAGACCTTTCCATAGAGGACAGAGAGAGCTGTCACGCTGCACTTGCAGATGCTAGTCCACTGATGACCTGATGAAATTTCTTGGCACCCTTTTCACTCCTGAAACTTTGTTGTGCTGACCCAAAAACATATTGGTCATTCCTGAGGAGTTCAGGGCTCCAGTGTCAAAAAGTCCTGTTGCGCCCTCACCCTGCTCACACCTCCTCCAAAGCTTCAAAAAGCAGAAGGATGGCATTTCTCCTCTGTGATCCCTACCGTTCAGGGCATGGAAGCAGTTTGCTGGCCTTCTCCTCCAATAGGGGCTTTCATCTTCAATAATGATCTGGTTTCTGCAATTCTTAGAGACTTACATACTTACATCACTCACAGATCCATTCTGGTTTAATCGCTTTATAGTTTGTTTTTTGGGGGGTTTTTTTGATCTCTTTTGCATAGAGATAGTGGTATAGATTTGTCTGAGTTTTTCAATGTCTGAAGGGCTGGCTCTGCTTCATGGCGAGAGGCAGCCATGAAATGCCATCTTGAGTGGTCCTTCTCAAGAGCACAATCACAGTAGGAGAGAATTTTCTGGGCTGGAAGGGATTCTCAAAGATCATCGAGCCCGCATCCTGGGCCTGCCCAGGACAGCCTCAAGAATCACAGCCTGGGCCCAAGGGCAGTGCCCAAAGGGGTTTGGAGCTCTCTCAGGCTTGGTGCTGTGACGCCTTCCCTGGGGAGGCTGCTGCAGTGCCCAAGCACCCTGTGAAGGCTGAAGAGCCTTCTCCTTCTATGCAACCCAAGCCTCCACTGGCACATCTTCCATGCCATTCTCTTGGTTCTTCTCCCTGGCCCCAAGACCCGAGAGAGTAGTGCACGCCCTTCTGCTTCCCGTCTTGAGGAAGCTGCAGACTGCTAGGGGGTGCTGCCTTTGAAAATCCAAGTGAAAAAACCCAGCAATTCCACCAAAGGGAGGGGAGCTGGGACAGAGGAGCTCGTGCTTTGCAATGATGAGGATGAGAAGGAAGGCTAGCGACACATCTTGGCAGACGGATTTTTATCTGGAGCATTGTTTTCATCTCTTGCAGGTGGAAAGGGGAGGCACAATGAAAAGGAAAGCAAGAGCCAAGAGTCAGCCGTGAGTTTTGGCACAGGGTTAAAGGACAGCCAGCTTGAGGAATGGCATAGAGGAGAACTGCTCTTTCAGAGTCAGGGTGGCATTGGGGCAAGGCTTTGGGTCTACGGGCGCTGTCTCTTGACCGCTCGCCTTTCTTACGTCCGCCTTCTTCTTCCTTTAGACACATCAATGTTGGCAGTGACTTTCAGGCCGAGCTCCCAGAGCTGCAGACCAGAGCAGCCAGTGAGGAGGAAGAGCATGCAAGCCTGGTGTGGAAACCCTGGGAGGAAGATGAATCTGACATGGAAAAACCGGACAGAGGTAGCTGTCAAGCTTCTCTTCCAGCCCTGGCATACTGGGCTGTGGGAAAGGCTGCTTCTTGGGTCCAAAGGCAGCTTTTTGCAGGCTCTGCTTCTCTCCTTGTCTCGCCCATCTTGCCACGTGCAAGTCTTAGAGGCAAGGAGAATGCTCTGCTTTTGCAGCAGAGCAGGCAAAAGAGCAAGCGTCCTGCTCTCCAAATTGGCCAGGGGCATTTGCCACTGGCAGAGGAGAGATTGGCCCCCACTTCTTCTTACAAAAGCTGCTTGGATGGGAGAGCCAGCAGCACTGTGTGGGCCTTTGCTTCAGCTGCCCCTGTCTTTGCTGTGCTTTTCATGCTCTCCAAGCTGATGACTTTAGCTCCTGTGCTTTCCTTCTGCCTTGGAGATGGCAGGCTTTGCCCCTTCTGGGCTCAAGCCTGACTTTCAGTGGGTTTCTCTTGTGCTTGCAGTAAGAGAACTCTTGGACATGGCCAGCTCCCGTGGCGTTCCCGGGGCAGCAGCTAACCTGGAGCTGGCCCTGCACTGCCTGCACCAGGCTGGCGGCAGCGTTCCGGTAAGAAGCGGCTCTTTGGGCGCAGGGAGGAGTGGACAGGGAATTCAGAAGGCCCGGGCACTGGCACAGCCTTTCCTGGCTGCTCCTTGAAGAAGGCACTGAACAGGAAGCAGAGCCCTTGCTGCCTGTTGTGTCTCCTGCAGCTGGGCCAGGCCTGAGCCCTAATGGCTCGAGCAGGAAGAATATCTCTCCTGGAGGCACTGGCCGACGCTCCTGCAGCCTGCTGCCTTGTGAATGGCCTGGAGATCCCTGTTCTCTAAGACATTTGCAGGGGAAATTCCCAGAAGCCTCAGTGGGCCCAGGCAATTCTGGCTGCAGGAGCAGCGAGATCACTGACTTGGTGAGCCAAATGGCACTCTTGGGGAGCAGGATCAAAAGGCTGGGCAGCAAAACCCAGGGGCTGGCAGCAAATGCCAGTGTTTGAGCCCTATGGGAGCCAGTGGCCGGAATCCCTGAAGAGGCAAAGTAGCTGAAAGGCAGCATGGATGATTTTTGGCTTCTGCTTTTGTTGTGGGGCAGCTAAAGCCTTTTCCCCCTTTGATCTTGCAGGAGGCTCTGGAGATGCTGCTCTCGGGGGGGCCTCCAACACCTCAAGGCCATCCCTTGGCCGATTATCATTACGCAGGTAACCAAAGCAGAGCTTCTTCTTCACTGACACATGCTGCCGGCTCCTTAAGTGCCGTGGCAAGCATTTCTGCTTCAACACATTGTGCTTAACACCCGCACGAGGTCTCCACTTCTCCAGGGGGCGGGCAAAGCACCAGCATCTCCTCCTTCAGCTTTACTTCTTTTCCATGCCTTTTCCCTGGGCCATGCCTGCTCCTGTCTTCCTTGCCTTCTGAGGGAGCAGACGTGGACACGGGTGAATGATGGCTGGCGCCGACTTGGTTTCGGCAGCCAGGGGGATCTGCTTCAAGCGGATAGAGGCATCAATTGACCCGCTGCTGCTTTTTACGGCCAGGCTCCAATAGATGGACACCTGAGGAGAAGGAGTCCTTCCAAAAGGCTTTCCACACCTACGGCAAGGATTTTCATCTGATCCAGAAGCAGGTAAAGCCATAGGACGTTCTTTACCCTAGCAGATCATCAGAAGGAAAGCTTGGTTATTTCAGCTACCAAAGACGGGACTTCAGTCTCTCTCTTCTCAAGCACCAAACACCTTCAAGTAGTAACAAAAGGGGACATCCAAGGCCTGCGGGAAAATGACGATCCTGCCTCTCCAGCCCTTTTCTGCAAGCTCTCTTGCAAGAAGCAGCTGTATTCTGTCAGACTTGTCTCACAGGTGTGCTGCTGCTTGCACAACACACATTGCGCTGGCATAATTGCAGTGAAGCGGGCAAAGAAGAACGGTGCTCGATGGATTTGTTGTTGGTCTCTGCATTACATGTGGTACCACGTAGCATAAGACACGGTTTATTCCTTTGCATGATGCCTCGCTTCCTCTAGATGATTTCATTTTACACCCTACTCCATTTCCTCCAGGATTTTCCTTCCTCCCTTACTCCATCTTCTGCTTTTTCTACAGCAGGCTCATTTGGGATTCCTTCTTTTTCTCTTCCCAACAGATCCAGAGTAAGACCGTGGCACAGTGTGTGGAGTACTACTACTCCTGGAAAAAAGAGCATCAACTTGCCAGCACCCTTGCTCAGGTGAGTGGCAAGAGAATCGAGACATGCCAGGAGGGAATCAAGGAACTGGCAGAAGGGGACACAAGCTGCTGGCAAGCCATGCCAGACGCCGCTTTGCCAGGATCCCGTCGTCCCCTGCACTGGGAAAGGCGCAGCAGATGCTGCCCAGGGCTTCATTGTGCTGCTGCCCTGGAATACGCAATCCTGGAGCATAACTTTGACCCAAGAAAGCAGCACTGCCACCAACATGGCCTTTGACTCTCTACAGCTTGGTTTCTCAAGGGCTGGCAGCCTTGCTGATTCCAATCACACCCTTCATTCCCCACTGCTTGCTAACAGCAGCAATCCCAGCTGCCTTCATGCAGATGCTGCACATTTTCAGGCATCTTTTGCAGCATCCCAGCCTACTCCCCAAGAAGGAGCTGCCGCTGCTGTGGCTCTGCTCAAACTTTCCTTACTGGCAAACAGCAATTTGCTTCAGAGACAGTGACAGAGAGAGAGAGAGAAGTACTATTGAGGGTAATAGAAAATGGGGGGAAGCATGTGTCTTCACTGATTTGACTGATTTCAAATCCCATTTGAAGCCTAGACATTTGTGGAAGAAAAGCAGAGAGAAATAGATGTTAGGCAGGGAGGTATAATTAAGAAGTGTGGAAGTAGAGATAGCCAGGCACTTATCCCAGCCCTTTGGGCTGTAGGAAAGAGGAGTCTTTTCCTCCGAGTGCTGGCTTGGCAGCCCGCCGCAGCCCACTGCCAAAGCCAGCCGTGTTCTCAGCTCTTTGGGCTTTGGAAGAATTTGCTTTGGCCCATAGATTTTTGTGCTGGACGCTCTGATTTGCAGCCTTCTGAGAGGAAGGAAACATTGATAAGAATTCTTTGATTTGCAGACTGCGTGCGAAGCAAAGAGCAGCAAAAGCCCCCCCAGAAAGGAGACTGGGCAGACAGGGAAGAGAAGCCGCAAGAGGGCTCGCAGCGCCGACTGTCCCTGCTGCCAAGCGCGCCAGCCGCCCCAGCCGGCGCGAGGCCCCTTTCCCTGCGGGCAGTGCAAACGGTGCGCAAGTTCCTCCTCTCTCTGCTCCAAGCTGCGCCTCTGCACTCAAACAGGCTGAGCCTTTTCAAAGGCACCACAGGGCAAGCTGAGGCCACTTGGAGGATGGGCCCTGCCAGCCGTGCTCAAGGTTACAACCCACTTCCAACCCAAAGGGCTCAGCTCAAACCCACTTCAATTCACAAGGAAACCTTGCCCTGCCCCCCAGCAAGACGCACTTCATACAAGTAGGAATAGATAGCATCAAAGCTTGCTTTGATGGGGCTGGTCAACTTCAAACGGGGATGAAGCAAAAGGACGATGACGTTCCAAGGAATTGAAAGCACAGAGAGCAAACTCATGGTGATGATCAATTTGCATATGTGTCACAGCCTGAAAAGACAGAAATTCGGACTAAAAGGGAGGTCTCCGTGCTTGCTTTCATGGTGTGTATTAAATTGACAATGGATGGTTTGTTTCTTATCTTCCAGGGTGTTTGAAACCATCAAGGAAAGGAACAAACACAGGAGAAGACATGGCCCACGGAAGGAAGCAGAGCCTCTCGCCAAGAAGAAAAGGTCCAATTAGACAAGCCTGCAGTTGTGCAGGGCTAGCCATCAAGAGTTAGCCCTCAAGAAGACGAGATAGGAATAAGATGGCTTTTTAAGACTTTAGGGTTGCTTATTCTTCTACTGAGTTGACATGGTAGCAATCTCTCAATTTCTTAGTTCAGATTAGTTCCGATTAGTTCCGATTAGTTCCGATTAGTTCCGATTAGTTCCGATTAGTTAAGTAGTATTATTGAAGATGTTTTTCTTAGTAGTCATAGATTTCTCAGTAAATGGAAGAGGTTTGGTGTTGGCTACGCTCTCTCTTTGGTCATTTTGCCTTTGTTGAGACACAACCTCTCTTTATCATTAAAACAAAGTTTGTTCCAAATTCTGTCTTTTTGTCTGCATGAAATCACTCCAGCCAAGTTTGTTCCATTTGCCTGGTGTTGCAAGCATGGCACTTGCCCTGAGAGAAGAATGTGGGCACGTGAGTCCTCCCACCGGCCCAGCCCCCTGCTCAGCTGGCAGGACTTCCAAAGGGCCGTCTCCATGAGTGCCAAGGAAATAACGGTGGGGCTTCATCCTTTGATGCCTAAAAACCTCGGCTGGGAGTGCAAAGGGAGGCTTTGTTGAATTCAATGAATTGGAGCAAAATGAGTGATCTTGTCTCACTCCACTCTCTGGGATAAAAGCAGAGGGTTCCGTCCTTTTTTGCTGCCCAGCAACAGAACTTGCTTTCATTGTGGGCGACAGATGGACTTGAGCGCCTTCGAGGACGTTTCTAACCTCTCCGATTCTATAAAATCCCTATGCACCACAAAGACATCAGTGGTTGCATTTCAGTTTCAATGTAAAGGCCCACTCTCCCGCTCTGGGCATCCAGCAATCTCCTCAGCTAAAGCAGAGCGGCTGTGCCCATTATCCTCTCACTTCTCACAGCTTTGGCATTTGCAGCAAAGAAGAGTCAAAGTCACTCTTTTGTCTAGCCCAGCAAATGGCAGTGCCTAGCAAGGCTTTGGAGGCAGGGGCTGGGGAGGATGGAGAGGGGGCCAGGGAGGGGGGAATTGCCAGGCTGCTTCTGGCAAGGCGAGGGAAGCTTGCCCTTGTCCGATGGAGCCAGGGCAGGTGGGATTTGGAACCTACAAAGTATCTGCACTGCAGATACTTGAGAACCTACAAAGTATCTGCACTGCAGTGGGCCTTGGTACAGCTGCGCCCTGCCTTTGCTGGCGTGTGTGGAACACGCAGGCTGGCAAGGAAGCCAGATTTGCTCTTGCTTAACGCTAGGCGGGATGGCAGCAAAACTGGCTGGGTTTTGCCATAGCTGGGACCTCAGTCTTGAAACAAACGTGAAGGCCGTCAGTGTGGAGAAGTCATTCTCTCAGTGTTCCTTTCTCAGAGCAAGCCCAGAGTATTAGAGATGAACATTCTCCCTTCTTCAAGGCAGCTGGAAGAATGACATAGAAATTCTGCACGACAGATTGACTACCAAAACATGCTGGTGGACTGCCCCAGTGTGCGGCCCCATCAGTTGCCCTGAAAAACATCCTGTTTCTCCAAGGTGCAAGGAAGGAGTGTTGCGGTGAGAGACCCGCTCACTAGGCCAAAGGAGGCAAAACATCAAGTGACATCTTGGGCAGCAATAGGACAACTGAGCAAGGGGGGCAGGAGGAATGCCTCACTTGGTTCTGCACGGAACGCCTTGCAGCATCTAGCTCCTCTCAGAGCCCGAGGAGAGCCAGCGGCGGGAGTCGCCCTGCTTCTCCAGGGCAGGAGATGGGCTCTGGGCTCTGGGCCCTTGGACAGAGCCAGGCTCCTGTGCACATTCAGCTGCAGGCACCTTGCAGAGAAGCCCAGGCAAGACCCAGAGCTGTCCCTGCACGCCTCTTGCCCGTCTCATCAGACCACTGATGAGAAATGCCCCAGGGGGAAGGTTCTCTCAGCAAACTTGCAGCCAAAGAAGCAAAAGGGGCAAAGGTGGCCCATCCCTGTTCCTGTCCCCTGGCTCCCCTGGGGTTCTCAATGGAATGTTGCCCCTAGCAACTGGCATTGTCTCCCACTCCTGTGGCCGTTGGTGGAACACTGGTGGAGCAGCGGTGGAGCAGCAGCTGCAGGATCTGCTCCTGGGCTCTCCCTGCCTCTCTCTCTCGCCTTCTGCACTCAGCGCCACACCCGGACTCTGCATCCACATCCTCCTCCTCTCCTCTGCCGCCAGGCATCCCCACAGTCCCTTTGGGACTGTCAAAGGTAAGGAAGTCCATGTTTGCCCTCAAAGCACTAACAGAACGGCAGGAGGCTCCAGCTGCCTCTCCCGCCAGCCACCACAGACAGGGTGCGTGCTCGCTTTCCCCAGACGAGATTCCTCATGAAAGCGGGCTCCTACTTCTCTTGGAATAATGCTGCTCCCAGGGCAAACACAGACCTTTCCATAGAGGACAGAGAGAGCTGTCACGCTGCACTTGCAGATGCTAGTCCACTGATGACCTGATGAAATTTCTTGGCACCCATTTCACTCCTGAAACTTTGTTGTGCTGACCCAAAAACATATTGGTCATTCCTGAGGAGTTCAGGGCTCCAGTGTCAAAAAGTCCTGTTGCGCCCTCACCCTGCTCACACCTCCTCCAAAGCTTCAAAAAGCAGAAGGATGGCATTTCTCCTCTGTGATCCCTACCGTTCAGGGCATGGAAGCAGTTTGCTGGCCTTCTCCTCCAATAGGGGCTTTCATCTTCAATAATGATCTGGTTTCTGCAATTCTTAGAGACTTACATACTTACATCACTCACAGATCCATTCTGGTTTAATCGCTTTATAGTTTGTTTTTTGGGGGGTTTTTTTGATCTCTTTTGCATAGAGATAGTGGTATAGATTTGTCTGAGTTTTTCAATGTCTGAAGGGCTGGCTCTGCTTCATGGCGAGAGGCAGCCATGAAATGCCATCTTGAGTGGTCCTTCTCAAGAGCACAATCACAGTAGGAGAGAATTTTCTGGGCTGGAAGGGATTCTCAAAGATCATCGAGCCCGCATCCTGGGCCTGCCCAGGACAGCCTCAAGAATCACAGCCTGGGCCCAAGGGCAGTGCCCAAAGGGTTTTGGATTTCTCTCAGGCTTGGTGCTGTGACGCCTTCCCTGGGGAGGCTGCTGCAGTGCCCAAGCACCCTGTGAAGGCTGAAGAGCCTTCTCCTTCTATGCAACCCAAGCCTCCACTGGCACATCTTCCATGCCATTCTCTTGGTTCTTCTCCCTGGCCCCAAGACCCGAGAGAGTAGTGCACGCCCTTCTGCTTCCCGTCTTGAGGAAGCTGCAGACTGCTAGGGGGTGCTGCCTTTGAAAATCCAAGTGAAAAAACCCAGCAATTCCACCAAAGGGAGGGGAGCTGGGACACAGGAGCTCGTGCTTTGCAATGATGAGGATGAGAAGGAAGGCTAGTGACACATCTTGGCAGAAGGATTTTTATCTGGAGCATTGTTTTCATCTCTTGCAGGTGGAAAGGGGAGGCACAATGAAAAGGAAAGCAAGAGCCAAGAGTCAGCCGTGAGTTTTGGCACAGGGTTAAAGGACAGCCAACTTGAGCAATGGCATAGAGGAGAACTGCTCTTTCAGAGTCAGGGTGGCATTGGGGCAAGGCTTTGGGTCTACGGGCGCTGTCTCTTGACCGCTCGCCTTTCTTACGTCCGCCTTCTTCTTCCTTTAGACACATCAATGTTGGCAGTGACTTTCAGGCCGAGCTCCCAGAGCTGCAGACCAGACCAGCCAGTGAGGAGGAAGAGCATGCAAGCCTGGTGTGGAAACCCTGGGAGGAAGATGAATCTGACATGGAAAAACCGGACAGAGGTAGCTGTCAAGCTTCTCTTCCAGCCCTGGCATACTGGGCTGTGGGAAAGGCTGCTTCTTGGGTCCAAAGGCAGCTTTTTGCAGGCTCTGCTTCTCTCCTTGTCTCGCCCATCTTGCCACGTGCAAGTCTTAGAGGCAAGGAGAATGCTCTGCTTTTGCAGCAGAGCAGGCAAAAGAGCAAGCGTCCTGCTCTCCAAATTGGCCAGGGCCATTTGCCACTGGCAGAGGAGAGATTGGCCCCCACTTCTTCTTACAAAAGCTGCTTGGATGGGAGAGCCAGCAGCACTGTGTGGGCCTTTGCTTCAGCTGCCCCTGTCTTTGCTGTGGTTTTCATGCTCTCCAAGCTGATGACTTTAGCTCCTGTGCTTTCCTTCTGCCTTGGAGATGGCAGGCTTTGCCCCTTCTGGGCTCAAGCCTGACTTTCGGTGGGTTTCTCTTGTGCTTGCAGTAAGAGAACTCTTGGACATGGCCAGCTCCCGTGGCGTTCCCGGGGCAGCAGCTAACCTGGAGCTGGCCCTGCACTGCCTGCACCAGGCTGGCGGCAGCGTTCCGGTAAGAAGCGGCTCTTTGGGCGCAGGGAGGAGTGGACAGGGAATTCAGAAGGCCTGGGCACTGGCACAGCCTTTCCTGGCTGCTCCTTGAAGAAGGCACTGAACAGGAAGCAGAGCCCTTGCTGCCTGTTGTGTCTCCTGCAGCTGGGCCAGGCCTGAGCCCTAATGGCTCGAGCAGGAAGAATATCTCTCCTGGAGGCACTGGCCGACGCTCCTGCAGCCTGCTGCCTTGTGAATGGCCTGGAGATCCCTGTTCTCTAAGACATTTGCAGGGGAAATTCCCAGAAGCCTCAGTGGGCCCAGGCAATTCTGGCTGCAGGAGCAGCGAGATCACTGACTTGGTCAGCCAAATGGCACTCTTGGGGAGCAGGATCAAAAGGCTGGGCAGCAAAACCCAGGGGCTGGCAGCAAATGCCAGTGTTTGAGCCCTATGGGAGCCAGTGGCTGGAATCCCTGAAGAGGCAAAGTAGCTGAAAGGCAGCATGGATGATTTTTGGCTTCTGCTTTGGTTGGGGGGCAGCTAAAGCCTTTTCCCCCTTTGATCTTGCAGGAGGCTCTGGAGATGTTGCTCTCGGGGGGGCCTCCAACACCTCAAGGCCATCCCTTGGCCGATTATCATTACGCAGGTAACCAAAGCAGAGCTTCTTCTTCACTGACACATGCTGCCGGCTCCTTAAGTGCCGTGGCAAGCATTTCTGCTTCAACACATTGTGCTTAACACCCGCACGAGGTCTCCACTTCTCCAGGGGCGGGCAAAGCACCAGCATCTCCTCCTTCAGCTTTACTTCTTTTCCATGCCTTTTCCCTGGGCCATGCCTGCTCCTGTCTTCCTTGCCTTCTGAGGGAGCAGACGTGGACACGGGTGAATGATGGCTGGCGCCGACTTGGTTTCGGCAGCCAGGGGGATCTGCTTCAAGCGGATAGAGGCATCAATTGACCCGCTGCTGCTTTTTACGGCCAGGCTCCGATAGATGGACACCTGAGGAGAAGGAGTCCTTCCAAAAGGCTTTCCACACCTACGGCAAGGATTTTCATCTGATCCAGAAGCAGGTAAAGCCATAGGACGTTCTTTACCCTAGCAGATCATCAGAAGGAAAGCTTGGTTATTTCAGCTACCAAAGACGGGACTTCAGTCTCTCTCTTCTCAAGCACCAAACACCTTCAAGTAGTAACAAAAGGGGACATCCAAGGCCTGCGGGAAAATGACGATCCTGCCTCTCCAGCCCTTTTCTGCAAGCTCTCTTGCAAGAAGCAGCTGTATTCTGTCAGACTTGTCTCACAGGTGTGCTGCTGCTTGCACAACACACATTGCGCTGGCATAATTGCAGTGAAGCGGGCAAAGAAGAACGGTGCTCGATGGATTTGTTGTTGGTCTGTGCATTACATGTGGTACCACGTAGCATAAGACACGGTTTATTCCTTTGCATGATGCCTCGCTTCCTCCATATGATTTCATTTTACACCCTACTCCATTTCCTCCAGGATTTTCCTTCCTCCCTTACTCCATCTTCTGCTTTTTCTACAGCAGGCTCATTTGGGATTCCTTCTTTTTCTCTTCCCAACAGATCCAGAGTAAGACCGTGGCACAGTGTGTGGAGTACTACTACTCCTGGAAAAAAGAGCATCAACTTGCCAGCACCCTTGCTCAGGTGAGTGGCAAGAGAATCGAGACATGCCAGGAGGGAATCAAGGAACTGGCAGAAGGGGACACAAGCTGCTGGCAAGCCATGCCAGACGCCGCTTTGCCAGGATCCCGTCGTCCCCTGCACTGGGAAAGGCGCAGCAGATGCTGCCCAGGGTTTCATTGTGCTGCTGCCCTGGAATACGCAATCCTGGAGCATAACTTTGACCCAAGAAAGCAGCACTGCCACCAACATGGCCTTTGACTCTCTACAGCTTGGTTTCTCAAGGGCTGGCAGCCTTGCTGATTCCAATCACACCCTTCATTCCCCACTGCTTGCTAACAGCAGCAATCCCAGCTGCCTTCATGCAGATGCTGCACATTTTCAGGCATCTTTTGCAGCATCCCAGCCTACTCCCCAAGAAGGAGCTGCCGCTGCTGTGGCTCTGCTCAAACTTTCCTTACTGGCAAACAGCAATTTGCTTCAGAGACAGTGACAGAGAGAGAGAGAGAAGTACTATTGAGGGTAATAGAAAATGGGGGGAAGCATGTGTCTTCACTGATTTGACTGATTTCAAATCCCATTTGAAGCCTAGACATTTGTGGAAGAAAAGCAGAGAGAAATAGATGTTAGGCAGGGAGGTATAATTAAGAAGTGTGGAAGTAGAGATAGCCAGGCACTTATCCCAGCCCTTTGGGCTGTAGGAAAGAGGAGTCTTTTCCTCCGAGTGCTGGCTTGGCAGCCCGCCGCAGCCCACTGCCAAAGCCAGCCGTGTTCTCAGCTCTTTGGGCTTTGGAAGAATTTGCTTTGGCCCATAGATTTTTGTGCTGGACGCTCTGATTTGCAGCCTTCTGAGAGGAAGGAAACATTGATAAGAATTCTTTGATTTGCAGACTGCGTGCGAAGCAAAGAGCAGCAAAAGCCCCCCCAGAAAGGAGACTGGGCAGACAGGGAAGAGAAGCCGCAAGAGGGCTCGCAGCGCCGACTGTCCCTGCTGCCAAGCGCGCCAGCCGCCCCAGCCGGCGCGAGGCCCCTTTCCCTGCGGGCAGTGCAAACGCTGCGCAAGTTCCTCCTCTCTCTGCTCCAAGCTGCGCCTCTGCACTCAAACAGGCTGAGCCTTTTCAAAGGCACCACAGGGCAAGCTGAGGCCACTTGGAGGATGGGCCCTGCCAGCCGTGCTCAAGGTTACAACCCACTTCCAACCCAAAGGGCTCAGCTCAAACCCACTTCAATTCACAAGGAAACCTTGCCCTGCCCCCCAACAAGACGCACTTCATACAAGTAGGAATAGATAGCATCAAAGCTTGCTTTGATGGGGCTGGTCAACTTCAAACGGGGATGAAGCAAAAGGACGATGACGTTCCAAGGAATTGAAAGCACAGAGAGCAAACTCATGGTGATGATCAATTTGCATATGTGTCACAGCCTGAAAAGACAGAAATTCGGACTAAAAGGGAGGTCTCCGTGCTTGCTTTCATGGTGTGTATTAAATTGACAATGGATGGTTTGTTTCTTATCTTCCAGGGTGTTTGAAACCATCAAGGAAAGGAACAAACACAGGAGAAGACATGGCCCACGGAAGGAAGCAGAGCCTCTTGCCAAGAAAAAAAGGTCCAATTAGACAAGCCTGCAGTTGTGCAGGGCTAGCCATCAAGAGTTAGCCCTCAAGAAGACGAGATAGGAATAAGATGGCTTTTTAAGACTTTAGCGTTGCTTATTCTTCTACTGAGTTGACATGGTAGCAATCTCTCCATTTCTTAGTTCAGATTAGTTCCGATTAGTTCCGATTAGTTCCGATTAGTTAAGTAGTATTATTGAAGATGTTTTTCTTAGTAGTCATAGATTTCTCAGTAAATGGAAGAGGTTTGGTGTTGGCTACGCTCTGTCTTTGGTCATTTTGCCTTTGTTGAGACGCAACCTCTCTTTATCATTAAAACAAAGTTTGTTCCAAATTCTGTCTTTTTGTCTGCATGAAATCACTCCAGCCAAGTTTGTTCCATTTGCTTGGTGTTGCAAGCATGGCACTTGCCCTGAGAGAAGAATGTGGGCACGTGAGTCCTCCCACCGGCCCAGCCCCCTGCTCAGCTGGCAGGACTTCCAAAGGGCCGTCTCCATGAGTGCCAAGGAAATAACGGTGGGGCTTCATCCTTTGATGCCTAAAAACCTCGGCTGGGAGTGCAAAGGGAGGCTTTGTTGAACTCAATGAATTGGAGCAAAATGAATGATCTTGTCTCACTCCACTCTCTGGGATAAAAGCAGAGGGTTCCGTCCTTTTTTGCTGCCCAGCAACAGAACTTGCTTTCATTGTGGGCGACAGATGGACTTGAGCGCCTTCGAGGACGTTTCTAACCTCTCCGATTCTATAAAATCCCTATGCACCACAAAGACATCAGTGGTTGCATTTCAGTTTCAATGTAAAGGCCCACTCTCCCGCTCTGGGCCTCCAGCAATCTCCTCAGCTAAAGCAGAGCGGCTGTGCCCATTATCCTCTCACTTCTCACAGCTTTGGCATTTGCAGCAAAGAAGAGTCAAAGTCACTCTTTGGTCTAGCCCAGCAAATGGCAGTGCCTAGCAAGGCTTTGGAGGCAGGGGCTGGGGAGGATGGAGAGGGGGCCAGGGAGGGGGGAATTGCCAGGCTGCTTCTGGCAAGGCGAGGGAAGCTTGCCCTTGTCCGATGGAGCCAGGGCAGGTGGGATTTGGAACCTACAAAGTATCTGCCCTTCAGATACTTGAGAACCTACAAAGTATCTGCACTGCAGTGGGCCTTGGTACAGCTGCGCCCTGCCTTTGCCGGCGTGTGTGGAACACGCAGGCTGGCAAGGAAGCCAGATTTGCTCTTGCTTAACGCTAGGCGGGATGGCAGCAAAACTGGCTGGGTTTTGCCATAGCTGGGACCTCAGTCTTGAAACAAAGGTGAAGGCCGTCAGTGTGGAGAAGTCATTCTGTCAGTGTTCCTTTCTCAGAGCAAGCCCAGAGTATTAGAGATGAACATTCTCCCTTCTTCAAGGCAGCTGGAAGAATGACATAGAAATTCTGCATTAACATTTTAAATGTAGAATTGCTTTAGAGCATTTGCCATTCCCACAGTCTTCTATTCTCATGGTTTTCATTATTTTGACTGATGTAGGTAGTAGATATTCATAGATATTTTCTTATTCGAATTTGTATTTCTGGGATCTACTCTTTCTTGCTGTAAATTTCATCATCTTTAAGATGAGTTTTAATAAGTACTTCATGTTTTTTATGTTTGAAGTAACCATTTTATTAGATTTCAAAGCTATTCTCTTTCAGCCATGAGAGTGTTAAAATTGAGGGCAGATATTCTTATGTGCCTATCTTCATGTAACAGTTGATGTTAATTCTTTTCCTAGTATATGCTAATATCTATTGCTCCATATATCTTCCTGCCTTCAAATTCCTTCTTCAACTAAATAACTCTCTAAATTAAAAAAAGTAGTTTATATTAGTTATGTACTTAGAATAACAAAAGTACAAATCAAATTGTTCCACACATGAACTGACAAATGAAGAAACAAAAGATATAGCATTTGGTAATTATAATAAATGGCTTGAGTGAAAAATTTTAAAATTAGTACCTCATCATTCATTTTGACTTGTCTGTCTTATTTAGATGGAGATGTCTCACCACGTTGCTGTAATTTAGCTTTAATAACATCTCTGTTAAGTAGATGCCTTTTGAACAGACAAGCATTACTTAAATAATGACACTTCAGCAGTGAATTAACTTTCTCCTCTGCAATTAAGTAGCTGTCCATCACATTTATCAACTCACTAAATCATCTTTCTGTGTCTTCATTATTATGTAGTAGCTATGTACAGTGGTAGGCCATGTAGTAACTCCTTTCCAGTAGGTTTGATTTCTTTGCATACTGATGGTACTGGGGAGGAGAGGATAGTAGCAACTACTCAAAAATCTGAGGATGGGTGATTTCTAGAGTTATGAAAAACAAAGGCATTTACTTGACTTCTACAATAACATAATGCTAGATTATTATAATTGTGTCTTTTGTCTACAGCTGTTTTACTCACATTGCATGCACATCTAGAGGCCTCATATTCTGCTCCAGATTTGTCAGATTCAGATTAATTTTATTTTGCAGTGTTCATTTTGGGATGGAGACTAGGGAGAATAGGACAAAAAGTGTATGATGCTTTCTTCAAATTCTTCCATGTTACTTATAGTAAATATTTTCTAAAACCTGAAATTCACAGAATCACAGTTGTACAGGGTAAAGTAAAATTTTCAGTTCAATTATTTAAATTTCTCATGTACCATGGACCACAAAGCTTTATATGGTTAATCCAGTTTTAAACCAAACACATGGAGTTGAACCAAATAAGTGGAGAAGAAAATAACCATTTAGCTTTTATCTGAATACGCTTTTAAATTTGTTTTTAGTTTCAGTGGTTAACTACTTCAATTTTGATGAAAAAATGGCTTTTTGTATTTTATGGCTTTAATTTAAATTCATTGCTTACCTTGGGTAACTCCATTCTGTTTTACCATTTATTTTGCCCTGATGACATACAAGTACATCCTAATAAAGTAATCTTTCATCTTTCTTTTGGTTGCCCAGTCAAACTAAACTGATAAAATTCTAAGTTTCTCTAAGGTTTTATATTTTCTTTATAGTTGTTGAAAGTTTTGTTTAGTCTCTTTCGTACCCTTCTTTGTTAACTAATCCATGAAACACATGGACTAGTTAAATGGATGGGGCCACTGGTGGTCACCTAGCCCAGTCCCTCTGCTCAAGCATGGTCTGCTGCACCACTGGTACTCAGGATGCTGACAGCTTTTGAATATCTCTGGAGAAGGACACTCCACACCCGCTCTGGTCAACCTGCTCCAGTGCATGGTCACCCGCACAGTAAATAAGTTCTTTGTCATGTTCAGGTGGAACTTCCTGAGCATCAGTTTCTGTCCTATTGCCTCTTGTGCTATTGCTCAGCACTACCAAGATGAGCCTGGTTAATTTTGCTGGCACTTTCCCTTCAGGTACTCATAGACATTGATGAGATCCCCTCTCGCTTCTATCTCCTCAAGGCCGAACAGGCCCAGCTCTCTCTGTCTTTCCTCATAAGAGAGATGCTCCCTCAACCTCCTGGAAATGCTAAGCTGTTGCTAATGCCTAAATTAATTAAAAACAAAAATCACATTTTTTGTATTAATAGCAGAACTGAACATTTTAGTCATGTAGATACTACTACTACTTTTAACTACTTTCATGAAATGCAGCCTAGGACTCCACAGAAATGACAAACTTCATTCTAGTTGTGCAGCAAATTATTTGACTTCTCTGTTTGATGCTTTCCCTGTATTCTGGGATTAGAATGCCTTCCAGTATATTCCTCTGTCTTTCTTCCTCTTGTTTCCAAGGGTTCTGGAGTGTACCGTGACAGCATATTTGAACAATTCTTCAGACAGGTGCTCAGTTATAGCAAAGGGAATCTGCAAATATGCCTTAATTTTAAAAATAGTATCTCTCTTCAATTTTCATGTCCTTTTGCTAGTGGTAAAGCCTGTTCTATAATCAATGAAACCAAAATTACAGCTCTCTCAGGAATACATTTCTATTAATTTTTTAAAATATTTTGAGGTTTTTTATAGTTGTTTGTTTTGCTGCAAAATTGTTTCCAAAAGCATTAACATCATCATTTGGCATACATTTCTGTGTGCACTGAGCAATTTCTGGATTTCAAATTAGATAGTTAATTTCTAGAAGTTTAGCCAGGCCCAGCAAAGAATATCTGTCTGTTAGTTCCTTGCAATTCAAATACAAATACTAAAATAATGTTCATATTGTCTAATAAATGAATAAAGTAATGCAATGTTTTTCCCTGAAACACATAGTGGCTACAGTTTTTCAAGATTTGCAATAGGGAGATACTAAGTTAAGGTGGTAGAAGTAGTGATATTCTCCTCATTGAGAGATATTTTTCCAAAGCTAACTTTTGTTCATAAAAACATTAGTTATATGCATTTATATGAAGTAAATTACTACAGTATCTCCAGTAATTTTAAGATAAACAAAAACAAGAATCAAAGTAACAACTTACTAGGCAATTTGTGCAATAGAAATATTAACCATTGAGTAAGTAGCAAAAAATATCTTCTATTTCTCCTTTTAGGCAGCCTAAAATAACAGCCTAAATGGGATCCTGCCGTTTATTGAACTGTGCATAGTTAATTATAAAATCTTGGAACCATTAGATTGAAATTCTTTCTGCAAGTAGATCAAGGTCATGCTTAAGAGTAATCTAGAGGTAGTGTATTGCAGAAAGGCAGTCCTGGAAGAGAAGCAATGAGCTTCATCCTCCAAGAAACACATCTAAAAATTTTAGATTAGTGTAAGTCAAATAGTTGGATGGAAGAGACAGATAAATTTAAACATGTGACACATAGGACCACTTAAGTTCTTGCAAAACAGAACCAGCTCCTTGAATTTCATGCCTCCTGACAGCAAAAGAGCAATGTTTATTTCAGTCACATTTGGAAGCTGTGTATGAAAATTAATACCCAAAACTTCTGGGTGATTTTTACTGTCCCAGATAAAGTGGCTAAAATAGTTAATTCAGTCCACCCCTCTGTAATCATGTTTCTGGGATAATCTAAATTTGTGCTATTAAGTGAAAGAAGAGATGGGTTTTTTTTTCTCTGCAAGTTCATTAGCTTTAACCTCAATTTAGTTACCATTTTAATATCAAAAAGAGACATCCAGTAAACAATAAGACATTTTAAAAAACTTAACCTCTGAACTGAATAACTATCACTATTAACAATAACTAGCACTATTAACTATCACTATTTACTTGGGCTGTTGTGAAAAATCTTAACAAACCACATTCTGTCCTCTTCTCCCAGTGCTGAATGGCCTAAATTATTCTATCGGTAATTTTCCGGTATCCGTTACCTTTTCTCAAATGAAAGCTGCAGTCAAGAGTAAACCTCTCCAGTTCTATATAAAAGTTTTCCCAGTTGAATCTGATAAGCACAAACCAGGAGGTTTTCAGGACTTCAACAAAGTTCTGCTATGCTTATCTTCTTTTCATACATTTTTATGCTAAAACATCAAAAGCTGTATACTGGACAGTATTAAACTTTACATACCTAATTTTAAGGTAGGAGAGGTCGAGTTTGAAATATTGATCCCAATTCATCACTGCATTATTTTCCACTGGTTCTACATTCTTCTTTCCATCCATTCTTAATCCATCTACCTTCTTATCTGGTGCATTTTTGGTACTGAAAAGGAAATCCAATTCAGCTCAAAAGTAAAAACTAACCTGGTTTTGTAATTTCATTGTGCTTCAGTTTCCTGGTGCAACTTATTATATCTGTTATCTATCACATAACTATAAGACTATTTGCTTCACAAACAATAATCACATATCCTAGGCACACTCAGGTATTCAAAAGCTAATTTAGGCAGCTGTAATTTAGGTATTGTTCTACATGGTGCTCTATTTTTTTAATAGCATATGACTCTTCCTTCTATTAGGGTGCTCTTGCTTTATGTAGTAGAGAACCAGAATGCCAGATGAACTCCGAATCCTGTTACTAAAAATGTGTCAAGTGGGTCAGTCAGGATGTGAAGATAAAAAACAAGAACCACTGCAAAACTGTTCTGTGGTGTCTGATCTGTGTTCACAGAAGCAGTCTGTGACCTGAAACACACATTGTTGTAGCACTGCAGATTTGCTCCTTTTGGCTTCTCACTGCTTGGGGGACAGGATAGAGTGTCTGTGGTCTCTGCATGAAACAGCTTGTCATAGTCTGGCCGATGAGAAAAGTGGTTCATTTAAAGTCATGCCTACCTCATCCAGGCAGGACTGGTTTTCCTTAGAAAGGACATTTTTCCTACCAAATCTGTAACCTGTTTGTGCTGAAGGAGGTTTCTGCAAACACCTCAAGATAAAAGGATAGCATTTTACTGTGAAAGTATCTCACTCTGGCTTTTGCTGCTTAAATTCCTGAAGTATTAATAGTACATTATCAAAACATACTTGGATTGCTTATCTTGAGGGTTTCTTAATTGGGAAATATGAAACTGTATTAGTTGGAGTTTTCTTCAGTTATTGTTCCACAGTGAGCTTTCTTTTATGTGGAAAATGCTGCATGTATATGAAGAAACTTATTAAATTAACATAAGCTAGTGTCCATGCTGTCACTGATGTGGAATAGTATTGCAGAGATTTCTGTGGGTACTACCAAGCATACTACTTGAAATCAATTCTTTTTCACTTTCAACTTCAACATCCTGCTGGAATACAGTGAACGGCTGACAAGCCAATGACTGTTACAAGGACCAAGAGAAGGCTAACTTTTTGGTATGATTGGTATTTTGCAGTGTGTGAGACAGCAATTATAAATCATCTGCCATAACAGGGATTATGTACTCACAGCATCAGGGATTATGTAACAGGGATTATGTACTCACAGCACCAAACCTCTGAGGAAAATTTACCTGACAAAATTCAGCACAATGACGTCTGAAGAAAGTGGATGCACTGGATACAGGAATCCGCATAGGGCAGTGTTCACAATGAAAATGTATTATCACAAAAGGACAACATATGTTAAGCACCATTACAGAAAAGTTTGAATTGTTACATAAATGAGAACAATTTATCCATAGGATTTCAGAAAATTAATGGCAGATAATTACTTAAAGACTCTTTTGAAGTACCTATAATTCTCCATACAACAATTTTCTCACTCACAATACAAATAAAATCTTCAGGTACTAAGTAGAAATAGTGATTTGCAAAACCAAGATACCTGTCATTGAAGGCATTACAGGCCACAACATATGATAAGGTAAGTTCCTATTACTCTAATTCATGCAAGCAATCCGTGCTCATATAAGTTACTACAATAAAGTTAATGTGTCTTCTAATGAACATATACACAAACCAGACCCCACTCTTCTGGTCATCCCACATCAAAAAAGAGATGTAGAATGAAAAAGATTAGTTTTAACATTGGAGTCAGTGAGTCTGTGCAACACACAGGTCTGTGGTAAAGTATGTTTAAAGCCTACACTGGTGCCTTTTTAAAAAAGCAATATCATCTTTAGGTAGCTGTAAGAAGATCAAAATACAGATAATATTTTGAACTTAATGGTTAATTCAGGTCGATATCCAAAGCAATGCTCATACTTGCATTAATACAAAAATCACATCACTGATAATCCTTCTTCTATGCAGCCATTAACCAGGGAATGTGCTTGTTGTCCCTATGGAAATTAAGTAAAAGTAGCGTGTTGCTTTTTCTTCATGATATTAATGAATGGAAAAGTTTTCACAATGTCAAAAATTCAAATATATTAATGGACTCAAGTAATTCTTCCCTATGACTTCTTATTAAAAAAACTCCAAACCATATAATGTAAACTTAACATGCGAAAAATGTAACAGTGTTTAAGGATGCAGATATGCTTGGCTTTTAATCAGGTTGGCTTTTCAGTCTTGGCTTTTTAATGTGTTTTAGGCTGAAGAGAGCAAGATATAAATAACAAAACAGTCCCAACCCACACAGAATGTCACTACATTCACCACAGGTCAGGTTAATGCCAGCAATATATACTCAATCCCACAAAGTCTGTTTCACAGTGATTACTCTGAGCTCAAAATTGCATGTAAGTGCATATAAAAATATTTTGTCAAGAGAACAAAATATTGACAAGACACTGCATTCCCTGTGAAGCCCCAAGGTCTCCTGGGCAAAATAAATAACCCATTATAAATAAATGCTGGGCTACTCCCATTCTCCTAATTGCATCTTTACAATTAATCTCAGTTGTTGCAAATGTATTACTACATAAAACGTAGAAGAGGAAATTAGCAACAGCTGACTGCCCCTCACCCTGAAGTATAAAAGCTGACTAGTTAAGTATTTGATGGAATCAAATGTTCCATGTGAAAACATCTACCTCTTGTGCCTAAAGCTGGAACTGCCACAGACAATCTTCAATTACCAATACAGAATAAAGCTTAATTTATCACTACAACAACTACTACTACTAGTACTACTACTACTACTATTATTATTATTATTATTATTATTATTATTATTTCCCTTCAATGCTGATTCATACTAATAATATAGCCCTTCATAGTGTAAGGATAATGTGGATCTTTGCACAGTCCTTTTCTCTCTACGGACTTAAAAATCAGGGCTCAGTGAAGGACAGGGTCTCCTTTGGAAGAAGGCCACACCAGGAAATCACCGTGTAAAAAAAGTTTCAAAAGCACAGATTTCTAACATAATTAAGTTAAATTAGATGCCAAAGCTAAGCTCACTTCAAAAATCTTAGCGTAACTTCAAGAGCAAGAAGCACCTGATGAATATGAATCCTTATTTTGCTGCTAGGGGGCTTAGAATTCTGATTTTATTTAATGTGGGTAGAAATCAGTAAATGGAATCAAAATCTTTAGAGAACCAGATTTGGTGTCTTTAACCTGGTGTTGTGGAGATGTTGGCAAGGTTTTCTATTCTGTATTCCTCCAACCCTTCTTCTAAAATTTTGTTTTATCGGCAATTTATTTCTGATTTTTTTTCTGTTCCATAAAGTTTTCATGCTTTTTTGCCCTTATTACTTTAGTTGAGATGTTCTGTACTGCTTCCATGTCTCAGTCTCAATTAAAAGAGCATCAAAAAGGCCAGAGTGGGCCAGAACAGGAGACCATCTCTTAGTCTCGTGCCTTCAAAAAGGAGAGATTTGAGATTTCCCCCAGCCTTCCTTTATTTTTGGTTTCAAATTCCTAACATATGGGAAGTTGACTGCCACTCAGAGAAACTAAAAAGGGGAAAACAACGTACAGGAAAAAGGGAAGGGATATAAGTCCAAAGCAGTGGAGAAGGGATGCGCTTAGGTAGCCAAACTATTGAGTTCCTATATAGCTTTAAAATTTTATCTACTGTTGTTTCAGGAAGCCTGAAAGTTCATCTCCACTTAGAAGAGTTTTGCTGGTATACTCTCTTCTGATATATTGCCTGAATTCAGACTCACTTCAATGCATTTGCAAGGACTTGGGTAAAAGTAGCCCGTTCCTCTAATTACCAACTCTGCTTCAATCAATTTTTGCTGAAAAATATTTAAGCCCACAATTCTTTTGAAAAGCAAATATATAAGTATCATAGAACCATTAAGGTTAGAAAAGACCTCCAGATCATCAAATCCAACCATTGACCAACCATCACCATGCAAAATAACCATAGTACTAAGTGCCATTTCTTGAAAGTCTCCAGGGATGGTGAATTCCCACTTCCCTGGGCAATGCATTCCAATGTTTAGCTACTCTTCCAGTGAAGAAATTCCCCCTGATGTCCAGCCTGCACTCCCCTGGTGCAGCTTGAGGCAATGCCCTCATTCTGTCTCTTGTTGCCTCGGAGAAGATACCAACTCCCACCTGGCTAAATCCTCCTTTCAGGCAATTGCAGAGAGAAACAAGGTCTCCCCTGAGCTTCTTTTCTCCAGAATAAACAACATGAGCTCCCTCAGCTAAACCTCACAGGACTTGTCCTCCAAACTCTTCACTAGCTCCATTGCCCTTCTCTGGAATTGTTCCAGGACTTCACCGTCTTTTCTATAATGAAAGGCCCAGAGCTGGATACAGGATTCCAGGTGTGGCCTCACCAGTACAGGGGGACAATCCCTGCCCTGGCCCTGCTGGCCACACCATTGCTGATCCAGGCCAGGATGCCATTGCCCTTCTTGCCCACCTGGGCACAGCCTGCCTCATGTTCAGCTGCTGTCACCAGCACCCCCAGGTCCTTTCCAGCCACTCTGTCCCAGCCTGTGGAGCTGCCTGGGGTTGTTGTGACCCAAGGGCAGGACCCAGCACTGGGCCTTGTTGAACCTCACCCCAGTGGCCTCAGCCATGATCCAGCCTGCCCAGATCCCTCTGCAGAGCCTTCCTGCCCCCCAGCAGATCAGCACTCCCACCCAGCTTGGTGTCACCTGAAGACTGATTGAGACTGCACTTGATCCCCTTGTCCAGGTCATCAATGAGGACATTAAACAGGACTGCCACCAGTACTGGTGACCAGCCATCAGCTGGATGTAACCCCATTCACCACCACTCTCTCAGCCTGGCCATCCAGCCACTTTTTTACTCAGGAAACAGGAAAAAAAAGAGTAAAAGAGCACCCATCCAAGCTATTGACTGTCAGCTTCTACATGAGAACCCTGTGGGAGAGAGTATCAAAGCTTTACTGAAGTCCAGGTAGAATACATCCATGAGATACTCCTCATCTATTCAGCAGGCCACCTGCTCATAGGCCCCAAAACTGCCAGAAACATTTAGATAATGCTCTCAGCCACCTGGTGTGACTTCCCCTCTGTAGGGATAGGAGTTGGACTCAGAATGCTAAAAAAATTGCTTGGAAACTGCACAAGGAAACTGCAGTTTGGTCTTTGTCTCCTGGATTTCAAGGAATTCGACATTATATACTAAGCTGTATTAAAGAAATACCTTTGTCAAAGCAGAAGGAAGGTGTTTGGCATCCAGGGTGAAGTCTCAATGCTATAACTTTCTTCAGTTCCCCCAATCCCAAATCTAACTGGCCATGTGCATGGGTGAGGTTGTGTTCTCTAATGCTCAGCATTATTTCTGCCCTAGAAGCAAAGCCCAACACACAAAGATCTGCTGAGGAGAACCAGATGCAGACTGCTCTGGTCATTGTGTAGGTGTATTCCCTGCTGTCCCAACTGGATTCCTCACCCCACTCCCATATCCTCACTATTCGGACTAGTGTGCCAGGTTTGGCTATACTATATGCTCAATTTTGCTGTTTCAAAGTAGTCCCTTTTTCTAGACACCTTTTGAATGTCCTGGTAGACATGCTCCTTTGTACAACTGACCATTTCTATGGCTTTGCTTATTCCATCCTTTTATTTTTCTAATAGAATAATTATTACAAGCCTTGCTTGTTGTGACACCACTCAGACCACTAACAAACAATGTTTTTTCTCTATAAAACATTTTTCATTTTAACATTTTTCTCTGTAAAAAACATTTTTATCTACTCAGGAAAAAAAAAGGGTAATGGAAATGCAGCTGTGTTCTTTCACTAGCATTTCATGACTCGGTCACTAGTGATAAAAAGAAAAAAGAAATGCAGACATCACATGTTATGGAAGCAGAACTTTCTGATGAGAATGGTGTCAAAAGTTTTGCACGACACATTAGCAAATCTTTAAATGCTTTATTAAAATTTGAAAGGAAGTGTGTCTAAGGCCGCTGCTACTCTTAGATGCTAGTTGCTTGTCTGATATTTGAATAATGCACCTATCTCCTAAGATACTATTTAATTTCCAATGAACTTTTGTAGAAAAGCTTTCCTCATGTAAGTTCAGTTATGGAACAAACAGGTATAGAGGGCCAAACAGGACTTTGTCTCATCAGTGTAATCTTATTTCATATTTCTTCCATAAGAAAATGAATGAAGTAGCTTGGAATCTAGAAAAAAAAACCCCGGATATTAGTTCACTGCTTCAGAGAAAAAGGAATTTTTGTGTGATATTTGCTGTTTTGACTCAAGTGATTAGATGGAGTGAACTGCTTTGTGGGGCACTGGATCGAATAACCATGAAACACCAAAGCATTATAAATGAAGGATTAGATCACCAGCAAGCTGGGACTTGGTGTCTCTAAGAGCAGAATAGATGGGTCATCCTTGCTGTATCTCAAGTACATAGTAAAAATAGCCATGATAGCCATGTAAACATCTTAATTGTTTTTAAAGACTCATCACAATGGTTAGCCAGGAGAAAACACAAATTTTATTTTCAGTTTCAGAAGAAATATCAAACAAGACATGGAAGGATAAATAAGACTGAAAACCAAGAATGCTTCTGTTTTTCTTTCAAACAAAACAGGATGCCTGAATAAAGTGTCAGCTTTTGTGATCAGAAGGGATGTGTAGCCTGACTTGCATCACAAGTGGCATTCTTCAAATACAGATAAAGTAGACTGATGTGTCCCTTAGAAGAGAAAGCAGAAACAAAAAGGTAGCATGACTTTAGTTCTCATTCTACCAGACTACAAGTATTTGGTAGAAGTTGAACCAGTTCCTTAGATAATGTATGTGCTAATTTCTTTTGTGCTTCACACGATTTCTCATTTTTCAGCTGCAGAACTGTGTAATAAAAGGAATATCCACACATTTGTCTAACTGCAATAGGAATAGTGAATTGAAATACATAAGAACAGAAGCACCACCAAAGGTCTATCTAACCTCAAATACTTGTAAGTATTACCAGAATCAGATTCTTATGGAAGAATATCAGAATGAGGAGACTATATAATTATATTTCTCTGTAATAAACTTGTGGTTCAGGAACTTTCCAAGCCAGCGATGTTTCAATAACCTTTATGTTCAATAACCTTTTCTTTATGTTCAATAACCTTTTCTTTCATGATTTTGTGTTTTTTTCTTTGAACTCATGGAAACTTCTGCATCAACAGTACTTCTGGCAACTATCAAAGTACATATACAGTTGTGCTGTAGAACAAGTATCTCTTTATTTTGGACCTACATCTACTGGTTTTATATTATAACTCCAAGCAGATGGGATAATGAGTCACATTCTCTGTGCAATTCATGACTTTATAGATATAGATCATAAACCAGAATGATCTCTATCAAATGTGTACTTTCTAAGCCATAGACTTCAAGTCTATTCAGGTTTTTTCCTCTCGTATATAGGTCATTCTTTATCTTGATCTCTCTGTATCATTTCAAGTTTTGTTAAATATATCCTTTGATACACTGAACAGGACTAACTACAAATTTATTTAAATTAAGCCTATGCTCTAAAAAAGGCTTGTGAATACACATTGAAAATAGCTTCAACAGTAAGAGCTTATAAATGTGCATTATACTTCCTTTATTTTAGTCTTTGAAATAGTAAATGAAAGAAATCTACTTTTCTCATCTATTTCTAAGTAAGTTCCTTTTTAAAAGTATGGAAAAATATCTATTTACATGACTCAGTGAGAGCAAAAAGAATAAGCATCAGGGACATAGATATTGCTATTAAAATGTAATTTAAATGATTTTTCTTAATTTATATATTAATAATTTAAGCTTTCTTATAATTATATGAACATTTTTGCAGATAGCATTCCATTTTAGTAGTAAACGCAATTAAAAGAAAGATAATTATCAACTTAATAATAATGATTAGAAAGTTTATTAAAATAATATATTTTAAAAGGAAATTTTTCATACAAGTGACTACAAATTCTCTATAATTTGCATTTCCTACATTTTTTTAAGAAACAGGACATGTTTTCTGAGCAATAACTCAATCATAGGAAAAAACCTTAAGAGTTAGTTAACTAAATACATGAGTTAGCTTTTGAATCTAAGTTGTAGGGTCTTGAGAAGCCCTTACCTCATTCTAGAACAACCTAGAGATATTGTTCAACAGAACATAGAATTCCATGGCCTTGGGAGTGCCAGGTTAGGAATGGCTGCTATTCAGATGTGATTGAAAGGGAAGTGTCTGGCAAAAGAAATTGCTGGTTTGTTTGGTTTTCCCCCCTTTGTCTAAAATTATCTTTGTCTCTAGTGTTATTTCCAAGATGTTATTTTAAATTTCTCATTCCTGGTGTCTGCCAGGAAAATAATTTATTGACCTTTTCACCCCTTTAATATACAAGTGCACTTGAGTGTAGCAATTGCTTAAAGAGCTTATTCTCAGCCAGTTCGTTATGTTCTTCCTAGAAACTATTTATAAATCATCATACATTTAAAAAAATCTGCTAGGATAAGTAAAGCAAATGTTTCACCCTTAGGAAAATGTTAAGACTAATAATTTTTTGGCATTACGCCTTTAATTTCTCCCTTTGTTTCTCCAGCAATAAGAGACTATCCTATGTTTCTCATACAAATTCTATTACACTCTTGTTAAGAATTTTATCTTCTGTGATCACACCTGAAAGAGCCCCTACAGTTTTCTGAGACTTCATTTTTCCTTTCTGGCCATTCCAGTTTTTAAAACCAATTTTCTGCTTTCTCTTATTTAATTCCATCTTCCACTTTCTATTTAGTTTTAAAATACAAAATACCAATACCAATACCTCAATTAATCAGTAAGAAAAAGAATATTAGGCATAATGTGAGCCTGCTACTGAATGGAACAGGGACCCCAGTGACAGAGGTTCCACAGAAAGTAGAATTACTGAACATTTCTTTGCTTCTGTCTTCACTGTCAAGGCCACCCCTTAGGAACTCTAACCCAGAAGATCAGGGAGCAGGTTTGGAAAAAGATGGACTTTCCTTTGGTTGAGAAGGATTAAGTAAGAGACCATTTAGTCAAACTTAACACCACAAGTCCATAGACCTTGATGGGATGTATCCATGAATGCTGAAAGACCTGGTGGACAACATTGTGAGACCATCTTTGAAAGGTCATGGAGATCAGGAGAGATGCTGAGGATGGGAAGAAAGCAAATGTTCCCCTGGTCTTCAAAAGGGGCAAGAAGGAGGACATAGGAAACTATCAGCCAGTCAGACTCACCTCAGTCTCTGGGAAAGTAATGGAGCACTTCCTTCCAGAGACCATGATTATCCACATGGATGATAAGAAGGTGATTAGGAGTCATCAATGTGGAGAAATCACATTTGCTCAGCCTGATTACTTTCTACAGTGAGGCAAGTTCCTGGACAGATGAGGGGAAAGTAGTGAATATAGTCTACCTCGACTTCAGCAAGCCTTTTGACACTATCTCTAATGACAGGCAAGCACAAAGTCCGGCACCTTGGGAGGAACAACCCCAGGCACCAGCACAGGCTGGGGCTGACCTGCTGGGGAGCAACTGAAGAGAAGGACCTGCAGATTCTGGTGGACAAGAAACTGTCCATGAGCCACCAGCGTGTCCTAGTGGCCAAGAAGGAAAATGGTATTCTTGGAGCATTAGGAAGAGCATTGCCAGCAGGTCATGGAAGGTGATCCGGTCCCTCTATTCAGCCCTTGTGAGGATACAGCACTTCATATGTTCTGGGCTCCTCAGGTCAACAGAGACATGGAGCTCCTGGAGCCGGTCCAGCAGAGGCTACAAAGATGATGGGGGGACTGGAGCACGTCACTTTTTAGGAAAGGCAGAGGGAGCTGATTTTGGTTAGCCTGGAGAAGCCTGAGAGGGGATCTATTGATGCGTAAGTATCTGAAGGGAGGATGTAAGGAGGGTGGACCAGGCTCTTTTCAGGGGCACCAAACAATAAAACGAGATGCAATGGGCAGAAACTGGAACACAGAAATTCTACTTGAACATGAGGAAGAACTTCTCTACTGTGAGGGTGCCTGACAACTGGAACAGATTGCCCAGAGAGGATATGGAGTCTATTTCTCCAGAAAAGAGATTATTCAAAAGCTGTCTGCACACACTCCAAAGTACTGCTCGTCTAGGGAAACCTGCTTGTGTAAGGAGGTTGGACAAGATGACATAGAGTGGTGTTTGCCAACCATAGCCATTTGATGATTTTTTCTGATTCTGTGATCTCCTTAAACAGGCACTTTTCTGCTTTTTTTTTCCCTCCATCTGACATGACACATGCTGCATGCAATAGAATAAGGTGTTACTTTCGAAGGGTATTGTGCTCCAGCTATGAAAGAAAGGAGCATGCTATATTAATTCAACATCAGTAAAACCTGTTCTGGCACTACGGTAATCTATACCAGGACTAATGCATAGTTGACTCCATGCCAAGGAAATCACAATAAGCTTACAGCGTGCTTGTAATACACTAGCCACCTCTCTGCTTATGGCCAGCTGCTCAAAATCGCCTCTTTTCTCTTTTTATTATTGCACACACTGTAATTGCTACTTATCCAGCAATAAATTGAATTACAATCTCAATCCCAAGAACTGAAAAGAGGTTCTTTAGGAGAGATCTAAGATGACAGGAAGATATAGAAACACTCTGAGAAGATCTTATAAACTTGTTTTTTTAAATTAATATTTATCTCTTTATTTCTGACAAACAACTCACTTGCAGTACCTTTAAAAATCAAACATGAACACAAAAACATATTACCTGCACTAGCGTAGATTAAAGGTAGAACATGGCGGATGTGAGGGTACACAAGCAAAACCAAGGTTGAAGTCCTTAGTAAGTAAGTGGGTCTTGACTTGCTTTAAAATCTCAGGATCTGTGGGAACCGCTCCTGACGTCCAGAGTTACCGAGAGAACCCTTGGGGGGGCTCAGGAGCCTTGGAATATTGCCAAAAGTACCTGGTGGCTCAACTTTGACCCTTCGAGAGATGTACCACCTGTATATGGGGATATGAGAATCACTGGTGTTTAAAGAATATAGAAATAGTATAATTACAGGTCAAAACATAGATTTTAAGATTTTGGTACAGGGGGCTTGAAAAAACAAGATAGAGGGAGTTGGGGCCTGCCACGTGGCTCTTCTTCCTTCTTCATGTCTTCCATTTTCTGTGTGACGTAGGTATTTTTGATAGGTTCTTAGTAAAGGTACACTTGGTAATAAAAATGATAAGTATTGGGGACAAAAGATAAATATAGTTTAAGTAGTCTTTGTTATAAAAAGACGCAACCGCCCTGTAGGCGGTCAGAGTGCCTTTGGCTGCCTTGCTGGTCAGACCCCGGCTGGGCGACAGAATCACTTTTTAGATAAGAAATAATAAACAAGCTTGAACCTGAGAGTCCAGCCTCGTCCTTTGAAGCCCGATAGGAGTGAACCCATCTCACCCTTGTCTGGGCAGAGACAGACAACAGCCGGCCCGGACAAGGATCCAAGTAAGACACCTGAAGTATTCCAACTGTCAAGGCATGTATTTCAAGAGCAGCCTGACTCAGTGGAGGATCTAGATAATGGCAGCACAATAAAGAAGAGATGTTATAATGAACACATAAACCACATACATGTACCCTGTTCTTAAGGTCTTTAATCTAAACTGGATTAAAGAGATCTTCAAATAAATGTACATTACAAACTGTCACTATCAAACTAAAACATTAATTTAGGCAGATATGTTACAGTATAAATTGTTTGTCAAGGCACAAAGTTTTAAAAAGTTGTTACTTCAGCTTCATTACTTAAACTGGTTAAACATTTTGTTGTAACTGCAGACTCCATGCTTCTCTAGATTAAGAAAAGGAGAAGATAAATTGGCAAACCCAAGCCTATAGATATATCTAGGAGGAAACTTAGAATTTATATAGAAAAGGCCAGTGAAGACTGAATCTGTAACTGGTGACTTCTTCAGAATGATAGTTATGACTAGCTGGGGTACTTGAGAGAATCCATCACACCCTGAATTTCTTCTCCTACTTAAAACAAATCTGAGAAAAAGCCAAGTGTTTTCATTTTTCAGGAGTAGGGGTTTTTAAAATATAGGATATTGTGCAATAAACATTTGAACACAGTTTTTAACATTTAAACCTATTATTTGAGGTCTGTGAGCATTTCTGTCATGGGACTAATGGGAAATTGTTGGCAGTTGATTTAGGTTTCCTGCTTTGATATCATATTTGATGGTATGATACTTAAAGATCTGGGAATATTAAACAATGAAAAAATAACAAATATGATTTTCAATTACAGTGGAAGTTTTGAAAACTGGTTCACCTTCCATTTTACAGGGATTTCAATCACCATCAAACACACCAAAGGTCTGATATCAATATGAAAGTATCACAGCACTTAATCCATTGGAGATATTTGTATTTCTGTAATAGTTTTTAATATAATCCCAATATTTTTAATTTCAAGATATTCTCTATCCAAAAGTAATATCTAATATTATGGTTCCGGTTCTACTAATACCTATTTTGCATGTTTATGCTTGAAAAAACGAAAAAGAACTCTACACCTGAAGAATTGTTTTATTTTTCAAATGTTTCTGTTTTGTGTTCCATGTTTTTGCTTTTTGCCTTCTACTTTTCCTATTAATCATTTAGTGAAAATCATCATAACCATCTGAAGGAATATCAACTGATGAAGATAAGATATATATTGTATAATTTTAGAGTTTACAGAAGAGCTGTATAATAAAAAGAATAAAAGAAAATTTGAAGTATCCTGATTTCAAGAGTTGGGATGTGAACTCGACTTATGTGGATAACATGGTAGCCAGTCATGCTAAGGAGGAATAGAGAAGTGGGATTTTTAGAAAAAACTCATTTGCTTTCATTACAGTCATAAATCTTGATTCACTTAGAGGGAGGCAGATTAAAGTGTTTTTCAGGCTCAGGACTACTGGAACCTGAGTTCATGCCTCAGATTGAAAACCCATTATGTCAGGTCGGAGAAAGAGTTCTTGGCGCTTAATTTTAAAGTAACTTATTACACATTAGGTTTCTAGATCACTATTGAAAGAAAAATCATATTACAAGAAGTTTGGATTGTATCACTACTTACCCTTTACCAATGACATTTACAAGACAATACTCTAAGACATTTGTGTAGAATCTGCAATATCAGTATATTTTGCATATATGAGAGTCTATTAGTAACATAGAGTATGAGCAAAGCATTTAGTAGCTTGATATTTCTCTTATACTGAGCTTGAATTCTATTAAAAAGTAATTTTCAATGCATCTCTTGTCTTTTCCATGACAAATAACATACTAGTAATCTGAGCCACAAGAGGGCACACAATAAACATTTGGCAGCCCAGTGGCCACAAACGTATACAACTTGGTAAAAAACACTCCAGAGTATCTTGTGTAAATGTTTCAGAAAGCCTAGAAAAGTTAATGTTTGTTGGAACTACAAAATTACAGCTTGTTTGCCTATGTAATTCTTTTTCCCCTCAAAAGCATACATACGCATGAGTTTTGATGAAAATACTTATGTATTTACCCATAAAAATACATCTTCCTTTCCAGAGCCTTAGAAATTATTTTCCAGTGCAATTAACTTTTAAAAGCTGTGTCCATGCTTATAAGTGTACATGCTTGTATGTGTCCACATATTGTATAGTTGTTAACATCTATGACTGGAAAGTAAGAAACCATGTAGTTGCCAGACACTAGATAAGTAGATTTGTAAAGATGGTATGAATAAAGGAGGTGAAATAGTAAAAAAGGTAAGTGGAAAGGTAAGTGGAAAACTGAAAAGCAAAACCCTTCTATGCTCTCTCTTTTAAGCCTTGTCTGTTAATTTACTTATGCTGCACAAAACTTTGAAATATACAATGCTGCAACCAATGAATGTAAGTGGAGAATTTAGATCTGGAGTAATGTGTTCCATGATTCTGTTATTTTTGACATAATTGCATACAGGTATAAATTCAATGCACAAGTACCTTATCACTGCATGGTGATTTGGAAGACATAATTTAGACAGGAAAAGACTATTCATTGAACAGTTGTGGCATACTTCAAGCTAAAACTATATCAAGAGCTGATAGCAGAAGCTCACAGCTAACATTCCTGATAGGAATTTTCAATTAAACTTAATAAACCTTCAGGTAATACTTAAGTGAAGCTCTGCATCACTCTTACTATTTTCTTCTCTTCCCATATCACACTCCAAGGCTCTTACACCTCAATAGCCATTTGTACTCCCACAAATTACTCTGACAAATTCTACAAGTCTATTCTTTTCTTTTTCCATTTACTCTAAGAATACTATATAGTACACATAGTAAATACTATGTATTAGATATACATGGTAAAAAAGAACTAGTTTATTGTACTGAAGGAGTTTTTAGTGCTAATAAAGCCTTATTTTATGGATTTAAACAAAGAAGCAACCTCTTGCCTCAGAGAACAAGTAGACAGTCTTAAATGAAACTAGAATAGATCTACCTTACAAACTGTTGACTTGGCCTCCTATAGATTACCCCTTCCTACACTCTATGTGCCTGGCACACAAATGTAAGACATAGCTAGCAACCTCTTCATGTAAATAAAACCATGTTTGGAGTCAAAGTTCAAGTGCTGTCTCTGTTACAATTTGAAATAAATAGGCACGGTCTGAAAAACAGAGACAATTTCTAAGTACTGCTGACAGGAATTCTCAGATCCTTCTGCAGAGAGAAGTGGATGTCCATTTTTGTCTGGTTCAGACCCAATTCTCCACAAGCCTACTCTGGTTTTTGATGCTTTGAAAATCAGAATGTAGAATGCTCTCTGGCTCTGTATGACTGAGATGTGTCTGCCTCAAATCAAATCACAGGATGAGTACCAATAGTTCCTGTGATAGTCTATGGTAGGAATAATAAAATATTTCTCTCTACAGGGAAAGAAAACTATAATGACTGCTACTGTAAACAAAGCAAAAGGCAGAACAAAAATCAAAGTCTAAAAAACCAATAGGTAAAATGGAGATATTAAAGAATATTCACACTGGGACTTTCCCAATCTAAACCACAACTTTCAAAAAACAATGGTACACAGGGAAAAAAAGCTGTAGGAGATCATAAAAAAATTAAAACACTGGTACCTACAGAAGGCAGCTATTGAGGACAGCTATCTTTACATCAGTCCCACACTTAACAAATCCTTTACTGGTAAATCCTTTTATGAAAACGATTAAATAAAAATATAAATAAAAGAATTGCTTGGTGTTGCCTCAGTTTCAATCAGAAAAGTAAAAGTTGCTGAAAAGCAAGCAAGTAAAAAAGCTGCTTCAGAGAAATATGACAGATCCCGCCCCCCCCCCCCCCCCCCCTTCTTTTCTTCTCTGCAAGATAAAAGGTATTGATTGTGAACAGATAACCTTTTGGAAATTAGCTCAGTTCTAAGGAGGAAAAGGTTGCACTCCACTAGCATATGTCAGGAGATGTTTTGAAAGCTGCTCTAATGAACGCAGATAATTCCTGAAAAACTAGGGGAGATAGGAAAGATGGATGTAGGAAAACAGAATTGTAAAAATAAATTAGGAGAAACTTCCCTCAGAAGGCCTCTAACTATCCTTTTATATTTCCGGAGTCGCATATGTAACAGTTTGCTTCTATCGTCAGGGTGAAGTACTGGCATTCGTAACACGGTCACTAGAAGCAACAAACGAGCTGATGCTCCAGGCCACGCTTCGCATCTCAAGGGCACGGCAGAGGCCGGGCACGCCGAGGTGCGGCGCTGGCCGCAGGCCCGCCCGGCCCTTTCCCCGGCCCCGGGCTGCTCCGGCCGCACGTCCGGGCCGGGCCGCCCCGCCCCCCGCCGCGTGACCGCCCAGCTTCCGGGGAGAGCGCCGGGCCGGCAGCGCGGGGGGGGCTGCGACGGCAACTTTGGCGGGGCGGGCGGCCAGCGGCGGCACCAGGGGCAGCGGCGGCAGCAGGGCCGCCACCGGCACCAGGGGCACCACCATGTCCGGCAACGGGCTCACTTACAGCGAGCAGGGCGGAGAGGCGGCGCCCGAGCTGGCGCAGGAGGCGTCTCCCACCGTGACCCCCTCGGCTCCCGCGGCCTTCGGGCTCTTCAGCAGCGACACCAAGAAGTAAGGGGGCTCGCGGGCGTGCGGGCTGGCCGGGTGTCCCACGGGCAGGGGCAGTTCCAGGGGCCCTGGCCGGGAAGCCGCGCCTCCTGCTTGGTTCCCGTCGTGACTCCGCGGAAAAGTTCGCTCGCTTGCGTTAAAGTGTGCATAGGTAGTGGGTTATCTGTAAAGGGTTTCTTTTGGTTTGTTTGGAAAACTGCTTATCGTTTCTCCTCTGTTTCGACAGCTAATCGCGGTGGAATTGTCCTAATTTTGCCTTGAAATGTGTATATATAAAAAAAGTGTTTGTAATTATGGCTGGAAATGTAGTGGATCAGGGCGAGGTGGCCAGCTCAAAGTGGGTGTTAACAGTGTTAACAGTGTCTTGGTCAGAAGTCAAAATGAGGAAATGGAGAAGGGAAAAAAAAACCCAGCCAAGTGCACCGGTACAGGAAGCTTTCAGCTCCTTAAAGTAAAAGTGGATTGGAGAGGAAGAATGTCCAAATGAAAGGATCAAAAGGTTTGCTAAGCTGGAATTGTATTCTACAACAAATTGGAAATCTATTCCAAGAGCAACCAATAAAAAGCACCATAAACTTAAGGTCTCATGTACATTAGAAAATCAATTGCTGCGTCTTCAGTTTGATTGTTCTGCACAAAGAGAACATCTATGCTCTGGAAACCTCGACTGATGTGTTTATTTGTGAGCCACAGCAGAGTAAATCATGAAAACATGGAGCTGCAGTCACTCTAATGCTTAGCTCTATGAGACAGTAGCTGATGGGCCTCCTCAGTTTGCCAGATGAGTCTCATTTCTTTTTCCCCTTCTATTTTGCTAAATACTTCACTTTTTCATTCCAGTTCAAATTTTCTCTGCTCTAGTTAAATGTGCTTCTGTGGATCTGTGTGTTTTAGCTGATTTATGTTGTTTGCACCCTTCTTTCCTTATTTCCTTCCATAGAAACAACTTGGCACTTTATTTCCAAACTATTATTTTGCTAGTTTCTTTTTTCCACGGCGGGGGGGGGGGGGGGTATCCTGTTCATTGAACATGGCCATAATTTTCTAAATAACTCATCAACTTAGGACTGTTTTGCAGATGGAGTATAGTTCTCTGTTTTATTAAGTGCAGAAGCTGGAGTGATTCTACCCGAGGCTCCCCAGTGATCATAGTGAAATACAGCTCTGTGGTCCTGCGATGTTTTCTACATGTGTATGTATATGGATGTCTTTTAGTATGGAAGGACCAGCAGCTTGTGTTATGTGAGCGTGCCAAATTAATTAATCACTCCTCTAGACTTACTCTTACCCTTAGAGGAAATTAGAGCTCTAAATGAATGACTTGAGAGTAAAACAGACATTGCTGTCTATGATCTTTTGTAGCTGACAAGCAAGTTCTTGCTGAAATGGGGTGTTATCCACAATTCACTTAACACAGTTCACTTCAGCTTAACACTTGTGTGGTTAAGCTCTGAGTATAGATTGGGTAGCTGAGGAACAGATGCTGTGCAGGGAATGTGATGTGTGTAGTGTGAAAAACCCCCTGAACTGCAAGTGAGGATTATTGTTAGAAAAGGAGGCTGTGTGTCACTCTAGTTGGAAAATGCGGTAGTCATTCATCAAGCATATATTTTATTTCTAATAGTTCACTCTAGTAATAGTGCAAAACCTTCTCATCACAAGGCAAGACAATACAGAGAAGTGTAAGATGCGTCCTTGCATCTTGTGCATGAAGGTGTGGGTCAACGGTGAAATGAAAGTTACTGTTAGAGTTTTTTAAAGGTTGTTTGCTACTGATCTCTCTAAAATTGTCTCTCATCATTGCTGATATACTCATGTCTGATATTATTGTGCTGTTTCAGTGCTTGGCAAACTTTTTTTGTTGCTGAGGAAGGGGAATTCTTCCTTGAGTCTACTGATGATGCAAGAAATATTCATTATATATATATAGTTTAGGGCCCAGTACATTAGTGCAGTAATGTTAGATCAGAGCCCTGTGCTTGCCTGTTGCCAGTCAATCAGAACACTATAATGTAGTTAATGTATAAGTATCAAGGTAGTATTGTAAGCACTTCATTGAAAAAGTTCCAGTCTTTTTACTTTGTATTGACTGTCTTTCCGTGTTTGTCATGAAGTAGGCCAAAATGGTTAAGAAAATAATGAAGTTGTTAGGATAAGTTGTCTTTGATCTTGAGACTGAGGAGCCCACACAGAGGCACAAATCAGTATTGGTAGACTTAAATCTGAAGTCCAGAGTTGGTCTAATATAAATTATTTGTCCTGGTTTTTTTCTCACATTTCAGTAGGACTACTCTGCTGAAGTTCATATCATCTAAAAGCTCTGAACATCCCTTGGTGTAAAAGCCTATGTGTCATTCTCCTGCTAAAGCTGCCTTTTTTACCTTTAGCATTCAATGATCTATCCACTAACTTTCAATTGCAAATAAAATTTCAATTCTATTAGTGAACATAGTATTTTTGGTACATGCTTGTGCTGTAGTTTGGTTCAAACATGTGCTATCAGTATTGAAAATATCTTAGTTCATCAAAATTTCTGTCCTGGTGACATCTTTATCCTTAAAAAGTGTAAAGTTTTACTGTTAGAAGATTATTAAAAATAATTGTTTATTTCACGATCTTTTCTCTCAATATAAGCAAGGTGCATTATGTTGCACGCACCATGTGCAAACATTGTTTCTCATTAGATAATACACTGTATGTATCCACTGCAGTGGAAGAAAACAGAAAACATAAAAATACAATTTTGGTCTGCTTCTGTGAGATGACTGTACATGTTCAGGACAAAAGAGAGAAGGTAAGGAGGAGGGTTTTCTAATCTCTCTGTAGTATTACAACATGTACATAAGAAACTGCTTTCCTACTGATGTTGACTGAACTAAAACTATTCTTGAATAAGAGATTTCATAACAAATGTATTATAGTGGTGCTAGCTTTTTTCTGTGTGTATTTAATCCTGACTAAAGAGGGAAATAGAACTTGAGTTTTTGGTATGTAGTGCTGTTAAAGCCTTTTGGTTGGTTAGATGAACGAAGTAGATCTCGTTTGGACAATGGAATTTTTTGCGTTCATTCTGTTAAGCATCTCAATAACTAAATAATTGAAAGATCTTGCATACCTGGGATGAGTCAGTCTGAACCTTCTTGTGTGGAAAGGGCCCTGTTGCATGACTGGAGATGCCTTTTGCTCTCCTTCCTCTCTTCCTCTTTCACACTTGTCACATGAACTGGCATGTGTGGTATTCCTTTATAAAACTTGTGTATTTATGTTTTAAGAATGTATTTTTGTGTCCAGGTTGGCGGTTTGACACTTGTCTGTGAACTGAAATATTCTAGATAGTCACATGTCCCACAGGTTTCAAAAGTAGAGAAAGGGTCAGATTCTAGTCCCCAGAGTAATGTAAACAGTCTCCAGAGAAGTCTTTGCCCGTAACAGAAGTTTTCAGCAGAAAATTTGTAAGAGCTGATCGGTTATGGGAATCTTTGCACAAGCTGAATCCAGCACGTGGGCCTCAAGCTATTTCTCCTAGTTCTTGACTGATGGACTCCATGCAGTAAACACTGCCTAGCTGGAATCTCAAAATCTGCTGTTTAGTGTAAAGTACTATGTGATTCACATCACCTAGGTTAATAGAATATTTTTATAGTTACATTATGCTTCATTACATTATTATTGCTGTAAGTGGAGAAGTGAAAATTCTAACCACCTTCCAACATGTAAGAGTACCTGGAGAGCTAATTAGAAACACAGAATCCCTGTTAATTGCATATATTAGGGTACAGCTATATCTGCCTACAGTTAATTGCGGGTGGACAGAGGATTTTCATCTATATTAATTGCATTTTAAACAAAACTTACCTGCATGTAAAATTAGGATATAATAATGTTTGGTACTTGGAAGTGGTACAATTTCAGCAATAAAACTAGTTATTGCTTTAGCTGATAAAATGTAACAACTTAAGAGGTGAACCATAGGAGTAACATCAGTAATGTCAATTGTTAAGTGCAGCATTGAAGCAGATGGCAAAATTTATAGCACACATTTTCAACTTTACTGATTTGCATCTTTAAACTATTTCTGAAAAGCAAAATACATTTGTAATTTATGAGATTTTTTTTGTTGCAGGTCTGGCTTACATGTTTTGTTGAGCCATTCGTCAGAAAACTCGGCAGTGCTGCAAACTCATTTTTCTTTGCAGAGATTTGCAAGCCTGTTTTGCAGAGAGCTGAAGGTGGTGATTTCATTAAGATACTGATTCCCCAATTCTCTGTGCAGAAGACTTTTCCAAACCCGTTGGAGCTAAAAACTTGTTTTCAACGGCTGCCAGAGGTGTTCTTGGAGTCTTAAATTGATCTAGTTTTGTCTTGGCATATTCTGTTCAACCAGTCATAGAGAGATTGTACATAGATTGCCATTTGTGAAATTCTTGGAGGAGACTCCAGTTCTAATATTCAAACTTGATGCATCCACTAGCTCATTGGCACAACTACTTTCTTTCTCCATCTGTTAAAATGGCCCTATGCCCACCAATATGATTATATGCCAGTTTTGGTAGGATGTACAACCCAGCAAAGATGAATGGTTTGGATGAACTGATGAGTCTACAAATAAAATCTGAACCCTCTAGTCAGTATAAGGATAGGAACTAAATGCACTGTACAAATGTGGGCATGCTATTGCTGAACACTTCTCCAGCTGAAATCTGTCAGATCTGTTGGGAAGTGCCACACATGTTCTTATTGTCATGCACTTGGCACATATGAGGATGCATACAAAAATGAATTGTTGATTTGCTGTGGCTCTGTGTAATGCAGTCACTGTATTTTTTGTGGCTTTTTTTATTTGCTCCAAAAGGCAAGTTTTACAGTTTTAAGGTCTTCATTGTGGTTTCTGTATATTTACTGCATTGTCATTTATTTGCATTAGTTATTTGCTTTGATCTGCATCCTGAATGGTATTAAATAGACATATCTACAGCTCTTACAAGGCTGAAATTCCACGGTTTTAGTTCTGCTTTTTTTGAAGGCTGTTCTTGTTTGTGCCACCCCTTGATAGTTTTGATACTTGGAGGAAACTGTAATGGTTTTCGTATTCTGCCAGAAGATAAGCAGCCTTGTAATGCTGTTAAACAGTGTTTCTGAAGCCTAGACATGTATGTAAATATACTAGCACTGAGTAGGTTCTGGCAACACCACCTCTGTGGTGGTATCTTTCAAAGAAGCCTTTTCTCAATATTTTTAGGAAAGCTGGAAACACTAGGAGTTGGACTCAGTGATCCTTGTGGGTCCCTTCCAGCTGAGAATATTCTGTGGTACTGTTTTTCACTTATCATCCCTTCACAACTATCAAAGGCTGCAAAGTGATCTATAAATGTCTGCAAATTCTGAGCACTAGCCTCAAGAAAGGTTTAAGTTGACACAGGCGTTTAAGTGGCAGCACCACTTCTGATGGCACTCTTTCAGCCTTCAGAAAACTGTCTTCCGCTGAGGAAGATTTCTGTCTGGCAGAAGTTTCCCTACTGTATTGGTGGTGTGGGTACTATCAGAAATGATTATATGCAGTGCAATTGCAAGGCTGAATCTTTTCATCCTTTTAGACAATATTTCTTATTGGTGGGTGAAAGTGTCTTTAACTACTCTACTGACAACAGATAATGTTAGCTCAAATCACAGTCCAATCCAGAAGGGATTTCAAACTGCTTTGTCATACTAGTTGCTATCTGGTTAGAGCTTTTGAAATATGGGTAGTTTACCTGGTAGTTTTTCTGCATTGATGATGGTGGTAGCAGCAACTGAACAGGTGTTGATGCACTGAGTTGCTCAAGTGTTGCTCAGGTGGTATCTAATCACGACAGAGAACTGGGAGATGCTTTATTTAGTTTTTAACTTTACACTTTCTGGTTTCCTGGATGGGATGGAAAGAGTGTAACTAAACATCCAGATTGGAAGTGCTTTGAGAAATTGGCAAAGTTAACAATTAGATGAGTTAAATTATGCTTCTGGTCAGACTATAACTGTTTTGTTCTCTGTGGCTCTCACCCTTGTTTCCCTCACATCTCTAGTCTATTCTTTAAAATTATTTAGTTTGCTTTTTACATAATGTGCTTCTTTTTCACATTGAAAAATCAGGGGTGGCTGAAAAAGAATTAAATTTTTATCTCAATTTCTCTTTAAACCATAGAACAGCTATACTCATAGCCATTTGATTCAAGGCTTCCATGAAGTAGTAGTTGAATTCTGTGTTGTGAATTAGAAGTAAATATAATGCTGTAATGGAAAAGAATGGTAGTACTGAACAGCACCACAAGATGTCATTCAAACAGTTTATGGCATAGACCAAAACACAGTGAAACTCAGATTTCTCATTTTCCTGCTGGAAGAAAACCCTAAATCAACAAAATTAACTCGAATTGCAGCGTGTATTTGCTGCCAGTTGAGCTTCCGTGTTTTATGGGTCTGAAATCAATTTGCAGTTCCTCTTTAAATGTTAAATTCAAACTTGTTTAGAGTTTACACAAGCAGGACCTAGAATAAACCAATTTATTTTAAGTAATTTGCAGTACCAGTAAAATGTCAAGGAAAAAAATTATTTTTTTCAGGAAACATGGGACATTCCCTAGGACTTAATTGCTACTCAGGTGCCAAGAGTAAAGGTTACACTGCTCTGTAAATGTGTGTTTCCTGCTTCAAACTTGGTAACATCCACAGTATTTAGAATTTCATGTTGAAGGCCAAAAAAAAAAATTAATATGCTGTGATTTAAAGTATGTCCCGAAGTATGTCCTGCCAGCTGAAGTCCCTTGAATGCAAGAACAGTGCAATTGATACTGTGTAGCTGAAATTATGCAGTGGATGGAAAACTTGAAACAAGAAATGCATTGTTAAAACTCAGCTGAGTGACACTTCTGTAACTTCTGTTCTATAAGAGCTTTATTCCATAATGAAACCGGTGATGCTTGCTTCCTCCCCAGTGGTGAATTTGTTTACCACTTCCTATATGTTACCTTACAGTGCTATAGTGCTATCCTTATATGTGATCTTCTGTCTCACCAGGGTTTATTTGTTCAGAATTCACCTCCTTTCCCTGAGGTTATTGTTACATTGCTAGTTGGGCTTCATTGCAGTTTTGATACTCATGAATCTTGTGCTTAATTACTAAGAAGGCTAATGATTAGTGGATGACTTCTTTCAGTAACTGGCATGTCAGAACTGTGGCAGAACTTGAAAATCTGTGGATTTAATTTTACAGTGTTGCTAAAACCGTTAGAAAATAAATGTGTATTTTACCAGAGTGGAGCAAGTGTTTTCTTAGTAATAGTTGTTAGGAACATGGTGATGCAGTGCCAAACGGCATGCCACAAATTCTGGATAGATATTTCAGTATAACTAGGAGTTTGTCATAGTTCCCATGGGCAGGCAAAGTAACTGAGACAGAGGCTCAGATTTATTGCTGATATAGCTGTTTAAACCTCAGTGATGTATACTTATGCCTACCTTTATTTTTCTGTAGAAGTGGGTAATATTGCTCATTGGAATCTGTAATCCTAGTCTTAATCTCAGCAAGATGCCAGTTTTAGTGACCGAGTGTGTGCTGACAGTAGTATGGCATATTCAGAATTTTTCTTTGGATGCTCTTTGCTATAATCAACATGCAGAGTAAGGTGATCAAAGTGTTTTCTGGCATAGGACTCCAAGCTTTTAAAGCGTAATCTTGTGACTGTTGTGATCTAAGGTTGTTTTTTGTCTTTTCTTTTGTTCCTTACACTCCATATATTTACCACACCCCTACACCCACCATCCTCTTTTATCTTGAGGCAGTTGTAAGGATGTGGCTTATTCCTTTTTTAATGGCAGGGGAATAGAGGGCACAAGACAGAACATGAGAACTAGAAAAGATTAACTGGTGTTTTTTGTTTCTTTCTGGTAGTAACACCTATAAGATTAATCCAAACTGGTAGGTCTGTCACTGGTCCTATGATGCTCATACCCTTATCGTATCTATAAATGGTACAAAGGTAGGAGGAAAGCAGTGTTTTCATGTAGAAAGAAAAAAGTAGTGTGTATCTTAAATGCTACAAGTATAAAATATAAAAACATAAAAGAAAGTTAGAAACCGACTACCTCCATTCAACCATTAACATTCAACCAGTGTTTCAAGGAGAACATATTTTGGATGTGTTTTGTGATGTGTGGTTTGTCATTGCAAATCTGTCATGTTTGATACCTGCTGTGAAAGTTAGGTGATGAGTTTGCATTTCTAATTTATACTACATTAGCTTTCAAATTGTAGTACTTAAGAATACAAGCCTGTGGTGCTGAAGATTACAAAGGCAGTTAATAATTGACTTGTTGCCTTTTATGGTAGATGCTATACAAGTACTAAAGATCATATTTCATAGCACATGCTTAATATTTCATAGGAGTATTTCTAATTGTTGTCTATACCAGTGCTTTGAACTTGCAACTTTTGAGGACAGTGGGCCTATATTGAAGTAGATGTGAAGACTCTAGATTATGGCTTGGGAACGTAAGGGAATCTTGTTGCGTTCTTGGAATACATCATTGGGCAGACAGGTGGGAATCTTCCTGTTTTTCTGGGGTTTTTTGCTCTTGGAGAGTCATTTTACCTCTTCTTACTGCTAGGGAAAATGGTTGAGACTATATATCTATACTCTGCCAAAAGTTTGGTGTTTTTTCATTTGCTGTTGTTGGGACCATTACTTTCCTGCTTCTTATAGTTCTGCATCATTTGTCAACTATCAGATTAGGCTTATTTAAACCTGGTGTTGCTCCTGAAGTAATTAAGTTTATATATCAATCATCTATAATATGTACCTGGCTCTGTAAGGGTAGAGTCTCTCTAAGTTTTAGCAGGGGGAGGCAAAGGTATTGATGCAGCTGAGGGTTTGCTTGCATTTTCCTGAGCCCCTGGCAAGTGGAAGTAAGTGATAAAGAAAGTATTTGTCTAGGATTGTGTATTGAGGAACTGTCACCTCAGCATAACTAATGAGTATAGAAACATGAACCCTAGTGTGACTGCAAAGCTTACATTTATGTTTACATTTATTTCTATTTAGACGGATTTTACTAAAAGATTGAAATTTCCTTAAAACTTCTTAATGATCAAAAAGATGAAAATACTTGTAATGTACAGTAAATTATATTACAAAAGACTGAAATGCATTTGCTTTTTTCATTGTTCATTGAGGCTCTGATAAGAGTTGTTTTTGGAGGGAAATGACCTTTGAAATCTGCATATGTTATTTGTTTCTGGAAGTTAAAACAGCAAGGGAGTGCATATCCTGTTACTTTGTAAGATTTTCTTTTTTTTTAGAGTAGACCTTGCTCTTGGCAGGCAACCTTGGTTGAGTTCAGTGATTTTTTGTATTGGTTTTTTACATACTTTGCTTAAAAGAATGGAACAAAACTCCACAATGCTGGGCAAAATAATTGAGGTGTCTTGCACTATTAAGTCTGCTCTTAAAGGCAAAAACTTTGATGTTTCATTGAAACCATATCTAACTGTAGAAGAAAAAAGACTTGCGGCTGCTGGTGATCAGTGTGGATGTATGGAGCAATATTTTACTCTGTAAGTATCTAATATTTGCTAATAATGGATTATAATTTGTTAGAAAAGATATTTAAAAACCCAAACAAACTATCTATTCAAGTAACATTGATTTCCAAATTAATTCATCAAGAGCTTGTTGTTTAGTTCCTATTTTTCTTTCTTTATTTTTTCCCCTGCTGCTTTTCTTATATGGAAACAAGACCTAATTCATATATAAATTTCTATGGTTTATATCTTCCCAGCTGACAGTTCAAAATGTTTTAATTTGAAGTGTATGATTGAACATTTTCTATAAGCATTTAGAACTAGAGCTCATCAATAAACACTTCTGTCTTCACATCTTAAATTCGCCTTTTTAGTTTTTCTTCTTGTTTGTTACATTCTGGGAGACTGTCTTCAGCATGTACTTGGATCTTGTTCTGTGTAACTTCCTCCATTTTTGCTACGTCATCCTCGAACTCAAATTATTATTTCTATATTTTCCACTTTGTTGACATATTCTTCTTTTTTTGTTGGTTTGTTTGTTGATTGGTATTCTGCCTTCTATTGGTTAATGAATTTCTCATGATAACTGGTCAAACTTTCTCTTATTCTGGGTCAGTGATTTTTTAGGTTGGTGGGCCGTGGTCACAGTCTCTCCCTGCCAGAATCGCCTTTTACCCCATTGGAGCTGATTCCACACTATTACTGAGTTGTCTTTATTAGTTTCCTCTTTGTCTTGGTGGTCCTGCAGAACCTCCTTGTGGCCCATCAAATTTGCATTCTTGGTCTGCCCTTAGGGGAGTGTCCTTCTTCCCAAGCTTTGCGAACCTCACCTGGGGTCTGGGATCATTGAAACATGTCAAGCCCTAAACCTTAACAAGGCAATTCTACAGACAAGTAATTTGTCTTTCTAACAGACAGACCTCACCGCTTGTTAGCTGCTCACAGAGCTCACTTGTTAGCTGCTATCCATTTCATAGATTGAATCTCATTTGTTGTTCATTAGGCTTGTATACAAAGATGAAACATCAAAGAATATCCTTTCTTAAGAAAATTTTTACGTACTTCACATTTTCAGCAACAGTAGGAAACTGGAACCAGGGGCATAGGACTGAAATCAACTTTCTGAATCAAGTCCTGTCTTTTGCTGTGTAACTTTACTTACCATTGTTGTACAGATACTTGCGCAGGGAAGAATTATGACTTAAGCAGAAGGAATTAGAGGTTTCTGACTTTCTTTATCCAGCTAGAGCAAAGTGTCAGGCAGAGTACTGCAAGTTGATCAGAAAAACCCAAGACTTACTTGGTATCCTGTGAAGAATAGGTGAGTAGGAATGGTCAGCAAAAGCAGCTGTTCCTGTGGTCAAGAGTGATGGGAGTAAAGAGAGCTGCCAAAAATTAAATCAAAGCTATGCTTCCTAAAATGTTAATTGGAAATGGAACTATACAAAGGGATTGAAAGGTAAAAAGCCCAAATTATTAATGATATTTTATGTACAGCCCCAAACCAACAAATACTTTATTTCTAATATAAAAAATAAGGATGTGGATCTGAGGGGAAAATATGGAGTGACTAAAAGAAGTGGGATGATGTAGAGGTGAATACGAGCAAATCAGAAAAATGTAGAGTTTAATGTAGAGAAAGGAACAGGAATGTGGATAATAGGAAAACATGTGTGACATGTTTGACCTATCAACCTTGAGCGGTGTTACAAGAAGGTGCATTGTATGTTACGACTTGCTGTAAGGAAGGTGTCCAGCTATAGACATACTAAGCTGATCTGAGCAGTATGCAAAACTGCAGGACGAAATTGAATGGTACATACATTTTAAATGACCAAAGCACACAACCAAACAAATGTAACAATAAAAAAAAGTAACCATAGAAGACTGACCTTATAGATCTTTGAAAATGTCTAGGAGTAGCTAAAAATAGTGAAAACCTTTGAGTGTGATGAAATAGGGAGTTACCAGTGATATTTGGGAAGGAGTACTAAAGCAGGCAAGGAAATGGAATACTTCCTTTATTTTTTTCCTTTTTTTTTTTAAGATAATAATTAAATTTTAAGCTGTCAAATGAGGCAAATATTGACAGTATAGGGAATCTGTAATAGGTTGCTTCAATTATTTCATGAAACACTTGGTTTTGAAAAGGAGTTAGACTTAAATTGTAAGTTGCATGTAGGTATTCTGAATTTTACATACCTTAGCTTAGTAGGAAATGCATTGTTTTGTTTTGTTTTGTTTTGTTTTTTTCCATCTGGTGGCAGTTCTTATGTGTATGTATACTGAAGTGTGGGCAATGTGGATTCCTGTGGGGAGGCACAAAGCAGATGCAGTACTGGTTCTGAAAATATGAGGAAATTTTTGTTAGAGTGATTCAGTCCCTTGTAAGTGGGAGAAATACTGTTTATAGGTTTTTGACCGAATGAATGACAATATTTTTTTCTCATCGTAACTAATTCCAGCTTTGGCTTACAACCTTTTCTGCTTCCCCTATGAAATTATGAGGGCAGTGATAAATCAGAATATATCCAGGTTCTATATTCACTTTTGAAATCTTGTCTGTATATATTTGGTCTGGCTGAGATGGAATTATTTTCCCTTGCAGCAGTCTTCATCATGCTGTGCTTTGTGTTGGTAGTGAGAGAGGTGTTGGTAGCACACCAGTGTTGTAGCTATTGCTGAGCAATGCTCACACAGGAGTCAAGACGGTCTCTCCAATATCCCCTTTTCCCACCAGCCTCGGGTTGGGCAAAACCTTGAAGAATGTGTAGCCAGGACTCGTAGCCCAGGCAGACCAAGGGGATATTCCATGTCATATGATGACTGGTCATCAGTAAAAGTGAAGAACAAGGAGAAGGGGTGGGCATTCTTTCTTGTGGTGTTGGTCTTCCAGAGCAACTGCTATGTATACTAAAACCTTGCTTCCTGGGGAAGTGGCTGGGCATCACTTGCTGATGTGAAGTAGAGAATAAATATTTTGTTTTCCTTTGCTTCTGCATGCAGCCTTTGCTTTTGCTTTATTATACTGTCTTTATCTTGACACATGAGGTTTTTTCCATCCTATTTTCTCACCCCCGTCTTGCTTCTGGAAGGGAGAGAAAGAATGGCTTTGTGGGCATCTGGTGTCCCGCCATGGTCTGCCTACCCACCATGTTGCCTTTCACTTGTGTGAAAGTTCACGGGGTTTGAACTTGGAAAGTCTTGAGAGTTCTTTGGAATATTGCAGGTGTCTCGAGTTTCTATCCACTTTTATCCTTCAGTAAATCAGGCAATCCAGATGTTACAAAAAAGCTGTTTCTTCAAAGAATCTTTTTTGTAAACTTTCGTACTCTGTAAGTGCAGTTAGACTGCGATCTGTTTACTTCTAAAAAGCAAAGCAGGATGCGGTTTCTCATTAGTGACAGCTAATGAAAAGCTGTATCTACAGGAGAACCTTCTTATTAACTTGATATTTTTGTGGGAGAATTTTATTTCAGCTGTAAAAAGTGTTTGGACACTGTATGTGTCTAATCATCAGGCTGTCTTAGTCTTACAGCTGGTAGATCAGATACTTCAGATCTGAGGCTTTTGATCCTGAGGATAGGGGATAGCAATTTACAGTCCAGAAAGGCAAGTAGGAGGACAAGGCTATATCCCTGATTCATAGTGAAATTCAGAGCATACTGAAGTCTGGACTTTTCAGTGATTTACATAAGCTGATATTATATTTTAACACAAACATGCCAACTTCTAGTTATTGCATCTGGCCCTCCTTGGGGGACGAGGGAGAAGTGGATGAATTGTTGGTTTAAACTAAGCTCTTCTTGTGTAAAATCTTAAAGATTTCAGTCTTTTAGACAGGTTCAGCTCACAGCAGATTGAAGTTGTATGGTCTTACATTGTTGTTGGAAGCTGATACATTCTTTTGCTAAACACTTCATTGTACCGGGGTAAATAAAATTTAAAAGTGGGCAAGAGGGAGCAGTGCTTTACCATAAGTTGCTGGACTGATGCAAGAATATAAAAATGCTATTCTGGTTTGATTTTTTAGTTTTTCTAATTGATGCTTTACTGTATTTCTACCATAGGAATGAAGACCTAAAACAAATGTTGGAAAGCAGTAAAGATTCTGCAAAGCTGGATGCAATGAAAAGAATTGTTGGGGTATGTGATTTTTTTTTTTGTTACTGTTTTTATTTGGTAGGGGGTATGGGAGTTTATTATTATTTTTAATTCTTGGATGGGAATAATGCTTTCCTTTTACACATTCTTTATCAGATTAGCACTTAAGTCTCTACATGATCTTTAAAAGTTGTGGTGATGAAATGGTAAAATTCTTAACTTGGAATTTTGTGTAGAAATTGGTATATTTGGATATATGTGACTACATGCATATGTGTTAAAAGCATGTGAGTACATGCTTTTAAAATATTTATGTAACAGTGCCAATATGCCTGTAAACAGCTATTTTCAGTGAGACCTTGAATAGGAAATGGCTCCTGAAGAGAAGCTTCAAATTTGTCAGACTGGAAACAACAGAAATTTGCAGGAATAAAATTACAAATGGCATTTACTATTTTTTTTTTATTACTATATGAGGTTTTTCTTTTCTGATTGACCATGATCCCTGACTATTTGATAATGTATTTCAGGTGAATGTGTACCCATAGAGGTGATTGAATAATGTTTAGCACTATTATATGTTTAAACATTATAAACAAAGCATCATGAAGTTGATGGAATCCCTTTATTTCTTCTTAAAAGTATGGGAAGAATGTGCTACAGAAAATTGTTGTGTCCGCTTGTCTCCTTTGTTTTGGGGTTCTTGAATCTCTTTTCTGTCATTGTTTTTTTCAGTCTACTCTGGATGTGCTTTTTTGTTCTGCTTGGTTTTTGCGAACTTAATCCTGTCCAAGTATGTACCAAAGTGAGTAGGTACAGGTGATGTAATGTGATCGTGTTCTTTCCTCTGATTCCAGAGCTAGCTTCTCCCTTCATGATTTTCCAGTGATAAGAATTTTAATCAGGTTGGTTGTCTTTCTGCCTGTAATCCCTTAGTCCTGCCAGAGACACCATTTACCTGTGAGGTCTGGGTAACCTATCAACTGTTATTTCATAAAATCTTTCTTGGGTTTGGGAAAAGGTTTTTCATTCATCTTCTCCCACATGATGTGGGATTGCTCAAGTGTTTGACCAGTCTGGTATACAGATGTATTGTTGCAAAAACACATGACTTTTATAAGTGCCATGGTAAACTTACATTCTTTTGCTTCCCTTAGAAAGTATTTTTTTTCTGGTTATTACTGTGGGCAGAAGAGTTGTGGCAAGGTGCCTCTTGCTCCCTTGTTTTTGTTTTTTGAAAAGTTGGTCAAATCTTTATCTGTATTTGGAAACTGTTGAAACTGAATGTAGTTGTGTATGTATATAGATGGGGGAATTAAAAAACATTAAATTGAATCAGCTTTAAATTTTAAACCAAGGCTTTACTGGGTTGGTTTTTTTTTAATTTTCCTTTTTTTCTACAAAAAATGCTGTCATTACAAATGAGTGTGCAATGAGCAAACTCTAATTTTAGATACCTGTTCCTGCTGAACATCCAAAAGAGGTATTAATGGCTTCTTTAATTTCCTGTAAGTGTGTGATACCATGAAGCTGGAGATGTGTAGTTAGCAGTGGTAGCTGTGATCCTTGATGGCCTTAGGCTGAAGTGATCAGGCTCAAGAGGTCTTCAGCGAGGGAAGGCAGAATATACTGGGCACATTCTTTCCTCTACTCCCCCATTTTCCAATTCTGACAATTCTCTCCAGTTTCCAAAAGCAGATTTCTGTCCTTTTTTAAGCTCATGCTTGTTGTTTTCTGTTTCTGTTCTAAGCACTCTGCTCTGCAGGAAGAGCACTACTTCCCCAAATGGCATGGTGCACCTTCTGATTTTTGCATATTTTTCCCTTGGTCAGCTGCTGCTGCTTGAAGTAGAAGCAGCCTCTTAGCTTATAAGGCTGACCATTACTTAACCGCAAGTGAGTTGTTTGATTTACTGAATCCTCTGTTTTCAGTTTCTTTCATATCTTCAAGTTATTTGCTGTTTCCTGTGCTATGTTTAAAGTGTGTTTCACATCAGATGCCTGGCACTAACCTCTAGTTAATGTAACAAACTCAAACAATGAGCTTTACAGGTCGAGACTGGGACATTGCACAGTATGAGCATGAGGCCTTGTAGCAGAGGTGATAATGTTCTTGTGGAGCACAAAGGTGCTTTTGTGCTTACATACAGAGGGGACCTTACATCTCTCAGGGATGAGATGTGTTTTTCAGAGATGAAAGGCTTCCTCTAGCCTTATTATTAGAGGAAAAGGAACTCTGTCGTCAGAGTATTGTTTAACATGTTACAATGGAATGCTTATTTTCTGAGTGTTAGACAGTTGAAAAAACTTGCATACAGAATCCACAACTACTCTGGCCAACCTGTTCCACTGCCTCACCATCCTCACAATGACTTTTTCCTAACATGGAGTGTAAACCTACCCTCTGTCAGCTTGAATCTGTCCCTTGTCCAGTCATTACATGCTCTTACAGAAGTTCCTCTCCAGCTCTCTTTTAGCCCCCTTTATGTATCGGAAGGTGCTATAATGTCTCTACAGAGCCTTCTCCTCTCTAGGCTGAAGCCTGTCCTCACAGGGGAGATGCTTAGTAAGGTGTCCCTAACCACGGAAGGTGGGTTAGTCTTTAAGGTCCCTGCCAAACTAAACTGTTCTGTATAACTATAATTCTATAATACCAACAGTTCTCTTAGTATTTTAGTTGACTTTAAGAGGCTAAACCTTAATTTGTTCATATAGGTGTGATAGCAAAGTAGCAGGAGAATGCTGGTTATGGCACCTTTTGCGGTCACTTCCTCCTTTAAGATAGTTTGTGAACTTTCTCCTAGGGAGAAGGAGATTTATTACAAATAAAACCTGTCATCCAGAGAGTGACTTAAAACAACATCATTTCAAGCATAGGAGTAGTCCAGTTTTGATCTTCTCACTGCTCCCTTTATGCATGAAGGTACCTAAGTGTACCTTTAGCTAAAATATGACTTTCAGGATCAATGACCTTTTTTTTAAATCAGTATGTAATTTTGTATGGTTCTTCTTCTTATATGCATGCAATAAAATAATTGCAGTCTTTGGAAGAATATGAACAACACTGCTGGTTTAGAAATAAATTTTTGTGTATACATATTCTACTATATGCATGAAAACATAAAGGTGATATTTCTTTTAAAACATTCACTGATGTTATAACAACCAGTACCAGATCTTGAAACCTGTTTGAATTTTTGGGGAAGAAACAGTGAAATTTCACTCCTGAAGGTTTCAGAGCATAAGTTAGGAAACAGTCACGGGTCTGATTTCCCTCAGAGGGTATCATCCATGTCTGTGTGTCTCTCATGTGGGAAAAAAAAAATAGTACATCTTGGCATTACACAGCACTTATGCTAGAATGAATGTTTTGGTGCAAGAACTCCAGGTATATAAGACAACACAAATGGTGAATGTCTAGACACAGCAACAAAAATCATATGATAGACATTAGTTCTTGGAAAGAACCATTATGTTCTTTCAGGTTAATGATCCATAAGCTAAGGAGGGTCTACACGAATTGCTATGCAATAATGAATCAAAATACATGCTTTTAAAAGGCCCTAAATACCTATTTACATGGTACACTGGAGCTGTTATGGTAGATCAATTGTTTAATCCCAGTAATACATAGTCATACCATTACAGTCTATCAGGGAGGTCTGAGGATCATCCCTGTTTTTGAGTATGATAACTTCTGTTGCACCACGATAAGATGATAATTTTTCATTCTGTCTTACTTCTTTGCAGTGCATCTTGTTGCTAAGTTCTACCTTGTCATTCTGAATTTGGCATTTATTGTGGAGACTCCCCACAGTCCTGAAAGTAGTAAATTGATTTTAGGTTCTTAGTTAAAAACCCCTTGGAACTCATTTAATGTGCTTGGTTTTTCACAGTGCTTGTGTCACTTCCTGTGTTTTAATACAGGCGCAATGAACAGTTTAAGATGTTAAATGGGTTAGATCAAAATGTCATACTGGACAGCCGCTCTTATTCCCTTTTGAAAGACTGAGTAATAGCTTCAACTACAGCTGCTTTCTTTCTGGCATCCCCCTTCTAAGCTTCTCAGAATATGCAGTTTACTAGGTATTTCCTGGTTTTGTGTGTTCTTGCTTTTGTTGCATGAGATCCTAACTCTTTATGCTTTTATGTATCAATGAAATACACTAACAGATCTGTGAGTTGAGAATATGAAGTTTAATCAGCTGTATAATGTGATGTAATGGTTGGAATGAAATGGTCATGGACAGGAGTAACTGTAGCTGCAGAATTCTTAGTTCTTTGTTGGATCCCTGGTATTTGTTGCTGCTTATGTATGTTGGACCCCAGTGGACATTGGTGACAAGAGGTGTTCCTTAGGGGTCTGTACTAGGATCTGTACTATTTGATATCTTCATTAATGACGTAGATGGTGGGATTGAGTGCACTTTCACCAAATCTGCAGGTGGCAGAAAACTGAGTGGTGCAGTTGACATACACGAGGGACAGGATGCCATCCAGAGGCATCTGGACAAACTTGCAATGTGGACCCATAATAGTATCATATGATTCAGCAAGGCCAAGTACAAGGTCTGGTCCTTGGGTCAGGGTAACCCTCAGTATCAGCACAGGTTGGTGGATGATGGGATCAAGAGCAGCTCTGACATGAAGGACTTGAGCGTGCTGGTGGATGAAGTGGTGGTTGTGAGCTGACAGTGTTCACTAATAGCCCAGAAAGTGTTGCCAGCAGGTTGAGGGAGATGGTTATGCTGCTCTACTCCACACTCTCCTAACAGAATCCAAACCTGAAGAACTGCATACAGTTCTGCAGTCCTCAGAACAGGAAAAACAGACATGTTAGCGTGGGTCCAGAGCAGGTCACAAAAAGAGTCTGGGGGCTGAGCACCTCTCCTGTGTGGGCAAGCTGAGAGAGTTAGGGTTATTCAGCCTGGAGAAGAGAAGGCTCTGGGGAGACTTTACAGCACCTTCCAGTACATAAAGGGGTCCATGAGAAAGCTGGAGAGGGACTTGCCAGTAGGGCCTCTGATGATTGGACAAGGGGGGATGGTTTTAAACTAAAAGGCAGTTGATTTAGATTAGATATAAGGAAGAAAATTTGATGATGATGGTGGTGAAACACTGGGACAGGTTGCCCAGAGAGATGGTGAATATCCCATCCTTGTAAACATTCAGTGAGGGGCAACCTGATCTATGAACATCTTGAAGATGTTTCTGCTTGCTTCAGGACTAGATGACTTTCAAAGGACTGTTCTATGATTTCTTAGTGAAATTTCATGGGTCTGATTAACGTGATGTTTGGCTGGCTGAATCTTGACCTTGAGCAGGACACACAAATTCTTAGAGGTGGGAGTGCTCTGGGTCTGTATCATCAGCACTGGACCTGATGTAACTTGATATAACATCATCCTGGAATTCCAGTATTTGCAGTTTAGACATAAAGCACTGTCAGAAATCATACTGGAATTATATCTAAGCAGAACATTGTGCAGCTATAGTGTATATGAAAGTATTTTTCCTTCTTATTACTTGGTTTCCTACAAATAACTTCCCTCTTAAGCTGTTTGTACAAGAGCTGAAGCTAAGCCGGGGTTTTGATGTTTATGATCTTTAGATCTTTATTGTGACAGTTTTATTGTTTGTGACATGCCTTCTTCATGATCAAACATCTAAACTTTGTTTCAAAAAAAAAAAAAAGTGGGTTGATTGATCTTGCTATTCCTGTGTAGCTTTTGTATATTTTTTTTTTCGTTCTGTATAAACACTTTATGGCCTTCTGTGTTTAACTTGCTGTGGAAAATAACCTTATTTTGTTTTTAAAGTGTGATGTTTATTTTTATTTTTCTCCTTGGTTCTGTTGCAAGCCACAGATGTTCCAGGGAAAAGGAGCAGGATTTAAGCTTGTATAACTTTTTGGATTTTGTTGGGTTGTTGGGTTTGCCTTTTTTTCCCCCCTCCACTACCCAAAAGGTCATTCTGCAGGGCTTTTTGGATTAGAAAAGTCTTTGTTTTTAGTAATTTTGAAAGCATTAAAAATTATTTGCTGTCTTATATGTTAAAGTCCTGTTCATGGATTCCACTCCAGCAAGCTCATAACCAGACAGCACCCAAGAGTTTTTATTGTATGGATCGTATCCTTTAAGGTCTAGTAATTAACAAAAACCCACATCTTTATCCTCAATTTCATAAAAATGAGATTGGAAATTCAGATCTGTAATAAAGCAACAAAACCCAAACCACATTCTAATAAATTATATTGTTACATTACTAAGATTTTTCTCTTCTTTTTTTTTCAGATGATTGCAAAGGGAAAAAATGCTTCTGAGCTGTTTCCTGCTGTTGTGAAGAATGTTGCCAGCAAAAATATTGAGGTATTCCTCTAACTTGTAAAACATACTGTTATGGAAAATCTGTTTATGAAAATTTTGTCTAATTGTGTTAGACTTCAACATAGCACATAAAATCTCTAGTATCTTTGATGGAACTTTTTAGGAGTTTATTTCAATAATGACATTATAGTAATAATTTTATGCATAAATAAAGGAAACCTGTTGGATTATTTGGAGGAAGAAGTAGTAGCTCCTTACATTTAAAAGAAAAATTACTTTATTTTAGAAAGTTTATGACGTATGATGTAATTGAGGAAAGTTATTGTAGTTCAGTATTTGAAGTGTGGTGCTTTTTGCAAAGCTTGGATTTGTACTACATAGTATTTTTAAACATCTGTTGCAGATCAAAGCTGTAAGGTAATGTCTGGGTAAAAAAAAAAGGTGTGTTCTTGCATCTATATTGGGTGTTATTAGACACAAAGTAGCTGGCTTCTGTATCTTTTTGTTGTTGTTGGTTCTTGTAAGAAAGCAAGGGGGAAAAATTCATCCTGGACTCGGGAAAATTTAGATTTCCAGAATGCTAAAAAATTGAGGTTCTGTTAAACGATGATGTGTTTAAATCCACCAAATTACTGTTGTTTAACCACAGGGTGTATGTAGAAAATGTAACTCTGATGCTCACTAGCATCACTGTGCATATCTGGCAGCTTCCCTGCAGAAGTGTCAGTTATAGTCGACTTGACAAATAAGATTTTGATAAAAATAGCATCTGTAAGTTTGTAGTTTGAGACCTCATGGTGTCTAACAAGCATCAGTTTGATGAAAGTAGAGTGTACATGCAATGACTTTAGTTACTTCCTACTGCTCAGGATTGTAAGTTTTAAAAAACGGGTGCAACAGTTGCTTGAAGTATTGGATTTTAAGGAGAGAAATAATTTGAATGCATGCTTCAGTTCTTCTGCCCTCTTCTGAAAATGTGTACTTCAGACTTTATTATTTATTATTATATTTTTATTATTAGTGGGAACAAAAAATATTTTTTCTCTGGCTTATGCCACTAAAGATTATATTTCTGATAATAATGGTTTCAGCAAACTCCTTTCTCACTCTAGCATGCCATGATACAATGGATGAAACATCCGTTTTCTTCCATATTTACATGGATGTATAGTAATAGTCAAGTTTGAGTTTAATTTTAGCTTTAAAGAAATTATTCTTTTTTAGTTACTACTTTGGAAAAAAATTTTTTGTTGTTTGAGAGAGTGGATTTATTTGGTCAAGGCCAAGTATTGAGCTCTGGTAAGTCAAGGAGGTGTAAATGTGCAAAGTTCCTAATTTAGAGTCTTTCAGGAAATTATTGTATTAAAATAATTTTAGAAGTTGTAACTGTACTTTTCGTAACAGGCAGTAAAAAGATGTGGGTAAGAAATCAGACTAGTTAAATATTCTGTTCCAATGTAATTTATGTTTGTAAGTTATGAGTAGTCTTAAGTCAAATTTTAAACAAGGAGACCTTACACAAAGAGGAGTGTCTTAAAGAATATTATTTTTTCTGGAGTGCTTTTAAATGTTAGGGCTGGAACCTCTAGTCTGATAGAAGCAAGACTGTCCTAGTTCCAGGCTTTCAGCCCAACCAGTAGTGAAGCTGAGACTGTATCCCTGGTGGGTGTGCACATACACATAAATATTGTATCTGTAAGTGTACAGAACAAATATGCATGTGCAAGGCCAGTCATGTACATTGTCACGGGGTATTCAGGTGAGCACAAACAGTATCAACAGCTTGGCCCTTCAAAATGGTTTGCTAGTGGGAATGTGTGTATATATACAGAGCTCATCCTCATGGAGTCTGCCCAGTGTCTGGCCCCATGTCAGTCACCCCTGTTGATGGCACTTGGACAGATGAGCCCCTAAGGCTGTAGCCCTTTCTCATTTGCTGGTACAAATGTCTTTACACATAGGTATCCCTCTAAACCAGGACTCTCCTGCTCCCTCATGGACTTGCCCTTGGACACACAGGTGTGTGCACCTCTGTGCACATAAAAGTGGACCTGGCCAGAACTTTCTTGCTCCTCTACTATCTAAACCCCTGTGCTTGTGCCCTTGAAGAGATGCACAAAAAAACATGGTTCTTGCGCCTAGAGACCCACAGGCCTTGCAGATGGCTGGGACTTCACTGGTCTGTGGCATAGTCATCTCCTCCTGTGATCTTGCCCTTAGATGCTCACACCTACTTCCTTCCCAGACCACTTCACCCACTTGTCAGCTGGTGTGTCTTCATGCACCACAGACACATTGACTTGTGCTTGGTTTCACATATTCTGGTCTCTTCATTTACACACATGCTCATGGGCCATCTAGCCTGTGGTCCCAGCCTAGGTGTTGGCAGCCAGACCCTCACTTTTTCCAGATGCTGGCCACCCTGGACTTAGACATCCCTATATCTTGATGTAACATTGCAGTTGCTGGAGTCATACTTAAGTCCTCTCACTCTGTTCTCTCTAGTTGCTGGTGCCCATGGACATAGTAGTCCTCCAGCCTGTGGTCTGACTGTAGTTGTAGGCATCTTCACACCAAATAAAGAGTACCTCACCAAGGAAAACAGTTCAAAATGAAATTTAATAAGTCTATGCAACAGATTGTGCTATTCACATACAGGGAACAGAAGGATAGATGTACCAATTATCAAACTGTTCAGCCTTCTTATCCCTGACTTAACTCCTTTCCAGACATGTAGATTTCCCTTGCTTCTCCTTCACTTTAGTTCTTCCCCAGAACATCCCATGTCATGTCTAACATACTTTTCATCTGTGTCCCATTTCTGTACATGCAAACACCTTGAGTCTGAAAGGTGCTATAGTCTTTGTTGACTCTTGGTGGTTTTAACACCTGGGTGTAAGAGCTGAGGCTCTCCTGAGGTTTTTCTGGGAGGAGTGTGACAGGGTATCCTTTCTCTGAGTCCTAAATTTGTTTTCCCTCCTATTATTTTGTTTCTTTCTGCACCTCTGAGCTGATAGCTCCTGTCATGGGCTTGGGATAAACTAGAGCAGGGTGTTGTGTGCACGCATCCCTCCATCCCTCTTGTGGGAGGGATGCTTTAGGGCTGTGAAGATGAGGTCTTATCACATAACTAAATATTATTAGTAGAAACCTTTCACTGTTTATATTTTATAGACCTTTTCTCCTATTTTAAAACAGACAATTATGTTAACTCACATGTCATCATCTATGCTGTAGTTAAACTTCCCTACTTACTCATTTTTCCACCACTTGATGCTAACATATTTGTGCAGGAAGAGACTTAAACTGAAAAGAGATCAGGACATTCAGTAAAGCCATCTGACAAATTTCTTTATCAATTTGAGTTAGATGACAAGTTTAGGTTGTAGTGTAGGTGTACTTACAGTCATCTAGTTAGACCTTTTCTGTCTCAGAAACATTTATCATGCTCCATTTCTTAGGATGCCTTATGAGAAATTACTAGATTAAGTCAGATTCTTAGTACATTGATCCTATTTTCTGAGAAAGTTTTGCCAAATTTTTCCCCATTCCTACGAATTCTTAACCAAATCTGTGTACAAGTTGCAGCAATGCAGTAGCATAAAATACATTGATTTATCTGAGTAACCTTGAGCTCAGTTGGTTAGGGCATGGTGCCAGTAACACCGAAGTTGTGAGTTCCATCCGTGTACGGGCCATTTGTTGAAGAGTTGGACTCAATGATCTTTGTGGTCCCTTCCAACTCAGAACATTCTGCAATTCTGTATCCATGACTTCGTATCCATGTGAATTTTCTCCCCAGAAATGGCTGCTATATTTTTTTAAAAGCAGGCCTCAGTGCTCTGATGCAGGGAAATGTATAACATGTTAATTTATTTGAAGAGACGCAAAGGGCACCTTATTGTTTACAGAAGTGCCTTATGATTTTTTTGTTGTAAGTGATGCTCACCTCAGCTTGGTTATGTGTGCTAAGTCATGGATGGTAAGGATACAAAAAGTGACCTAATAAACAATTGGTGGTCTAGAACAAAAATAAGTCTTAATCAATAATTTATGGATTTTGATGTGCTTATATTGATAAATTAATTAAACAAATCTGCCTGTGTTCCTCAAGCCTAATGTGCCCCTGTTATGATTAGGTTTATAGAACAGAGCATTTTAACATTGAATGAAGGTAAATGGTAAAACAATAGTGTAGTCACGGAGCTCTGAGTGCTTCCATTTCTAGTCACAGAGTAGTTTCAAGGAAAGGAGGCTTTCTTTGCACACCTGCAGTCATTCAGTGCACAGGCCTCTTGTGGTCAATGTTGATTGCTACTTCTCTAGCTGAACAAAAAATAATTTCGTTTGGTGTAACCTTCTGTGATTTAATATTATGGTTTTTTTGCCAGAATTGGCACAAAGATAGATCTTTGGATAGTGACAGTAATTATTAGCACAGCTGTAGTTGAGGGTCTTTCAGAATTTTCCATTATAAACCCCAACAGTCAGTTTACGACTCAAATGTAAAAAAATGTTTTCACTGCTTTCTGGGTATGAGGGGTAAAGTGAACTAAATTGAATACCCTCCTCCCCAAAATAATACTGAGGTTTTCTTAATCTTTGGACATTGCATCCTTTGTAGTATGCTTTACTTATATTGCATCTTTTGAATGCCTGTGGTCATGCAAAGGTAAGTCTCACATCCTTTGTTTTCATCCAAGATAATTGCTCTTTTAATCAGATTTGAGATAGGTAAATTACCACAGTTCAGCTGTAAGTTATATTAACTTTCAAATGTTTTAAAGTAACTTATTTTAAGTTTCAGGGTAAAATAAAATGGTCTTGTTGAAATTCTTGGCTATTTCACTTTAACCTATTTTCTGTAAGAAAAAAAAAAGTGTGCTCAAGTGATCTGTTTCCCCATGTCAGCATCTTAGATTATTATAGTCTTAATTTACTAGTAATAATATAAAACAGAACTTCGTGTTACTAGTCTTCATCTGACTGTTTCATTAGTTAGGTAGCATTGCAGCACTTCAGGTGTTTCGTAAGACATTGGGAGAATCGTGTGAGTGCTCTGGGATCTATTAGCTTTTTCTTCAAAGAAGAAGATGTTCATAAAAATGGGAAACCCAGAAGCTAGTTTTATAGAATTTTAAAACTTTCTCATAGTGATATTCACTGTGGGTTTGTTTTTTTTTTTCAGATAAAGAAGCTTGTGTATGTTTATCTGATGCGCTACGCTGAGGAGCAGCAAGATCTAGCATTATTGTCCATCAGTACTTTCCAGCGTGCTTTGAAAGTGAGTGACTACTAAATAACATTTTATGGGGAATTCTGAGCTGGTAGCACAAAATAAATATGTATTTGTGTAAGTGTAGTATGGTAAACTAAAGCATGTAAATATCTACATCTGCTAAAGTAGTTTTAAGTTACGTGATAGACATATTTTTTTCTGCTACCTCAAACCTTGTCAAAACAGGTAAGTAAGCCTGAAAGACATAAAATTGCTTCACTTAAGAAAAACGGCAGAATGGCGCTTTCAAATCCACATGCCAGACATTTAATTTCTGGAATGACTTTTCTCATTCCAAGGGAACTTGTATGTATGGAAAAAAGACCCCGTTATTACCATGGACCACCTGTGTTCCTTTTAGTTTATTTTAAAAAATGAGCTTTGTGTACCACAGAGAATTGAAACATAGGGAAGACAGTAGTACCTAAATTCAAATTTTCAGTCTTGCACATGGTACTTTTTCATTAAAAGCACTGAAAAAATAGCTTTTTGTACTGTTGTGTTTCAAATGAGATAACAATGAGAAAGGGGATTGGACAGTAAAGTTTAGGATTGCCTTTGAAGTGTGACTGTGGACAGAAGAAAGATTTATGAGGTCTCTGTTCTGAACTTTGGCCAGTTTTTATAACAAGAGAAGATTGGGGGTTTTGTGTATTCTTCATGTATTCTAGGCTCATTTCAATTACATCACTTAACCCACACCTTGCATCTTGTTGGAAAATGTTGCAATCAGAGCACCAGTTGTGCATCTGTAGAAGGATCCCACATCGACTAGAGAGTCTTCTGCCCCCTTCCTTTGAACTTTTATCCCAATGTAATATGTACTGCCTTCACTATCCCTGACTGCCACGTAAAGCTAGAATTCAAATTACTTTGAACCCAGTGTTTTTTGTGATATATGTATACAGTGAACACTGCTCATGGCATAAGTCTTTTAAAAGCTGTGGGTAATGAGAGCAGAGGGAGAAGTGATAATGTTGTGTCTGTAGCAAAAAGAGAACTGGTGGTGTGGCAAGGGGGTAGACACCAAGTAGTGGGGATTGTCAGAAACTAAAGAAATGACTAAGCCTGCTGTGAAAATAGGTCTCTGTTCAATTTTTGTAATGTTTTTTTTTCTCATTTTATAATGATTATAATTTGGCTTTATGTGTGGAGATTTTTTTTACCTCCCTCTGTCGAAGGAACATTTTTTTTGTCACTTAAGTGGCCGCAGGTGAGCTTTGCAGACTCTAGTAGGAACAAGATATTTTTCCAAAAATGGTCAGATAAAGGGCTTTCACCATCCAGATACTTACTACTTAGAAACTTCTAAGATGTAGGGATTTTGAGATCTTAGATTAATTGATAATCAAGTAACACCAGTCTGAAAATATGTTGCCAGCTCTCAGTCCTTGGGAGAAACGTTCGTTAGGAGGTTACAAGTTCTTTCAAGACACTGTACAGTTTAATGAATTACTGATGCTGCAATTTCACTTTGCTGGATTTCAGGGGATTTAGTACTTGATTAAACAACAATTTTCCCTTGTGTTCCAAGCCCATGATTAATGGATAAAGTTTACATAATAGTTCATCCAAATACGCGTATGTTGGATCTCCAAGCTAACCCTAGTATTGTAAAATTGACCAAGAATTGGGGCAGAAGAAGAGAGGATAAGAACTAGAAAGAAGTCTCAAAACATTTAGCCTAGTATATTGACATGTTCTTTGAAATTGTTGTTACTAGCTTCAGTTTATATCTTGCATTAAAGCATAAAATGGATATTTTGTCAAGAACTTGAATGGGAATGTCACAACTGAGAACAATGTTTTATTTGACATTTTGTAAATACAAGTTAAAATTGAGTTAGTCTGTCTCGCAGAATATCTGAATTCCACTTGGATTGGAGCAAATGTATCAGACTATTAAATAAAATATTAATATTTTTTATCCCAATTAACGTATTTTGTCTGGAAAATTGCATGACGTTAATGTTTTCCTTTGTAAAATTTTCATATTTTCATAATGTTTTATGTTCTCTTTCTTTATTTGTTTGACCTTTTTTTTTGTTTTGGAAACTGCTTAGTGTGAAAAATTATTAGTATGACCTTCATTTGCAAGGGTAACTTAGATTTACATGTTTTAATGTGTCATCACTAATAAGTGTAAGCAGAGTAGTGTATTTAATGATTTGTTTCTGCACTATCTTATTTTATTTCTCCCCTTCACTCCTGTTTTTTAGGATCCTAATCAGTTAATCCGTGCAAGTGCTTTAAGAGTTTTATCCAGTATACGTGTCCCAATTATTGTTCCTATTATGATGCTTGCTATTAAGGAAGCCTCTTCTGATTTATCTCCTTATGTGAGAAAAAATGCAGCCCATGCAATCCAAAAACTGTACAGGTAAGTGATTCTGGCAATTACTGAAAAACAATTTGGAATAGCTGTGGACTACATTTATAAAGACTACTGTGAATTTAACATGTCTCAGATCCATTTCTTTAAAAGGGTAGGGGGGGTGTAGACATTCTGTCACTCAGCTGGTTTGGTTGTAATTCAGGCCATTCTCATGATTGCTAGACTTAACAGGATAACTATAAAACTATCTTTTGTTTATTAAGATACTAGTTGTTTTCATCTGTGTAACAACTGTTTTGATGGGTATTCTCAGAATCTATGAATTCACTGTTTCAAGTTTGTAACTTTCATCCTGAGGCATTTGCCTGAAGGTAGTTTGCGGCACATGTGACAAAAGAATGCTAACTTCTAGAAATTTTATCTGTGCAAGTCCAAATCTTTCAGATCTTCCTACTTCAGAAATTCTTGCTTTGTAACAGTTCTTATTAAGATGTGGGTACTGGTTTGCAGAGGTGGAGTCAACAGAACCTGTACCTTTGCAAAACATTTCCAGGCATTTATTCCACTACTTCACTTTTATTTCACCTATTCCTAAAAGTGGAGGTTGAGAGATGTTAAGAGGTTCTGAATCAGGTAAAAAACACAGTAACAGAATCTGGAGAAACTGGCCTTTCCTCCTTCTATTTTCTATGTATTCCTAGTAGTAGTAAATGGACATGGAGCTTACATAACAAAGGAAAACTAGTGAAACTGATGTTCTGTTTCCTTAATGGTTTGGAGGCCTTCAAAGTGTGCATCCTTCAAAAGCTTTCTTCATGCAAGCATCCTAAGTATCATGATGCAAGATTTTGAGCTGCTGTAGCTGGAAATTCCTCCTTACCTGGACTAGAGTAAGCTTCATGATTACTTCTGAGTGAAGCTGGAGTTAAAAATTGCGTCCTTTGTAGTAGGATTTAGGACCAGTTTATAAAAAGCATGTGAACTTTTATTTTCACATTTTCAAAGGTTACTAGTACAAATTCTGTATCTCATAGTGCTAGTTAACCATGGAACCAAGGGAGAGCGTATAATTTTCTTGGTCACTGGAGGAAGCACCAGTATTGGAAACTGGTGAAGAGGCTATCAAATTAACCTGCCCACAGGCAGACCCAGTTGGCCTGGCAGCAAGTAAGAATAGGTAGTAGTTAATAGGCTATCTTTGTATACTTGGTTTAAAAAAGTTCATGACTTATAGCTAGACACTTCAGCAATACTGATCATACGTTGGCAGCAAGGCTGACTATTGGCCTACTGCAACAATAAGTAATTTCAGAATACTTATTTTTAAGTTGATGAGAATCAGAATCCAGAAGAGATAGATTTTTAAAGTAAACTCCACAGTTAATACACTCTCCTACATCTAGCTACTCAATCTTCTGCAGCCATTTGAGTAAGAAGTAGTAACAGTTTATTCTGCTATGTCTGTATGCTCCATTTGCTTTTTGGTTTCCCCAGATTTTCTGCCTGTTTGATAGTATTTTAGTTAGTACTCTAGTCAGGGTTCTGGATGCAAGTTTGATGCTCCAGTCTTCCCTGTATTTAGTGTCATGGTGTTTGGATGGATATCTGCCCTAGAAGAGCTTGTTTATTAGCAGTTCAGTCAATCCTAGCAGCAGGAAGCTTGCATATCAAACACAAAAGATTTCAGACATAGTCTGAACAGCAACATTTGCGTCCAATGCAATCAGCATTTCCAGATATGTTGAAGTAATTTCATCACTAAAGATGTCAGACCTTTTGCTTACTTTATTTAAGAGAGCATTTTAAAGATATTAGTAGTTTCTGTCTATTAGCTGAAAACTGTACTGTGTTTGCAGTGAGGTTTGGAGGACTATTTTCCATCACTAGTATTAGTAGCCTCCATACTAGTGCTAGATGTCATAATGGGAGGAAATCACAGACCTGTTTTAACCTCTTTTCTCTTTGAAAATGGTCCCTTCCTTGTCTTAAATATCAGGACAGTGGAGGGGAAGGATTGTAAATTCATTCATTCACACCTTTCTGAAGACTTTTGTTGATCACATAAAAAAATGGTTTAGCTCAAGTTTAAGTGTTCCTTTCTCTCTAAATTTTCTGACAGTTTTTAAGAATTTGAAATAAAACCTTTTTGAGAGACTTTTGGCTTTTCCTCTGAAGGTTTGGGTTCTGGACAGAAGACCTGTAAAAACTCCTTTTACAAAAACAGAAGTTGGGATGAAAGGTGATCATGAAAGTACTTACAGAACAATGTACTGTTGTGTTGCTTATGATGATGGTGGCTTCTAACAAGTTTTGCTACTCATTTTGCATGTTCTGATGTTGCTAGGTCTTAGAGCCTTAGTGAAGTAGTACTCAGCCAGATAGTGACTTTGTGAATCTGTACCTGGAATGATATACTGTGCATTAGGGCAGTCCATCACTCAGCATTAAAACTGAAGTATGCAATAATGACCAAATACTCTCTCACTTAACTGTAATTTTGTATCCATGTTGAAATGACTATTCAAAGGCATAGAACTACACATCTCTAAGGGTCTTTGTATTCACTTTCTGTTTTCTTTTGACTTGGCTTTAAATTCTCTGTGCTGTATACATCCATGAAGGGGAAGCAGCTGGGTGAAAAGTTTGTCGTTACTTGCCTAAGAAGCAAGTTTGGCAATAGTGGATATCTCTGGCAAATTTTTCTCTGCTCTTGTATGTGAAAAGATGCTATAAATGTTTGCTTGTTGCTTTTGCCATTTATTTAGGACTTCAAGCAGTCTGTTTTCCTTTACCTTGCACACCGACTTTGTATAGGTACACTTGAATGCAGTTGTCTACATTTGTGCGTTCTGACAAAAATTAGTGGTTGACTTTAAAGTAGTTGAAGTGTCTTACTCAAAGCTTTATGTTGATAATTAGATAATAAAAGTATGAATCTTCTTTGTCCTGATATTCGTTCACCGCTGAATTATATTCATGCTGAAATTTATTTCTACGAGAGCAGTGAGTACCTTGTCATGTAACATCTGAAGTTCAGTCAAGTTCTGTCATGTTGGTTAGCCTGTCTTAATGTTTTTTTATGAGATTAAATTTCCTATAGAACACATATAAAGGGTCCAAGATAAAATTATATTTTAAATTTAATTTTATACTCCTAACTTACTTTCAGTCAAGTTCTTTTATAGTGTGTTCTTTGGAATACTTGATTTTTCTGGAAGTGGTTTCTTCAAAGTTCTTTGTTCCTCGTTTATGTCTAAAGGTCAAAAATCAAACCTGCTTTAATTTTGGGTATGTCTGACCAAATTAGTTAAAGTAATTTTATTTTTCCTTCTAGTCTTGATCCAGAGCAAAAGGAAATGTTAATTGAAGTGATAGAAAAGCTTTTGAAGGATAGAAGTACGGTAAGAAACAGATTTGTGACATATGCATGTATTTTTATAGAGTTTACTCCCGAGACTGTCATTCAGCAGTAAGTAATACACTTTCCTAACCTTTGCCAATGTGATTTTGTATGTCTTTAGATATAAGTATCATTGTGTATTTATGCATGACTGTAATAGTGGCTATCCTTTAATAAGATGTAATTTTGCTAGCTTCATGAATATGTTAATTAATGTTTTATTTTAGTGTGTGCTTTATGTATGCTTCTTTAAACTTTATTTTGAAAATCCAAGTTATATAATAATATGAATCAGTGTGTGAGTGTTTATCTATAAATTTTCGTATGCACTTTTTAATTGGGAAATTAGTTTGATAATTTCAGTTAGTTTGTAGTAGTGTAGAAATAAATGACTTGCAAATGGTGCACAGTGTGCCTATTGACATCCGTCTATCTTGCAGTGTGTATAGTTGTTAAAAAATTATATTTGCTATGCAATTGTTTGTTCTTGCCCATATCTCCATTTCCACTCTGGTAAATCAGAGGTGATCCGGCATAATTTCTGTAAATTTAATACTCCTGTTATGTTTAACCTGCCCTATATAGCTACAGGTTTTCCACATGTACTCCTGGATGTCTCACAATCTTTAGTTAATTTTATTTTGCAAATAAGTTTCCCACTTGTGAACTAGAAAGGTAATTGACCAAAGAATCAAAGTTAGATTTTAAAGAGAAACCAGATTTGTGAATGAAAACATTTTCATGTTCTTCTTGTTCAGATCACTAATTAATTGAATGTAATCCTTTTTGACTATGTGAAAGTTTTACTAGGTAGCAGGTAGTGCGTTGCTTCATCTGCTATTTTCCAAGTGTTTTTGTAACAGGTACCACTGTATTCTCCAGGATACAGTATCCAGGACTGTATCCTATTCTAGCACAGTCACGGTGTTCAGAGCATAAAAGGTGCTGTTGGCTAAAAGATATCCTATAACTGCCACTGAAGGGTTACTGAAAGAGGTGTGTTACAGCTTAGTGGCTCTGCAGACAGTAAAACAGTTAGGTCTCCTGACTGCATCTGTGCTTGATTTGACAGAGGCCTTTGAGCTTGTGTGAAGTTGCACCTGCAGTGGTTCTTCATGTATTTTATTTCATGGCTCATGTTCATGGTATATATGCAGTCTGTGAATGTGGGATTAGGTTGTTAGTACCAGTGGAGGAAGGGCTAAAAAATACCCAAAAAAAGTAAAATCTGTGAGTTTGTACTCTGTTTCCTAGGCCTTATAGCATATGGTAAATAGTTATCCCATGCCTAGTCATTTACACATTTACTTTAACAAAAAAAGTATAGAGTAGGTTTGGATCTTTTATCTCCTTAGAATTTGTAATTACTTATGGGGAGATAATGGACTCATTGCCTATTGGGCTCATACACTGTGTGTTGGATACCATACTTATAAAGATACCAGCCGAAGGAGTAGCTGAAAATTATAGACTAGACTTAGGTCTGCTGGGTTTGTTTGGAGACATACTTGGTAAACTGCTACAGCTTTTTCCTCCCCCTGATCCCTCTTTGTCTATTCGCTAGTGAGACCTGATTCCAGTCTGAGCTGACATCTCAGCTTCAAAAGTCTTACTGTTTTGAGAACTAATATGAAGACTAATTATTTCAGAAAGAAAACATACAGATCTCTCTTTAAGGCTCTCTGCATCTAAGTGTGCTCTTTCACCCCAGACTCCGCAGCTTGTGGTGGTCTAAAATGGATCAGTCTCTATTTAATCTTTCATAGCTTTGGAAAGACTATTCTAGCATGGCGAAGCTTTATTTTAAGTAGTTTTCTATTGTCACGTACCACTGAATGTTCCCAGAAAGCTTCCACATTTACTGAAAGAACGTACATAGTGCACAAGTGTTTTGTTAGCAGGTAACTCCAATCTGAATAAGCTTATTCTTTGCTCCTAATTGGAAAACAGCAATTTGCTCACAGTGGGGAAATCAAGAGTGCCATTTGTAGCTTGATTCAGCCTTTAAAATTGGATGAGATGCAGCTGCTTATAGGTGATGGTCCTTAAGTACAGGTGTGTACATATATGGCCTTAGGCTGTCGACTTTGTAGGTTTAATGAGGCTGCATCCTGGGGAAATCTGTGTTTATTTGATTCATCTTTTTGAATTCTTTGAGGGAAGCTTCACTTCATACACTTAACCTAAAAGAGGAAGCTCCTTCCACATGCATAAAAATACAAAAGTATTTTGCAGTCTTGCTGAAGAAAATTAGGCCCATTTGCTGCCATAGGAGTTCTCCAAATGGGACCAAACTGTAAAACAACAGCTTTTGGTCATAGACTTATGAAGTGCCCGTATTTGATTAGCAGAATGTCTCAGCTTTTTCAGCTCCTTGTTGTCTGTTTGACAGTCAAGGTGCCTGAAATCTGTAGGGTCATAATGTGGAACTAGAACCACAAGTGTTTGATGATGATCTTTGGATTCCTTCTACTTAAATGCAGAACTGTTCCCTTGCATTAATATTAGTTGCCATCTGCTGCTAGCTCTAATCTAATGTCAGCAAATCAGTTTGTTCATTAAATAGATTTTTTACCAGAGTGGGTAGTGACTTAGTTGAATATCAGTGGTTTTGTACCTTTTTTCACTTGATGGAAATGTCAAGTTACTTTTGGCACGTCTATGTATTAAGGGCTGATAATTCTCAGACAAGCCATAATATGTCGTATGTTAACCACTGGATCTGAAATAATCCACTGTTCATTGATTATTGTTATTTTGATTATAATTTTTTTAAATATTTTTTCTTTTAATCAGTTTGATTTTTTAATCCATGTTTGGAGGGAGAATGTAATTAGTAACATTAACTAGGTATATAACAGTCTAATTTTATTCGGGTGATACTTAACACTGCACTTTATCGAAAAGTAAACTTTTACTCAAAATTTGTTTCTTTTCCGTAGCTATTTGACCTCAAGCAGGATTTGAAATTTACTGGCATAATCTCTGTGTTAGAGATAGAATAGCTAATAAGTATAGATGCCTCTAAATTTCTGTAAACCAGGAAGTTTTTTCAGAGAGAACATGCTGTTGTATGTTATTAATGTAGTTTTTGTTGCACAGAAAAGACACAATATATTTCAATTAGCCAGAGTAAGTTTACATCTGAAATAGCAAGACATTATTTTGAGGAGGATTTTACTATAGTAAAATTAGGTCCTTTTTAGACAGTATAGGATGTGTTTATGTTTTTTGATCTCAATCAGCAGTAAATTTTAATATAAGCTGAGGTAAGCAAAACTTAAAATGAGATGAGATGTAACCTTAACCCAGCACTTCATTAAAATTTCTGGTGAGATAAATGAAAAATCATTCTACTCCTAGAGTGTCTTAACACAAAGATTCAATTAAAACACAGGCTCTCGGTTAATCTAAAATGCAAAATTATCAAGTGCAAGCCATTGTTAACATACCCTCAAGGGTAGCTGACTAGGAATTAGAGTCTGTCAACAAATCTGTGATTTTTTGCAAGTGTATTTAAATTTTAAACAGATGTTTATAAGTATTTTTATTTTTGAGGCTTATAAACTCCTAGTTATGTTTTTAGCCTTGCTTTACAAGTACCTAACATTTTGATTAGCAGGTACAAGAGCATGAATACCTGCTCCATTTGTTTTTCTAGTAATTCTAGGTACTTGAGCAGCTGATGCAATTTTATGTAAAAGGGAAGATAAGAGCATGCTTGTATTCTATGCTAAAATGATTTTCTCTGAAAGTAATATGGCTAGTCACATGTGAAAGTATAACTGGGTGTTCTAGAGCAAACTAGTTCCCTTTTCTTTTTAGTTGATTCTGTATTGCTTCACTCTAGTTCTCTTTTTTCTATTCAGTGATAACCTAGCTTTAACGCATAGGATTTAAGGCAAGATTTGTTGAAAAAGTTTCTTTTGGAAGAAAAAGATTCTGTGGAGGACTGTAGTTAGCAGCCTGTGTGTTTTACAGTGCTGTGTAAACACCAATGAAAGTCAAGTTCATTAATGATATCTGAGTTATAGCAGGTTAAAGAGAAATAAAATCCATGTTGGCATTGCAAAGGAATCATGCCTGTTATGCAAACCTGTAAAGCAAAAAGAACTCCTGACTTGCATTCCACAGTCTAAATTAAAGTATCCCAAGTATATTAAAAACTTGATCAATAAAGCAAAGGCAGGATGTAGTTGTTTGGATGATGAGTATATTAAAAATGCCCAAATTTATTGGTGATTTACATCTGTAGCTTTGATCAGATTTTATTTTGTATGGGTGCATACCTCTTTTATAATGAATTTATTATGTTGTTCTGGTGTTATAATTTTCTGTTAATAATAACTTGTAACTTTGTATTAACTCCATTTGGGGGGTGAAAAGACCTTATGCAAATATGTGAGTATAGAGATTTCTTTTGCAGACTGCATGGCTACCAGATAAAGTGCAGATTCTTTCTCAGTGACATTCCTTTGACTAAAAAATCATCCTAGGAATTGGTGATGGCTTTGTGATGAAGGTCTTACTCTTACACTAAAACAATGTATTTGGGCATAATGGGGAAAGGAAGCTGGGTACTCTTCAACAGTAGTCTTCAGCTGATAAAGTAATATTTTAGTTCAGAACCCAAATGTGTGGGTAAGACAGTGTTTTCTTAAGCTATCGATTTTATGATGGCAAATGCTTCAATTTTGTGGAAAAAATTACTGAGTTTGTGCGGATGTTTTGTTGTGATAGATCTATTATCCAGCTATTAGAAGATAAATGACTGATCTTTTCCTCTTTCCTTGCCTCCAGAAAATTGAAATAAGAAGGGGAATATCATTTGGGCTGTATGATTAGGGCAGGTGGGGTGGCCATTAATTTAAGAGAGAAGAGTCGTGGCAGCATGGGCCAACTTGCACTGTATTATCAATCAAACCTCGATGCACTTCTTGTGATGACCCAGCACTCTCAGGTTTTCACAACGTTAATTAGAATTCATGACAAAATAGATGCAAGGAAACGTTTTGTACCCTTCATAATTTTATAGAAAATTTATTGTTATTAGAGGAACCATTTGCTTAGTGTGATTTTTTTCATTACCAGCTTGTCAACTAGCATAGATAATCTGGAGAAAATATGAACTCCATAGATTGGGTGTCACTTTTGTTGATGGTTCATATAGTTTACCTTGGAGCACAGCTAATGGCTGAAGTTCATAGCAGCAGCACAGAAAAATGTGGCATCTAGTGGAAGACAAATGAACCATGTTTATTGCTTTAATATAAAAAATACATAAATGGAAAGCAGCATTTGAATTTGATGAGCTCATTGCTAGTTTTGTAGGAGTGATTTATATTTTCTCCTTATACAAAAAGCTACTATTGACACAGTGAGATGGAAATTAACTGACTGTTTTTTAGAAACTGATATTTTTTGGTTTTATATTCTGATTGAATCATTTTGTTTTAATTTTAAATACTTTTATGGAATGTTGAGCATTTAATAAACAAAGATTATTGGCTGTTCCACAGATGTTTAGATATATAGTAGGATCATACTATAGGGGAAACAGTGTAGGCTAGAAAATAATCTCTTATTAAGAAAACCTTAGGAAATTTTCTCAGAGAAATCTGCTTGTTACCAGTGCATTTTCAGTCTGTCACATTCTTACGTTTTTTTCCACTTTCAAATGAAAAGCAAAATTTTAGAAAATACAGTAATGGGGAGAGAGACATGATCTTGATAATGTCATGATGAATGGCAATTCCTATATTAACTTGTAAATCTAGGGACTTGCCGCAGGAAAATAATGCTTGTTTATCCAGTGAACCTCTTGCATTTCATAGCATAGGTTCAATTTTTTTACTAATGTCTTTAAAGTGTTCACAAGTGACAGCATGGTCATTGTAAACTTCAGTAGGAGATAGATGTAATTTGAAATAAGTAATTGTTTTGAATTCCTGTATTCCACTTTGACTCTTTCTTTGTATTAAGAAATTGTTTTGTTTTATTGTATTTGTATTATTGTTTTGTTTTATTCATACCAACTGAGCTTTTAAAAAGGCAGCAGTGTTTATAGGATATATTCTCCGTTTTAAATTATCTGAATTAGTGTTATGTATTTTTGTCAGCTTTCAAGCTAAATCATATATAAATAAAAAAGAAATACAGCAAAATGTGTGTACTGAACTACTAGTAGTAAAAGACAAGGGTGCTCTCTTTAGCATTACTGTTGGAAATCTGTGTCAACCTTCACCTATGAACCTAAAAGGGTATTTTTATCCATTAGACTGAGACTATTCTGATAGTCATAAACTGATATGTGTCAATCTCGCTTGTCTCTAATATGAAACAGTAACCTGCAAAAAGTCTCTCTTTGTGGTCTTAAAGTATTATCTCTTTCTTCTAAAACTTCAAGTCTGTCATATTGTCCTCTCTAAGTTAACCTTAACTGTAGTTCAGAGTTCTGCATTCTGATAAAAGGACTTTGCGCTTTTCCAGTGGGAAAGCTTCACAGCTTCTGTGGTCTAAATTAATACCTGCTCAGGACAGGTCTGCGATTAACCACTGCCTTCTGCTGACCTTTGAACACCCACCTTAGCATCAACTCTCCACAGTTTTTAATTACAGAGAGGTTACTGATGCAGCACATTATTAAGAAGAAAGTTTAGTATAACAACAGATAAAAAAGAGCTTTTGTTTTTATGATACAGCATATTATTTTAGATGTAAAGTGTATTTGGCTCTATTAAATAATCAGATTTTGTTCCCTGGAATGAGTTGCATTCTTAGTGGGAGCAGCAGGTACCAGAATGTGGATGAGGCTGGAGACAATAAATGCAACTTCACGTTTATTCTTATTCGTAATTCATAAAATCCCCTCAGAGCCTAAGACTTGTTTAGCATAATAGCAAGACTGTCTTCTGAGCTGTTTTCTTTCAATTGTAGTGTTGAGCGCATACTAATAAACCACATGTCAGCCAAATACAGGGAGAAAAATGTAACATATGAATATCATTGTATTTAATATTTCTCAAAAAGTACCGTTTCAATAAACTGCACTTCTGTTTAATTGCTTACTTTAAGTCATTGGGGAAATTATAGAGGTTGAAATGCAGATCCCTAGTGCTCAGATAGAATATGACATTAATTTGCTGCCAGAAGGCTATACTGCATGCATGCTAACTGCATACATATCAGCTGCTTCATATAAAGTACCATCATTTTAGTTATTTGACTTAACATGTACTCTGACACAAAACAAATCTTAATTAAAGCAATTAGGAGAGAAAGAACACGAATCTTAGCCACACAATTATATGTCCTTATAAGGAATTGTCACCTTTTGATCTTTTCTTGCAGTTAAAGTAACCTGCTGACAGAATTGTAACTGGAACTCCAATATATATTTTCTCCCATTATTTTAAAAGAAAATACCCAGGCAGAAGGTTTCAGTAATCCTTGAGGTGTTTTAATGTTGATAATATATTTAATTTTCTCATAAAAACAAAGCTGTTTTGTAGTCATAGCATGATGATCTTTATGCCTGAATAAAGATATGTTTCTTATGAAGGCAAAAAATTGTGTCAGAACATAGCAGGATATAAATGATGCATTCCTTCAATTATGTAACTATTAAGGAAGGGCTAAACAACATGCAGAAATTATTGGGGGAGAAGAGTGTGTTCATGAAACTCTCAATATAAAATTTTCTGTTACAGTTAATTTTGCTATATTGAGAGAGAAGTTTGAATTCCAGTAATGCCCAGGGAACTTGGCCCAGTTCTTTACTTCGACCAGGCCAGTATTGATAGAATCCAAAAAGATCTTGCTGGACATATGCTTTACTTTGTGTTGTTTCCTGTTACTTCTGAGTTAATTGCAAGTTCTCTGTTAATTTATTTGGAAGCTAAATCTGTAAGAAAAAAAAATTATGCTTACATTGCACTGTGTCTTCAGAGCTGGGAGCTAAGATTTATGTCTGCAATAGAAACAGCAAGTATTTTCTCTGTTCTAATAACCTTACCCCAATTCTATTTTAAATAAGATACCATTTCTTTGGGTTTACTTTTTGTTGTTGTTTTGTTTGTTTTTGCTGAATAGAAATAATTTGAAATTGCTGATAATTGCTAGTGTTAATTCTGATTCTCACTTGTGGTCTAATTGTATACCTCATACTGACCTTCTGGATTATGTTTTGTTTTCTAGCTGGTAGCTGGGAGTGTTGTGATGGCATTTGAGGAAGTGTGTCCAGATAGAATAGATCTGATTCACAAGAACTACCGAAAGCTCTGTAACTTGCTGGTTGATGTGGAAGAGTGGGGTCAAGTTGTTATAATCCACATGTTAACTCGGTATGCGCGTACTCAGTTTTTAAGTCCATGGAAGGTAAGTTTGCGACTTCTTAAATTACTGTTGTGAGCCTGCATTCTGAATTATTTCCATTGTTGGATTTACTTAGTCTTTTAAGATGCGTTTCTATGGAGACCTTAGTAAAGGCTGAGATCAAATACGTAAGTCAGCTCTCTAAAATTTCACTAACACAAGGCATCTACCCTTCTTCAGAGCCTGAGAATTCTCCTTCCAGGGTATAATCTTTTCTTCTTTACCCATGGTACATCCTGTGGGTAGCAGAGAGATTCCTTTTTCTGTGGCTCTTTGAGCCATGTTGCTTTTTGCTTTAGATGATTTTACACGAGTCAAAATCAGAAATGTGTGCCATACCATTCTGAAACTGCATGGACTCTACCTATATTGCAGAGACCCAGCATCAGTGCATAACAAATATTGCACTACTTGTTTAGGCTTTGTTAATGTGCTGAGGCGCTGTGTGAAGACTTGAACATATGTATTTAAAATGTGAAATGTAAAAAATGAGGTGGTTATTTTCATTTATATTGTGTAAATATGAATATACTTTTAAAAATTTTTAAAAAGAGGTTGTTCAAGTCAAATTCTGTCACTTCTTACAGTAAAAAGGGCACAGCTTAAGAAATGTATGCTGTTAACATTGTTTCAATAGAGATCTAACTCTGAAACAATTTAAATTTAAAGGTTACTTCTGGAAAGAACTGTTTAAAATTGCTCTACAAGTCTGGTTGGTTGTGTTTATTAAAGGCTTGGGGGTGTTACTAGTGTTAAGTTAATTGGAAGCACATTCATGTTTAAAAATGTACATTTTAATGCAGATTATTGTCGTTTATAAGTAGCACATTACAATTTTTTAAGATTCCTTTTTTCAGCATTGGAATAGGGAATGACACCAACTATCACTCTATCACTGAGTTATTTTTAACTGTCTTTTAATATCCTTTGCCTGGGAAAAAAATGGAATGCCGTACTAGTCTGTGTTAAAATATGTGTAATTTATTGTGTGAAAATAATTATATGGAGATATATTTGGACAAACAGTTTAGTCTGATTTAGTTTATGATTATAATAACTTCTTAAAAAACAGGGATTATAATTAATAAAGCAAAAATGTCTGAAGTAGAATCATATGTATGGGCTACTTGTTAGATTCTGAAACACTCTTTTTCCTTTTTTTTTGAAAAGTAAATTGGTTGTAAGAACATATCTTCCCATTATATTGCTTAAAATAAGGAAAATACTTTTAGGTAATAGACATTTAAGTTATATGTTTTCCTAATGTCCTTGAGCAGTGTTTATTACTGGATTATTGGAAGAAGGCAACTTGCATTCTTCTTTCTGACATTTAGAGAGAATCAAAATTGATAATCTGCTTTACCTTAAGCTACAGTCCCACAATATGTTTCAGCCAGTTTTAGTCTGTAATTGGACAAAAGGAAAGTTGAGGAGGAGGATGACCTCCTGTCTTTGATTGAGAGGTTGGAGTTCTTGATGGGATTTGGTTTCTTTAAGACTATATCTTTTTTCACTGAAACTGGACGCATGACAGTTGCTGCTGTGGCTTCTGCTCTTAGGAATGTGAAGGATTTGTGTGAAAATACTGCATGTGCCAACCTTAAATTAGTCATCTGTAATATAGTATTAATAACACTTTGTTTTCACTTTCAAGATCTTCAGTGTAAAATTTAGTTTGCCTACCTACTCAGCAATTTAATTAGCAGATTTTTTTGTGGTGCTAGTTGAAATGCATGCCTTTGTCAATACATTCTTAAATGAACTCATCATACAACAGGCCATCTTGTGCAGTAGAAGAGATTTTTAATTTAGTTTATTTGCATCATTATGGATCAGTATTTAGGCTGTTTATATGTAAATGTATGATTTGAGGAACAATTAAGTGTTGACAAAGTAGATTGCAGTCATATCAATTGCAGTGCATTTTCCATAATTTTTCTAACTGACATCTTTGATGATAAATAGTGGATGCCAAGTCAAAGCCGATTATACAGTGCACTAGGAATTCATGGCGCTGTCAGGGAGAAGACCGATTGACTTTAAATTTACATATTAATGAGAAGATTTGTTAAGAGGGTGCTTGACTATAGAAAATAACAGCATATTTATAGGGCACGACACTTTATAAATAAAGCTGATGCAGGAAAATGGAAATTAAACCTATCAGATTAATAAATTCAAGGCTGCTAAAATGCATATTTGCATTTTTATTCAGTAAAATTTTCCCTTACTTTTTGAGGAGCATATGTTGCTTTTGTTTCAGTTAAGCTAATTCTTAACAAATAATGGTGTAATGTTTGGAACTGATTTCTTGAGCATTTAGAAATCTAAAAACAATTTTGGAACCAGTTATGGAGAAAGATCTTTTTTTTAAGTAATATGCTTAAAATTGTTGCAATTACCCATTAACCAAGAATACTTAGATTTTTATTCTTGTTTCTAGCTTTTTTGAAGAGTATAATTTTAAATTGTACTTGTGAATGAAGTAAGGAAGAATGTCCTTGGCTTATCCTATTTGTGTTAAAATACTTGTGGGTGCTTTTTGGGTAGTTACATGCAGATAACAGTTTCAGAATAACCTTTTTTCTATATGAACTGTACGTATTCTGCTTTAACATGTGTTAGTTGAAGTGAGACAAGATGCTCATATTCTGGAGTAAAAATACCTGCTTGGGACTAAAACCAGCTAAGAACTATACCAGGTTTTCTGGGAAGTAAAATACTTGATAGCAGATAAAACTGCGATGCATTTCTGCTTAAATGTGTTGTCCTGTCCTTGTTGCAGAAGTTGTTGGGACTGCCAAACTGTTTGTAAATACCTCCTGAACCATAACAGCTTGCAGTCTAATGAATAAAGATGGGTAACATTTTTGGTAGTTTTCATGAATATATTGAGTTGCAGTCTAGCAGTTCAGGAACTGTTTTTCATGCTGTTCAGCCATCCCTGTTTCTGCAAGGAGATGAGGATTGCAGGAGGTAGGAACTACTTCAGCTGTCCTGGTACACAGAGTTACCACCAAACTTTGTGTCACATTTGGGAGGGCAACTTCTGAAAACAGGTGACTTGGTCAGAAGTTTCAACAGTCTTTCTGTAATGCGAGATGGAGCTAGGAGCTGCAGTCTTGCAAAACAAGTGTGCCTCTCAGGGCCATTCAGCTTCATTTCAGACAATTGAAGATTACATAAGTAAACTTTCTTGGTGTTCAGTAAGGACTGGAAAAAAATGGTCAATTCAGATTGATCATGGGCTTCAGTCATTATGAAGTTCCTGATAAGTACTTATAGAAATCATGTCTCAGGCTTACATTTTAGGATTATTTATTGAAGTATTGCTCAGTTTCAAGTGCTCAGAATTTGGCATAATTTTTGGGCTGGGAGGGATGGAAGGGGAAATTAGGCATGAAGAAAACAATCTGAAAGAATAAGGACTTCTATGACAAAAACATGAAGTATTTGAATTTCTATGTATCTAAAAGCATGAATCATGGAAAGTAGCCCAGCTCTCAGTAATTGCAGGAAGAAACAGATTGAAAATATTTATTTTGCTTGATTGTTCTGACAAAATATTGAGGTACCTTCTGACCTCAGCTGTTCTGTGATCTTTTTGTCTCTTGTTAAATGTTTTATGTTTCCTGCTCTTGCAGTACTTTCTCAGTATCTTTTAGATATGAGTTCTTAGTATATGCCATAAAGGTCATGGTTTTGTGTGATGGAATTCAGTGTCTAATGGCTGCTTCAGACAGCTGAGCAGTATCTAAAACTGCTTTAGATGTTTTATTTTTTTGTTCTCTGTATTGGGGTTTGCATTGAGGGAACTGTAATTGTGAATGATAAAGCTTCAAGCGCAGCACGCAGAAAATAGTGTCTATCCTTTACTTTTGTAGAATTTGTTAACAGTAATTAGCATCCTGAATCAGTTCTGCTGGTTTACTGCAGAGCTTAATAAAACTTCTAAATTCTCTGCTTAGAAGCTGACAACAGAAGTGAGGGGTGTATTCAGGGTAATAGCCTCCAGTTAACTAGGTTACCTAGATAAAGCAGTAAAAATGAAACATGTTAAAATACTTTAAAACTATTTTGTATGTATGTAATAATTTAATAATTAATGAGCCTGAATATGCCTTTTCCTTCTATTGTTTTCCAACTCAGTAGGGGATCTACAAGTTTTATTATACTCTTCTGCAGTGAGGAGGCATAGATGCATATCTAAGAAATACTCAGAATAGCATTCAATTTTTAAGGATAAAATTAAACATGATATGGTATGTATTACTTATTTAACATGTCATCTCAGTGAAGTTTCGTTGTAGATATACCAGGTGATATTCTTGCTGGGTTTTAAATTTTATTTTATTTTTCCCCTTCCCTAAAAGACTGTGAGACCAGAGAATTCTCTTGACCCTAAACTGGCTGCTAAGAGCAAAACATTAAATTAGGAAAACTAGTTTACAGTGAAGTTGTCTTATGCTGCTTATTTCTTAATTTTTTAATATATCCATCAGAATCTTCAGTGTGAATTAGGGCAGTCTGGATTCAGTAACTGTTTCCCTTTTTATCAGAGTGCAGTACTCTCTGACCAGGTTCTTTTAGATATGCACCAGGTGGGGTTAATGTTTAACATGAGATTCACTTATTTGAAGATATTTAGTGAAGTGTTTGGGGCATAAAATGGACTAGCTAGTTATTTTACTGTCACATCAGTTTTATTTTTTCCTGTTGTGTGTCCTACTTAGTAAGATACACAATAAGTAAGATGAGAATAACTTAGTGCATAGATTTTTAACAAAAAAAAACTACCTCAAGCTGATTGTGGAAAGTTCAGATAAAAAAGCTTTTCCAGCAGAAGAAAAGCTGACAAGAGGGTTAAATTTTGGGCACATTCATTTCCTGATTTGTTTTGCTTTGTGGCTGCTCAGCTCTTACTGTTGGTGTAACAGAAGTACAATCTGCAGCTAAAAATGCCATTTGTCTTTGCAGCAGAATGGATTGCTGTGGTTTCTGTTAGTCCCATGACAGAGTTGCAGGAACAGCAGCAGTGATTAGAATCTCTCTAGGCAGGTTCTCTAGGACGTGTATCAACTCAAATTAAGAAAGGAACCCTTTGTTTTCCTACAAATTTGACCAGCAAAGTTTCCATGTTTCCATGCAGTACCATGTAGTCTCATCTTCTTGACTCAGGCTGAGTTTCTTTTTATTATGTATATATATATAGGATAAGAGGCATTCTAGTCATCTGTTGAAAATAAGTTCTTAAAATTGTTTTTATCTCTGTCTAGGTAATTTTCTCTGACTTAGGGAGACAAAAATTAATTAGAAGGAAACAAATCTTTTTTATAGAAATCGAAGTATCAACTGTGTAAATACTAATAATTTTTAATTTAAATATTAGATGTGGCAGATCCCCATCATCTAATGAGCCACTAAAGTTTCTAGTTTTAATTCTGGCCCTTTGAATGCTACTTGGTCATAGAAAATCATGTAAACTATATGAAATGAACACTGTGTTAGATTACTTTGACGTCTTCTTGGATGTCAGAGTACTCATTAATTTTGTTCTGGGCATCTGTTCTGGGCATCTGAATGTTACCTCTCTGTCTAGTAACTTTTTAAAATTGTTAATTCCTTTACATAATTGTACCAGGATTTTCTCTGGATAATTAGAAGAATTTTAAAATAAGCTTGTTTAGCTATTTGCAAAAATAAACCTTTACCTGCTTTGTGAGGAACATGTGTGTGAGGCCAGACCTCTGCTCTGAGAAAGCTTTAGGCTCCTGAGTCTGAGCCTGTACACTTCTTCTGTTTGTAATATCAGGTAGAATTCATGACTGGTTGTGGCAGCTCTCTAAAGGACCACAGGGTACAATAAATGTGAAAAAAATTCAAATTATTTGGATCATTCTTCCCTTTGATAGTGTACGCCCAAGTTTGTTGCACTTCATGGTTGGGAATGTGCCAGTACCATGTACCAAGAAGAGTGGGGGTAACTGAGGCTTGAATTATAACAACATATCTGTTTATCAATAGAATAAGTACGCCACCAGTTGTTAGTGTGAGAATACTCCTCATGTAAATCAGTAAATATTTTAAGACGCTTTCAGTTTCTTTGCTTATTTAGGCATTGCATACTTACTTACTTACAGTGGAGGGGAAAAAAATTCTGTAATGCAGGATTTAATGACTATTGATGATGTTTTGATGAGTATGTCAGACTCTTTGATAAGGGTAGCAAACTGCCACCTTTCAGACTGCCAATCTAAGTACAAGTACAGTTCTCATTCTTCAACAATTTAGGATAATTTTGTGTTTTAAAAATGTGAGTCTCCTTATTAACATATTGAGCTATGGCTGTAGTCCTGATATCATTTAAATATTTGACAAACATTTCAGTAGCTGTAAACAATCCTAAAGCTACATGAGAATGAAAACAAATGTATGAGTATGTTTCCATATATGGGAAATATTCTCACTGAATTTACCTGTTAAAATCATGTTATTTTTTTCTGAGAGGAAGGGCAGTTGAGTTGCTTTAAGATGTATACATGGTTTGATGTAAATGGGGTGTGTACTCAGAAAAGTAGAAAAGGAGGAATGCTGTGGTGGCTAACAGCTAGCCTGGAGGCCTCACAGTCATAGGTAACCCTAATTAGAACCAGTCTCGGCCATTAGGGACACAGACAGCTATTGGCGAGTTAGCCAGGTGGCAGTCAAATTCAGCCAGTCAGGACCGGCCACGCGGGCTTTCAAGGACTATGGAAAGTGAGCTGTGCTCAGTGGAATCGCATGAACCTCGAGTGTCATGTTGTGTGTGTCCGTCTTGACTGCGAGAGCACTGGTAGCAATTGCAGTTCTGTAGAGGAACTGCACCATGAGTGATGTGCAGTTCTGAAGGTCTGGGATCATCCCTGTCCCTGCATACCCTGTCTATAAGTCACGAGAGATGGTGACTACTAATTCTAAAGCATGTAGTGCCCTTCTACTGGTTGCAGTCCCAAACTAACTAACAATTAACTGCTTTTCTTCATGGTTCACTTATTTGCAACCCTGTGGAAGAATATTTTTGCTTGGCAGTTGGTTCACGTTTGCTTGCTATCTCGATGTCTTGTGCTGCCTTTTCAGATACTTAAATTAATACTAAATTTTAACCTGAAAAACAGGTCAAACATTTAACCAAACATCTGGATACAAATTCCAAATTCCAGTGTAATTTTTGTATTTGAGGGTAAAAAGAGGTGAACTTTTAGCTAGAAGCAAATGGTATTCTTTTTCTTCCCTTCACCTTTCCTCCTTCTTAATTTTATTCTGCAATGTTAAATTTATCCCTTCCTGTTCTTTCTTGTACTTTCTTTCTCTTTTCTTATGCTCTAAATATTTTTTCTGTTCTTTGCTTTGCATCTGTTAGTCTTTACATTGTGATTGTGCCTTTTCCCCAAACTATTGAAAGGAAGACTTTTTTCTTGGTAAGACTAAGGTGTTTTATGTCTCACTTCTGTTTTGAGTATGAAACTGTTTTGAATAAATGACAGTGATCTAAAAATCGTAATGGATTGTTTTAGTTCTATCTGCAAGGGTCACAAGACTTTTTCAACACAGATTGCACATTTGAGGTTGCTGAAGAGAAATGTTCCTTACTGCAGCATATTTAAATCTTAGCCCCCATTTTTAGGCACCAGTCCTAGACTTAATCGCTGCTTCTTAGAGAAATGAAAATGAGCACTCCTTCAGTTTGCTATGAAATTACTTAGCAGCGATGTTGCTGTAGTTGTGATATACTGGCAAAAAATTAATGTTCAGTGGTCCTCAGACCCCTACTTCAATGCATGTGATGCTCTTGTCTCAGAGGTGTACTATAAAATTCTCATGAATATGGATTTTCTTAAAGGTGTTTATGGTTGGGTTTTTTTTAGTTTTCATTAAACTTTTATTTCATTACCCTTTCAAGTGTATTATGTTATTAGCTACGTGAATTTTTAAAAGCCTCTGCAAGGCTGAGTTGAAGGATTTGAAGAGATTTTCAGGTAATAAATGTGTTTACATACTCATATTGTTTTGGAAAATTGTGGGGCTTTCTTTATAATGAAATAACCATGTACATCTGTACTGGGATTATACAGGGTACTGTATAGATGATGATATTATTAGTAAATTACAAATAAAACCTGATTTATGTATTGTTGATCATGTAACTTTTTTATATGCTGAAGGAAGCTAAGAATTATGTAAATGAAAATACTTTAATGTTAAATTTCACCTGCCTTAGTCATATTCTCAAGACTGAGTAGGTGTCTTAATTCCTTTGTGTAGCTAAAGTATCAAAGCTCACTAGTTTTAAAAATTGGAAATTTTTTATAGAGAGAACTTTTTTGAATTGCAAATGAAATTTTCTCAAACTAGTAGAATTTTATTGTGTGTTCCTTAGCTGCAATAAAATTTAGGTTTTCTTAGGAAATAAAAAAATGTTTTGCTGGGTATGAAATATGGAACTCTAGAGGTTAATATCACAAGGTAAGCTGACTTGAAATATAAGTCCTTTTACTGAAAAATGCCTCGAAGTTTCCCTGGGAATTTCCATTAATACTTCAATTTTTATTAACTGAAAGCATGTTTATCTCTCAACTCTTAAAATCCACAAATGTGTGGAATCCACAAAAGTGTGCAAATCTCTTATCAAAACTTCAAACCTAAAGTTTCCATTTTAATTTGCTGGAATTATATTGTATCTTCTATGTAATGATGTTAATATATTACATTTTCAGTACAATTCCGTTACAGTCATTTGAATAGAGTCGTAATCTGAAAAGTGGTCCTTGAAAGAGAGGGTACTGCTTTAAGTTCAAGTCTGTTTCAGGGGCTTCAGATCTGCATAATACTACCAGTCCAACCAAACCCTTAGGTTTTACTTCTGACCTCTTTATCCAAATGGTAATGAATAGACTATGATTATAATTGAAGTAAAAATTATATTGTATAAGGAAATCAGAGTAATATAACTGTGATCTTGCAGTCTATATTGATTCTTCTTTCCATTGTTCACCTAAGTGAAAATGCTTTCAGACTTGCATAGGAGCAATAGATCTAGTCTTTGGAAGACTAACAGAATACAATGTTAGGTAATGTGATAATTTTGAATTGATATTTTGTATATATAATATAGGCTGTGTGTTATATTATTTATATTGTGCACTTCTTTATCATTGCATATGACTGCCTGTTTGTTCAGGAAGCCTTCTTTCAAATTCTTCCTTGATAAAAGACATGTCATATGCCAGACCACTAGTTCATTACTTGAATATTTTTATATTCTGTGAGGTAGAAGGGATAAATTAAGTTTCTAAAATTATTATTCACTTTTAAGTACCTTTGTTGCTGAAAGCTGTAAATGCATTGTGTCCAAGACCACACAGAACACACTGTCCTGGTCTAGTGAAAGCAAAGACACCAGTTTTCTGTCCATTCAGGAATAGGCACTGTTTGTTATAATTTCTGTTTGTAACATGCATCCTGGTTCTGTGACCCAGTGTGTTTCTTACTTGTCTTGTAATCCCCAGCCTGTTCCTTTCCAATGGTACTTAACGCATGAGCATCAGGAGTTTTTTAGGTGTTGAAAATTTTCTTTTAATATAACAAGAAAATGTTTCAGTAATTATTTTTAAGCAGGAAAATATTTTGAGTATTACTGGATAGTTTTGTCCTATGGAAGTGTAAGTATCTAAAAATTTTAACCTTTAGACAGACTAGAATATGATAATTCTGTACTATGTCTCGGTGTCCAGTGTTGTTCAAAATGCTTCAAGGTGCCTTTCCTAGTCTTCAGTTTTTATGTGTTTCCTGTAGGCTCCATACCTTCAGAGTCTTCCCGGATCCATGCAGATTTTTTTTCATGTTCAAGGGAGCATAAAATGGCACTAGAATCTTACACTTTGGATTTGAAATACTTCCCTACTTCTACAGGGACATCAGGGTCTATCAGGTTCTATCAGTCTATTCACAGTAGCACAAGTCTCTATCATGCAACTGATTATAAATTGCAGCTTACCTTAGAATGAGTCAGTATACTTTTGCTGGTTTAGTACTTGAAAGAAAACTATTATTTATGGAGCAGAGGATCTGGTCCCTTTATTCTTTATCTCTTCAACTTCTTTTAGCCTAATAAGCCAAACTTATCAAACGTTGCTTGTGCCTTCTAAAGCCTCTCTCCAGCCAGGCTGCAAATTATGTTGGTTACACTTTACTGTCTGAAGTGTTTTCATCATGTGAGATTGTCCCTTTTTTTAAGACCTCTAACAATTTTTGTCAAGCTTTATCTCTGCTGACAAACCTGAATTGTATTCAAGGTTTTGCTGTTGTGGAGAAGATGAATACTTCTACTAGCATGTGTCTCTTAACAAGTGTGATTGGTTGAAGTCCGCTCTTCTGTCAAAAACTTCTCACAGCTAATTACTGAGCAACAGCATGTCTGTTCTGGGGTTCTGAAACTCATCTATAAAGCATGTGGAAGGATTTAGGTAGGCATGTTCACATACAGCATCAAAATTTCAGATCTGTCTTACGTAATGCATTAATGCTTTAAGTAGCAAACAGTTAATACACTATCCAATGTTTTCCTTTTTCAAGGAAACTGTTCTTCATACAGCAGGTGAATACTGATCTTGGTGGGCTAAAGTAGTTTGTGGTGTTGCAGTCAGTCACCAAATAGTGACTAGTACCAAAATTCTTCTTACTTTCAAAATAAGTACTCGCTTTAGAACAGTTCTTGGAAATATTAGAAAGGTCTCTGGAAGACAATCTTGTTTGCCAAAGATTTTGCTACAGCCGTCAAAAGAAAGCTGTGAGTATATTTCCATATGAAACTGGGGAGAGAAACTGAAATTTGTAGCTTCAAATCATTTATACCTAACCAACGAATGCAAATTTTTAAATAATTTTTTCAATACAAGATAGAATTAAGGCTGTCAAAGTGGGAAAATACTGTGTATTTATGCTTTGGATATCATTGAAGCTTTGTTTTAATTCAGTATGTGGGTGTGTGAAGCTCTGTTTTGAGGTAATGGTAGCATTCACATGATACTACAAATGTCGTATTTTACCCTAAATGGAAGTCACATTCTCAACTTTTATGCCATATTAAATGTAACTTCTAGCAAAACCGCAGTTAAATGTTAGCTCATTTACTTAGTGACTTTTAAAAAAGGCTAATGAAACTTCTTATCTGTCTGATTCTTCATTTAAGCTGTTAATACTTTATGAAGTAAAGTATTAACTGAATTGTATGTCTGGAATAACGTAAAAAAGAATTATGCGTGTTCTTCCACACTAAAATACTCACTCTCTGCTGTGAATAAATCATAGTAGATGGGGAATGCACAAAGTCTATTTGCAAATTGTAGTCTGGAATACTATGGTCTCAGTTTTTAATGATTTTATTCTCCCAGGGCTCTGAACTTTTTAGTCATTTTGCAATTTAGAAAAGTGTTAACTGCACAATTAAATCATGTGCTACTACAAACAGTTAATTGTATTTAATGCAGTTTAACTAACAACGGCCACTCTTTGTTCTGTTCTCCAGTAGTTCTAGTAATCCTATGACCACAGGGTCAGACAGATCATTTTACTGGTCTTGGTGAAAATAAAACATCCTTTCAAAAAGCAAACAAAACAATAAATTTACGTTGGACTGATTAGTCTTAAATCAGCTGTGAAACTGCATCTAAAGGGATTGAAATGACAACAGAAAGCATTGGAACATTTGAATCTGCTCTCAGAATGCTCATGCTATCTCTCTATTGTCAAAAAGGATTAGAGGATTGGTTTTATTTCTGATAAAGTTGCTAATGTGTACTGGTTATCATCAGTTTGAATTTTAATTAGACATCTGTGAAAGTAAAATTTGTGCATTGCCCATTTCTTTAGGGATGTGTGAAGAAGCATATTACATAGTTCTAGTGTAGTGCACTATAGACAGTGAAGATTGGAGAATAAGTGCATAGGAAATTATCTGTCAGTTGTTGATTCAATAGTTAATTAATTAATTAAAGAGTTAAATTAATAGTCGAAACAGACTTTCATCTTCCAATGTAAGAGTCTTACTTTCAGTCCTCTGCTGGCAGGAAAAAATATGTTAATGTTAAGAGTATTTATATCTCCATTATACCCTGCTTATGCCTTCTTTTTCTGATGGAAATTCAAGATATAGGCCTAATATCAGTGTAATGCTACTCAGATTGCTTTTCTTCTCCAGAACACTATAGCACTATTGTTGAACATGGAGGCGCTTTCTGAGATCTCTGTGCAAAGCTTTCCCCTTTTGTTAGAACCAGGAGGCTTTGCTTGTGCTTGTTCCCCTGAAGCTGGTTCCGTGCCACTCCAGAAAATAATTACTACTTGTCCCGATCTCTTTCTTTAGTAGAGGCTTCAGTACTTCTACTGCAAGGTTTATCTGGGGACAGAGCACCAATTCAGCTAGATGTCTTAAGATGAGGTTTCAGCTGGGTGGTCTGAAATTTTGGCAGTAATTTATTGTGTCTGAGTTCAGTTTCAGATTTTCTGTCTAGTCTTGGAATGAGTGAAGAGAATCCTAGAATTGTGTTCTACCTAGAAATAAACTATGCAGTGATAGCAGAAGTTATAAGAATATCCTAGTGCATCGCAAAACAGACTTGCTTACTCAGGTAAATGCAGACTTCTGAGCTAGTTGGAAGAGGAAGATGAAAGAAATGTTGAAGTGGTAGATGAAGTAGTCTGTGGGCAGGTGAGTGATGTCTCACAGTCGATAGTCTTCATTCTCAATTTACCAGATGCCTGCTGAAAATACGATACAGTGGAGAGGAACCAGTCCAGGAGGTTCCTGGAAGACAATGCCCCCTGACACAGCTGGTCAGAATTGTCAACAAGGTAGGGTGCCCTACTAGAGCTGTTGTTTGTGAGCAGAGGAGGACTGGTGGGTGATGGGATATGATGTTTGGAGGCTCTCTGGGCCACTGTGATGACAAGATGACGGAACTTTTCATTGTCAGAGAAGTAAGGAGGTGCTCCAGCAAAACTGCAGGGGGAAATAAATATTAAGGAAAAGACTGAGGTGCCTTTTCTGAAGTGAAGAGGGCAATTATTGTAAAACCAGTTGTTCTCGAGGTACTCAACCCCTGATCTGTAAGACAGAGAGGATGAGGAGGAGAATGAAGCCCCCATGATCCAATGGGAAATAGTGTGCTACACCTCTTACACACACACAAAAGTGTGTGGGGCACATAGCATCCACCCATGGGTAGTGAAGAAGCCAGAGCTTGAGCCACATTCCAGCATTTAGCAACAGTCCTGGTTGTTGGATCCCAGTTCATTGGAGGTTGAAGATGCCAGTTCATGAAGATCCCAGTTCATTGGAGGTTGGCAAATATGACATCCATCTACACAGAGGGTTCAAGGGAGGATCTGGGGAACTGTCAAGCTTGTCAGCTTGAGCTCAGTGGTGAGCAAGGATACAGATGTAGCAGGTCACCTTGAGTGCTGTTATGGGGCACATGCGGGACAACCTGAGGATCAGGCCTAGCCAGCATGGGTTTGTGAAAGGGAGGTCCTGCTTGACAAATTTAAGCTCCCATATAATAGGAGTGGGCCACTCAGTAGATGAGGGAAGGGCTGTGAATGTTGTCAAACTGGACTTTGGTAAAGCCTTTGAAAATATTTTCCACTGCATTATCCTGGAGAAACTGGCAGCCCATCGCTTGGATGCATGTATGCTTTGCTGGTTAAAAGAGTTGCTGGCTGGCCAGGCCCGGAGAGGAGTGGTGGTGTATGGAATTATATCCAGCTGGTGGCTGGTCACCTGTGCTATTCCATAGGGCTCACTGCTGGGGCCAGACTTGTTTAATGCCCTTATTGATGACCTGGACAAGGGGATCCAGTGCAGTCTCAATCAGTCTTCAGGTGACACCAGGCTGGGTGGGAGTGCTGATCTGCTGGGGGGCAGGAAGGCTCTGCAGAAGGATCTGGGCAGGCTGGATCATGGCTGAGGCCACTGGGGTGAGGTTCAACAAGGCCCAGTGCTGGGTCCTGCCCTTGGGTCACAACAACCCCCGGCAGCTCCACAGGCTGGGACAGAGTGGCTGGAAAGGACCTGAGGGTGCTGGTGACAGCAGCTGAACATGAGGCAGGCTGTGCCCAGGTGGGCAAGAAGGGCAATGGCATCCTGGCCTGGATCAGCAATGGTGTGGCCAGCAGGAGCAGGGCAGGGATTGTCCCCCTGTACTGGTGAGGCCACACCTGGAATCCTGTGTCCAGCTCTGGGCCCCTCATGATAGAAAAGACGGTGAAGTCCTGGAACAATTCCAGAGAAGGGCAACCGAGCTGGCGAAGAGTCTGGAGCACAACTCCTGTGAGTGGCTGGGAGAAAAGGAGGCTCAGTGGTGACCTTATCGCCCTGCAGTTACCTGAAAGGAGGTTGCAGCCGGGTCATGGTCAAGCAACATGACAAGAGGATATGGCCTCCAGTTGCACCAGGGGAGATTTAGATTGGATGTTGGAAAGAATTTTTTCAGTGAGGGTTGTCAAGCCCTGGAATGGACTGCCTGGGGAAGGGGTAGAGTCAGCACCCCTAGAGATGTTTAAAGGACTTGTAGGCAGGGCACTTCAGACATGATTCAGTGGTGAACTTCGCAGTGCTGGGTTAATGACTGGACTATATGAGCTGAAAGGTCTTTTCCAACCCAAATAATACTATGATTCTGAACTTACACTTGTATCATTTTGGCATTGAATATAATCAGTAGGTCAGTTTGAGGCTTTAAGGGGTTTTTTGTGATTGAGTGTTTTCACATTGTCTGGTAACTGTTCTCCATGTGTAGGATGATTAATAGAATTTGAACGAACAATTCTTGTTACAATCATTGTACACCAGGGAGTTGCAGGTTTTTAGCCTACTCTTCTGACTCTTTTGCATAATACTTTGCTTTCCTATCCATCACAATGTGCAAATCATGCAGTATTGCATGTCCTCTTTGTCTTAGTGGGTCCTTTTGACTAGAGATTCTAAATAATTAGGACTCCATCAACTTGATTTTGATGAATTTCAGTTAATTAAAATAATTTCCCTGAGTATTGTCATCATGCTTTGTTTGGAACATAATTATTTCCTACCAGATCTTAGCAGATCTGAGAAAAGAGTAATATTTTAAAATTACAATAAAATACGTGATTATGAGAAGATCATCTAAATACTTCTGCTGTTGGGTGTCACTATTGAACATGAAACAACATGAGTGCGCACACTGCTGCTCTCAAGGTGAAGAAAAGGGAAGTTTATTTTCTGACTCTAACATTATAGTTTTCCAGAAGTGACAGTGGATTGGAGGGTGAATGTGCCACCTCTCCAATGACACTGGACAAACTAAGAGTTTATAAAATTTCTCTTCTTCCATAAAAGAATGCAAAACATAAGTTATTTACAGGAAGTGTGTGAGAAAGTTTGCTACCAGAATGTAAACATTAGAAGGCTTAGAAGCCTTCTTAAAAAATCAGGGTGACAGTTGGGGTATGAGGAAGGGCCTTAATCAGATTTTAAATAGAGGTGTTTTCATAAGAGGCATATGCTGCTTTTTATTGGAACTCTGCTGCTCCAAGTATGTTCCAAACAAACCATTCTTTAAAAAAATAGGAAGTCAGAAATGTGAGAGCTCAAGCTATTTCTTTGTAACAGTTATTAATGAGTTAAATACTGTTTCAAACTCAATATTCCTGTTGAATTCAATAGTACTGATCTGCATGCCTGTTAGCAGTCAAGGCAAGGATATTGAAGACTGAATCAATGAAGATTGAATTATCCTCCTCCTGTTAGAGGAAGCTTCTTCAGTGCAGGTTGTGATGCACTGGGATCGGGAAATTTCCTTTCACATTGCCTGTCCTGTAGGCAAGGGAGGAATTCAGTTACCACGGAACTTGATATAGCATCCTGAGTTTATAGTTTAAAATGTGACTGCCACAAAGAATTGTGGGAAGAGAAGTAAGGAAATTAGAGTACTTCAGTTGCTATTGCATAAAATATCGATGAGTTTGCTAGGCATCCTGCAAAACACTCAGAGCAAAATTGGCATCAAGTAATGAAACTTCCCTTCATATTTCTTCTTTTTAAAAAAAGTTCAGTGTCTATCCAAATTGTAATAAAAACAGAATAGAATGATGGTTTAAATTCATTGTCACTTCTTTCCTCTTTCCCCCCATCCTCCTACCTCTACTAAAGCCATTTTTATGGATTCTTTCACTACACCTGAATTTTGACCTAGGCGTGCAGCCTTTCCAAGTTTTCTGAAGACCTATATATTATTTTAATTTCAAGTTATTTTCTAGAAACGCCAATTTTGGATCATAGGCTTTAAGTCCAAAAAATACCTAAAATAGTTTGTTGAGTAATAGTAAAGGTGTTTCATATGTCAGTACAATGTATTTCTTAGGAAATTTTGCTTGTATTGTTAGTGTGTTTTTCACATCAGTGCATGTACTGTTTAGAGCAAATGGGTAGAAAAGCCAAAAGCTATTTTTAAAAAACATATATGAATCTTGCCTGAAACTGTGGTGCTGTACATTACTTCCTTAATGAATAAAACCTGTTGATTCAAATATTCTGTGTATGTCCCTGTCATTTTGTCTTTTGATAGGTTGATGAAGTGGTGGATGAATATAGTGAAAATAATTTCTATGAATCTGATGAAGAACAGAAAGAGAAGGATCAGAAATTGAAAACCATCTATACTATGGACCCGGATCACAGGCTGCTGTTACGAAATACAAAGCCCCTGCTTCAAAGCCGAAATGCTGCTGTATGACAAATTCCTTTTTGATTAAAATGTTAAATCACAAATAATCTAATTTTTAAAAAATTTAAAAGATTGAGGAGTAAAATCTACAACTCTTTAAAACTGGTGAAAATAGCCTTTAGTAACTCTAAGAGAAGTGTGATGGATCTATTTTGAATGTAACGTAGGTTGTAAGTGAAACACCTAAACTGATTGTGGTGTGTGCTCCAAATAATACAGAAAAACAGAGTACTAGAAAAAAGTATGAGAGCATATGAATCCAACTTACATAGCGTGTGATGATTCTACCAAAGGTAGCTCTTGGTGCTATAACTCAGCAGTTAGGATGGCACAAACTGGTACAGTTTATTGATACAGTTTTATGGAACAGATCTACAAAGAAAATCATACTTGTTATTGATTCATTGATTTGTTCTTTCTTTTGAGTCTCACATTTTGAAAGTAGACAATTATACATCACATTTCTAGGGCTGTTGCCTTGGCAGGGTTCCAGGATAGATACAACATTATAAGTATGGTATGCTAGATTATTTCCATGAGACTTTTAAATACAGGTTACTTTTTAGAACTGGAAAAAACCATCCTCATGGTGAATCATTGTGATGTTAATCAGATCACAGAATATTAACTTTCTAACCTGAGATTGTCATGTTAATTAGGACTAGATGTCTTTTGAGAGAAGTCTTCCAATGATAATGAATATTCATATCACTGCAAAAACAGTCCACCACGATTAAGTCACCTTGCTACCTATTTTTAATAAGTTAAATAGATGAGGTTATAGTTGTCCATTGAAACATACTTTGAGATTTTAACTCATGAGTCTGACTCTTCTCAAAATCATTTATGATCTCTCAGCCCAGCAGACTTTGGAAACAAGTTGATTAAATTTTTACAACTTCTTGCTAAAAATCACTGTTGAATGTCTGTGATACTTCTTAAGTTCATACAAAGAACAAGTATCTTTTATATGTTTGCCATCCCACTTCACTAAGAGATTCAGTCAGTTATTGCCCTAATTCCATAAATAATTTTCTTTATTAAATATGGTATTGATTCTCACACTTATGATCTTTAACTTTCTGCTATAAAGTTAACTGAGATGTTAAAGTGCATTTTAGAAGGTGGTATCAAAACTATGCTAGTTTAAATTGCTATTATGGGGTTATTCATACTATTCACAGAATTTACCTACAATTAGGTGAATTAGTGGCTTTCTATATGACCTTATGTTTTTTGTCAGCAGAAAAAGATACTTGTGGAATATTGCTAAAAATCTTTAAGTTATTTCCTGTCTTTAGATGTTTTTAATTGCTTTTTATTGTTGAATAATAATTTTTTCTTTTATAGTTACTAGGATTTAAGATACCAAGTGAAATGTTACTATGAGGGCTTCACTTGGAGTCTCTATGATTTTTTTTATTTGAAACAGAGAGTTCATCATGACACTGGTGTAGGAAAGGTTGTGACATGACACTCACTAGCATAAAGATCATATTTTGTCTTTTATTTATGAGAAAATTTGAGAAGAAAAAAAACAGGTTTCAAGTTGCTTATGTCTCAGTCTTCTGAATTTTGTTAGCCTGGTACACCCTGTAACAGGGTGTTTTGTTATTAGTACACCCTGTAGCTTTTACTTTCTGTTGGATTTGATACTTTATAAAGACAGCTGTTTTATAAATTACATAATAGAATAATAGAATGAAAGGTTTTGAGTGGATAAAAGGTGATACTGAACCTGTAGTAATACAGCAAAAGCACATTAGAAAACCTTGTAAAGAGTATTTCTTCATTACTTTGTACAGCTGATGTTAGCAATACTGATTAGTCAAGGATGGTATCACTGTTTGTGATTTCAATTACCTAAAGCTTTTTCTCTTTGTCCCTATTTCTATGACCTTCTATTTATTATAGCATATAGTAAATACTGGGAGGAAGTAAAAGTACTTAATTAGTAAAAATATATTTATTCCAGTGTCCTTCCTCAGTCTGCTTTGCTGATTTCAAAGACCACAGGTATGCACTTTGCTTTCTGAAGAAGAGTGAGTTGGTAGTCCTGCAGGTCTGAAGCAAATGTGGTAGATAGGAATGATGATTTGAAGTTAACGTGCTGCTCTGAATGTTCTTCCTTTAGGTGGTAATGGCAGTTGCACAGCTTTACTGGCATTTGGCACCAAAATCTGAAGCTGGTATTGTTTCTAAGTCATTGGTGCGTTTACTCCGTAGTAACAGGTAGGTCAAATACATATTTTACATCACTGTGTGTACTTTTTTGTGCATATTTGTTTAGCCATAGTTATAAGAATGTAACTATTACAAAATTAATTTGATTTTGAAATTGTCCTGGAATACTCACTTTCACTCAGCAAATCAGGATCACTAAAAGTCATTCCCTCATTTTTTATATCCTGCCTAGGGATTGTTGGTTATTGTGTTTCATTCACACGATTTTTGTTTTGACAAGAACATGGCTGCCTAGTTAGTACTTAAGTGGAGTCAGTACTAAGTGGTTGGTTTGATATCTTGATGTTTTTGAAATTATTGGAAATTTAGTTCTATTGAGTTCCTTACTATCTTGCTAAGCACTAAAGAAGTCTTCTGATGTGTATTTTATTTTCCTGCACTGTAACATAAATCTCAAAATGCGTGAGTTTAGAAGGGATCACTGGATATTGTCTAGTCCAGCTTCCTGCTCAGGGTCTCCTGTGTCCAGTCAGCTTTTGGGTATCTCAGGGGAAGGAGACAACATATGTGTTAAAATTGATATTGCCACTTGATACTGCTGTATCTGCTATATCTCCTTAATCCTTGGATGCTTTTTAAGAACAAGTTAATATTTAATTGAGAACATTCTGTTTTGGCTTAATCATTTTCAATAGTATTTTGTCTGTTTTTCTATGAAAGGACTTGTCAGCTACATTTCATAAGAATATTGGTGCTATTTTTTCATTTGTATTTCATAGTTTTTGTGTAGTGTGCCCATATTTTCTGCACAGAAGAGCTCTTCTTCCCTAATCAATTTTTAGATTTTGAACTTCCATATATTTCTCTGAAGAGTCTTGAAGGGTTTACATGAGACAGCACTAATTATTTTTAGGATACCTTTTTAACTAAAAATGATATTTTTGGCAGGAACTTCACTGTTTGGTTTACTTTTTATATCAGTAACTTTACTTTTTAAATCAGTTTTGTCAAACAGACACAAAGGTTTTTTAAAAAACCTCACTTTTGTGTGTCTGGCAAGATTACTCATCCTAGATATACCTTAACTTTTGTCAGCTCTGCCATCAAAGAGCTGTTTCTCTGTAAAAGTTCCACAGCTCAATATCTCTATTGTTTAAAAGTTGGTAAAGGAGTAAAATGGGACTAGGTAGAGTATTCACTCTTTTATTTCAGATAAGAATTAATCCCTATTTTATTTTGTGTTTGGCTTTATAGTACAGTATACTTCCCATTCTCTTTATGCAAAGATGAGTAAAGTGCCTAAAGCAATTGGCAGATAATGTATAAACTCATAATCACAGGTTGAAAGGATCATTTGTATGTGGTTTATTGCTTGTTTATACTCAGGTTTCATTACAAGAAAAGTCACTTCTTTCCCGTATCTCAACCAGTACCTGAAATAACACTAGTCTTCTCATTTCTCTGTCTTGAATGGCTGTTCTGTTTTCTGTTTTTTACCATTTTGGGTGAAACACTTTTGCTTTTAGAACCATTTCGAAATAAGCTTTTGGTGTTTGCCCTTGAAGTTATTTGCCTGTGGCCTTCAAATTAATGTCAACTAAGCTATAATCTAGTTAGGGTGAGAGTGCCCAAAACAGCATCTCATAGCAATTTCCAGTCTTGTTTCATCATGTGTAGCTGACTATTGCCATGCACCTATGTGTGAATTGCATAAAATTAGTTAAAAAGATCTTAAGTACTTCTCTAATATCACTTCTCTTTGTAAGCAATAGCTGTAATTACCTTAGGGCTATTAGACAGTTTTAAGTAAGAGGAGATAATGGGTATTATGATTTCTCATTAGGATGAGGTTTGCAGCGTTTGAGCACTCATGGTTCAGAAATATTGTGTGTAAGTTATTACTTAGTTTTTAAGCAATTGGTGACACAAAATCTGCACTTTAAAAGCTTCAGACTAGTATCCAGATTTCTTTTTGCTCACTGATGTCGAGGCTTTTAAACTCATACACTAATGATGAGAATGCCCTCTCCAAACTTGTTTAATGTTTTTGTATTATATTATTGTCTATCTCTTGCAAAGTCTATTATGTAAAAGTGTTAGTTCTTTATAGATGTATATGTCTGCCAGTGTATACCTTTGAGTCCTGATGCATTTTGAGAATTTTTAGAAAAATTCTTACAAGTATTTCTTGCTAATTGTGCAGAGATTAACTGTTCTTGCAATTATTGCAGTTATTTCAACTCTGCAGATAAAGCTTGTGTGTTTTTATTCTTAGCTATGTCATCCTGAAATATTTATTTCAAGAAGTGGATGAAATGTAAGACTTTTGTAAGCTATTTCCATTATATAAAAATGATAAGTGTAATTTTGGTTTGAATAAATACCCGTGGCCTATTAAAGGTACAGTTGCACTGGTGTCAGTGAGTATTTTTGCATATTGGAGTTTTTAAAAATGAGAGCCTGGTTTCATCATGAATCTCTCTTCTGTGAATCAAATGACGAAGCTGGCAGTTGGCAATAAGCTTTGCCTTCTATGTTTGTGCCAAAGCAAAGGGATAATTAACTTGATGTTCAAATAGAATTGAACTTTCTTTGACGTGTTGAATTATTCTATGTGTCAGTAATTTTGTGGAATGACTCTTTTTTTTCTTTTTACATTCTAGAGAGGTGCAGTATATTGTCCTGCAAAATATTGCCACTATGTCAATCCAGAGAAAGGTATACCCTATTTAGAGTTCTTTAAATCACCTTGTATATGAAATACAGGAGAGTTACTTAAATATATTCTGATTTTCAGGGCATGTTTGAACCTTATCTGAAGAGTTTCTATGTTAGATCAACTGATCCAACTATGATCAAAACACTCAAGGTGAGTTTATTTATGGCAAATTTTTCTATATACTGCTGGACTAATCAGTTTGCAACAGAAAGGTAAAGTGTTTTTCACTCTAATGACACAGGTCATTCTGTGCTGGTTTTTTATCTCACTAAGAAGTATGGAGGTCTTTAGTTATGTCCACAAGGGGCCTTCAGGCTTGTCAGGCTATGTGAAAGTTCCTTTTACTGTGTTGCAGGTGGAAGAGTGGCTGTATTTTCCACTAGACCTTTTAGGACCTTTCAGTGATAGAGAACATTATAATTTTTTTTCAGCCAGGTATTCCAACATTGAGAGTTTGACTATTTCACGGGAGAAAAAGAGTCTTTAATACTGTTAGCTTAAAAAGAGTTTTAATCTCTTCCTCTGTACAAAATGGGGCAGTGTTTGAGTCCCAAATTTTCTTTGAAGTCAGCATTTGACAGAAGTACTTTAGGCTTTCCTCAAGGCCACATCTCAATGCATGTTTCCAGCTGTTGTCTTCTTGTTTTCTCTGCAGTAATGCTTTAACAAATGTGAAATCCTTGACAAAACAATGGCTAAAAAAGTGTCTCCTATTATGTGCCTTTTGTCTTGTTTGGCTTTAGATTGTAATAGGCACTTATGTTTAGGAGTGGAAGGTAGTTTTCTGAAATAATTTTTTTTTCCCTTATCTTAGTTTTATGTGCATATTGCACTTAGATTATATGTGCAAGAGTGGTGTTGAACAAGATGGCTATGCCAAAACTGTCATGTTTACGTACAAAATAAATATATTTTTGTATTTTATACCAACAATAAGACTTAAGTAAATTTGAGGCAGTTGGAGGCAAAAAGATAGTCTCTACATTTTAGGAATATTGTGAACAATGCCTTACTATTATCCAATAATAGTCAGTCCAAAAATAATAGAAAGATGATGAATTTAAATTCCCATATTAATTTATAATATATTGGAGAAGAGATGGAGAAGTAGAAATTGTGGTTTGTCCTTTCATTTTTTCATTTGTTTCATGATGGCTAAAAAATTTAGAAGACCCTAAACTTTTACATACATAAAAAAAAATCTTGTCGTTTTCTCCCTCTTCTACCTCTGTAGTTGAAGCCTACATATTTCAAAACAGAATGGTGAGACCTATGGCCGTAATTAATATGTAGGAGCGCCCTTGAATTTATCTCCTGTGCTGTTTGGATTTCTGGTTTTTTTAAATTTTCCAATATAAAGTTTGCTTTTTGGTCGCTGGTTAGCCTTGAGCTTAGCACTAAGCTTTCACAGTAGCCTATTTTAATCATAAATTCTCAGTTATAATTAATTGTCATCATCTCAGAGTCTATAGTTTTCTGAACAGTAAAGGTTTTTTCCCTGTGACGAGCATTACTTTGCAGACATGTACTGATTTTCTTTTTCTGTTTTATTAATCAGTCTTCTACTATTTGGAAGTCTTACACAGATTTTCTTGGTCAGCCTTTGTCTTCATATCCCTGAAAACTGTAGCATCAGTAGAAAACATTGCCTGTCTTCTCCTCACTTTCACAATTAATATGTGAAAAAGGCCATTGAAGATATTTGTGATGTTCCATTGATAGCCACCCTATAAAATAATCTCCTTTTCTCTTGCATGTTTCTCTTTTTCATTTATCCTCTTGCTTTTTATGCTATTCAAGATGCATATCTTTAAGAGTCTTTTGTGATGTGTGTTAAGAAATTGTTTTGAAGTACAGGTGGACTATATCATTTGAGTATCCTTTTCTGGATGCCTCCAAGTCAAAAAATACCAACATATTTCTGAGGCATGACTTCCATTTGGAGGGACAGGGTTGTGTTTTCAGTTTACTTCATTCAAAGTTGAAACAGCCTGGAAGCGTAGCATCTTAACAATATATGCCAAGTGTTGTATATTGTCCTTTTGTTCACCAGGAATAAAGAGGAGGGCTTCCAGGGTCAGATGTTGTTGGTGTTGAATAAGATCTGAGGAATCTCATAGATGGAAATGTTTCATTCCTGAGTTTAGAAGTCTTTTATTACAGTTTATCTGAATATAATGGCCAATTTATTTCTCCCTCAAGTTGTGACTTCCCTTATTTCTTCTTACATTGTTGTGTGGTTCTTATATGCTAAGGCCTGTTGTATGGAAAAGCTGACAGAAGTAGTTCACGCCCATTTGATGTGCAATGAAACACTAAAGCTCAGGCTCATAAAAAAATGTGTCACTGAACCTCAGTCGTGCTTTGTAAACTTTGGAAGTACTTGCAAGGAAAATATGCCTCCTGAGTGCATTGGTGGTACCAGTTTGTACTGATATGTGGTATACTCTATTGAATTCTGAGTGGTATTTTTATATATCTTTTATATACAATAAAAGTATAGTGTATATGTGGTACTGTTTATAATATTTTATTTAACTTTTGACAATATGTCTGGGTTTTTTTTCTTGTAGCTTGAAATCATGACAAATTTAGCAAATGAAGCGAACATATCAACTCTGCTTCGAGAATTTCAGGTTTGTGCAAAAGTGTATTTTCTTTTATTTATGATCTCTTTTTCCATTGTCGGATGTTTTTCCTAGGCTTAAATTTTTCAAGTTTAAGTATTTTCAAGGATGAAATGTTCCAAATATGGAAATTAAAGCATCTCATACTATAAGGGATAAAGGAGCTATTTGTATATGGAAAGGAGTCTAAATGATGAGAAAAGCTCAATCATTCTATATTCTTAAACACAAATTTCAGCAACTTGACTGACGCTATAAGTCACTGTGTGACAGGGTCTTAATTTTGGCAGTTTTGGCCATTAGTATTTGTTGCCAAACCTCATTTCCATAAGTAATTTGATGAAATTGTGTTTATTGTCTCCAATATCTTTATGTATCAGCAAGATCTTCTGCCAATATTGTGAAACAGTGTCTGTCCTTTCTTTCCTCTTTGCTTGTGGCATCTATTTGCATTGCTTCAGTTCTCTGGCTGGATTTCTGTGAAAGGTACTGGTTCTCAGGCAGGTAGGTTATTCATAGTTTCACAGATGCTCCTAGTTAAATGAACTGAAACCTCTCTGAAGAGAGATCTCATCAACTTCTCCAACCTTGCACACAAGTAAATGGCTGTTTTTGGGTAACTGCCCCCTGCCCCAAGCTTTCTTGCAATCAGAGGTTTGCATGGCCATGGGTGACCAACACTTGCAAGAAAATGTCTTCTAGAAGTGACAAGGAGGTGAAAAATTATAGCTTCTAATGTGCGTTGTACCTTTCTAAGTTTAATTTATTATACAGCATGTTTGCCTCATGAAAATAATATGGTAAGTCTTTGTTTGACAAGAGTTACATATGGAGTAACAAAAATCCTGTTTCTTTAGACTTATGTGAAAAGCCAAGACAAGCAGTTTGCTGCAGCTACGATTCAGGCTATAGGCAGATGCGCCACTAACATCACCGAAGTGACTGACACATGCCTTAACGGCCTCGTCTGTTTGCTCTCCAACAGGGATGGTAAGCTAAAGTTCTTTTCATTTTCTGGATAGCTGATAGTGGGGTTTTCTTAGAGAGAACTGCACAAAGCTTCAGATCATATCAAGAAGTGAGAGTTGACTCCTATAAGAATTTGGCTGACAACTGGATAAAAATCCTGTACTTCCAAAGGCTCTGGTATTCACTGAGTAGTTATTTTCTCTTCTGATACAGAAATTAATTCATTGTGGCCCTCAATTACATGTTTACCTACTTTTTCTTAAAATGTGTGATTATTAAAGTGTACTGTTTTGATTGTCACAGGTATCAATAGTTAGTTACAAGCTAAGTTGCATCAAAGCAGTTAGCCTGTAGAGGGTGCTGAAAGCTTGGAATTTTTTTTTGTAGTGCATGCTTAAATGAAAACACATATTAAATAGTTTTAGGATAAATGGCCTCAAATTTGGCTTGTTTTTGTACTCTAGGCTTCTGTTATTTTTGGATAGCAAAACAAAGTTTCAAATCATTAGGGAACACAAAAAGAACAGATAAAGTCAAAGAGGGTATAGCAGCATGGTAAGTCAATACCTAATAATATTGTATTTTCTTACTAGTTACCAATGAATACAGCAGTTTTATTTCATAAGAAGTCAGTAATATGTGTTAATAAATAATGTCAGGAAGGAACAAAAGCATAATTGTGAAGTGTCCTGGAGTAGTTCAAATAGTTCAAAGAACTTGGCTCACACTGCTCTTGGCTTTGAAAAGCCGCATTAATGCCTCTGTATATCTCCTGGACATAGTTTTCATGGTAATCCCAAGAAAGCCTTTATTGAGGACATCATTTTGGCAGTACATATTTGGCCAGTGACCCACTAATACACATAGAGGTTTCTCTTATTTGGTTTTTTGAACTGAGTTGCCATTCTCAACCACCTCATCTTTTATCAGAAATTCTTAAGTGGCCTCAGTGTATAGCTTTGTATTTTTAATATGTGTGACTTTCATTTCTTAGTCCTGTGTGTCTTGTTTCTGTTTAAGCCTTTCTGATTATCAGCTGCATTTAAAATATCTTCCCATATTGTGTTACAAAGCCTGTCAGCACAGTGCACCTTCTTGTATTATATTCAGCAACAACCATAGTAAAAATACAAGCTTCAAAGTTTGTTCTTGATTTTGCTTCATTCTTCTGGCAATCTTCCTCTGAGTAGGCTTCCTTCAGCATGTACAAATATCCATATTTTTCCTGTTTTAAATGAAATAATGAAACTGTCACTTCAGGATACAGATTTTGTTACTTAAGAATCTGTTTTCTTGCTTCATTTTTGTTTTGAAGGGACCAAGATAAGAGGAAAAAGTTTTTTTCCTTTTATCATAGATTGTCAGTTTAATATTTTCTTCAGAGTGATTCAATATGTATATATATGTATATATTTATATATACACATATATGCATGTGCGTGTATACAAAGATCTGTCTCAAGATTAGTTTTCATGTCTGTTTGTAAGTAGTTGTCTAGCAAATAAAATTATCTTCTTGTGCTTACTGTTCTGAAAGACTGCAAAGGATATATTGAGGATCTTTTAAATCTGGCAGCTGGCAAATTGCTTTACCAGAGCAGCAGTGTCTTTATTCCTTCTTTCAAGGAATGAATTGAGTGGGATAATTTACATGGTACCTTTCCCCAGGTGGCAGGAAATTACTGGTAGTCACAGCTTACTGAGTGTAAGAGTTTTGGCATGGTAAGGGAGTAAAAGAGATTTAGCGTAGGGGATGAAAATAGCTTTAAGAGTCTTGGTTAATCTTGCTTTCCCCCAACTTTACTGTTAAAGTATGCAAGCAATCTGTTTACTCCACTGCTTCTTTCGTGGTCATTTGAAGCCTGGAAGTAGTCCTGCTGCTTTGTGTAGCATGAAGCACAAGCTGGTGGGTCCAGCAGTTTACATGTCTGTGACAGCAGCAACAGCTGTGCTTTCTCAGTACTATTTTCTTATTATGAAGTCACTTGAGTGCAGAAGAGAGGTGCTCATACTAATAACCATAACAGAATCCTGAAGTACAAGCTTGTGGGAAAAGTGCCTTCTCATTCCATGTGCTTGTAACTGTAGATACAACCCAACACATAGGATATCTTGGCTGTATCTGGCAGAAGACCTTTACAGTTAATCATTCTGCAACTTAATGATTAGAGGCAGGACATTGTTCCAGAAACAAGGATATCAAGAACGGCTCTTGAAATTTTCTTTTCTTGCCTAGAAGTGACTCAAAGTCAGATTTTCCGTACTCAGGAAAGCTGTGGTATGTGGGGGAAAAAAAAGTACAACATTTGACGTACAGAAGTGCTACAGAAACTAAAAATTTCAGTGATGAGATGCCTTGGTGAATGACTATCACAAGCTAAACTTGACTGACTCCTGAAGAAACTGTTTTTTGTGAAGCCGTGTTGAGGGCTGAAAATTATTTTCCTTCCTCATCTGCTGAAGGAAGGACAAAAACAAAGGTTGCTTTCTTTCTCTAGTGTGGCATTTGGCATTTGACTGATTCATTTCCTTTAAGCAATTGTATTGATAGTTTCAACTGGCTGTTGGGCCCACTCTAACATAAAAGTAATTTTAGATGTTAAAGACACGTTATAGGAATTATATAGGGCTTATAGGAAGACTCTTGACTGACTGTACTGCATATACTAGAAGTCCTGCAGGTTTTTGGTAGGTGACTTCCATTTTCCATTGAAAGCTACAGGTTCAATGTAAGCATGGTTGGAGAATGTACAGCTAAAATATATTTTGCCCTGAAAATCTGTATGAAATCACAAGTTATAAAATTACTAGAACTGTTAATACATCTGGTAACTAGTACGTATCTCTTCAAATTACTGTTAGAATGGCATAAAAAAAAGCAACTTGTAGCATCCAGTTTATACATATTAAAAGGGTTTCTGAGATTTTTTAATTGAAGTTATAAGGATGGAAAAGTTAACAAGGTAGAAGCTTAAACTTTGGCTAATTCTGAGAAGCAGAAAGTTAGGTCTGTCTGGGTAATTAGCTGTAGTGGTTGCCTTTTAGTTTGTTTTTAACCCTAATAACATTGTTAGTAATCCTAATAACAGAATGGTTTGATTTAGAAGGGACCTTTAAATTTCATGTAGTCCAACTGCCCTGCCATGGGCAGTGACATGTTGCTCAGAAAACAGACCAAGTGGCTTGGAATTCCATCTAACCTGACCTTGAATGTTTTTGGGGAAGGAGCACCCACCAAAATGGCATCTTGTTCAAAACCAGTTAATGCGGTTTTGCTGTTTTTAGAAAAAGTGGTTATACAAATAATACACTGTGGATAAATTAGTCTTCACTTGTGTATTTTAGTTGCTACAAGGGTGGTTAATGTAAGAGAAAGAAAATTTGATGTAACATTAATGATTTCAAATGTTGTATTTCAGAATTCACTTTTTGAATGTTCTCTGGTAATATACTCCATGCTGAGATGATTTTCTAAGGTTCTGTTATAATGCAGCCTAATTTTTTTGCATACATCATTATTCAACAAACTGGAACAGTATATGACTGAGTATATTTTAAGTTTTTGAGAAGTTGTCAGGCTGCAGGGTCTTCAGAGATTGTCCTACTTAGTCAATTCCACATTGCTTCAAAATTATTAGAAGAAACTAAGATTTTTACTATGATTTGAAAATTGAAACTGCTGGTATCCTATGTAGTCTTTATTGATAAAGGCATTCCTGATCAGATTTTCTATAATTTTCAGTCTTTATTTTAAGAATTTAATTTACTTTTTATAATCCTTTAGATATGATTTAGACTGTTTCAAACTCTTGTGTTCATTTATCATTGCCTTGTATGGACTTCCTCTTTGATAATTCTAGAAGGAATTACATTTTAAAATTTTCTTACTGCACATTCAGAATGCTAGTTTTATCTCCCCTTCTAGTATTTTGCTGGAGTTTATTGCAGTTTTGAACATAAGTGTTTCTCTTTTATTTCTGCTCATTTTTGGTATCCTTTGTGTGCACAAAGTAAGCCTCACAGAGTATGACTATGTCAGTCCTTATTCTGATAAATATGCATTTTGATTTTGTTTGTACTTTTTTACCCAGTATCTAGACTTTTGCAAAATAACCATATTAGTCTACAGTTGTTTACAATTGTGATTTACAAATTGTTTACAATTCTGGTTTCTTTAAATTTGTTCCCACAGATAGCATGAAAGTAGTTCCTATGGTGACATCTCATCTGCTGCCGTTGATATTGCCATAGTCAGCTTTACATTGTCAACAAGTGTTTACATTAATGACTTCATGTGCACTCATTTTTTTGGCTTCAGTTTTATTTTTCTTAGCTGTTCAGTGTTTCACAAAATACTGAATGATGAAAATTGCCATTTAAATGTTCCCCACTATAAATATTCCAGATTGTTATTTTCAAGATTCAAGAATTGGCTTCCCATTTTAATATCTGGCAAAATACAGTGTAAATTAAATTGATCTGTAGGATTCTGCAAGACCTTGAGATGTTAACCTTGCTTCAAGAAGTTAGTCTAGAAAAATTACAGATGTCATGTCAAATAAAAATGACATAAAAAGCTACAAGCTAAAATCTAAGCATTTCAGAGGCATATGACATAATAATATGCTCAGAGCTCTTGGAAAGCCTTTCACCGTAAAGAAGTTTGCTTTCTCAAAAAAAACCTGAAACAACAAGAAAACCCCACAGCCCCCCAAAATTTAGATATCTCTGCCCCACACTGTTCTATTGAACCTTGAGCGTGCTTAATTGCTGAATGGATGATCCATGTGGCAGATTAACTCAGACAGAAATACAGGAATACCTCTGTTTAACAAATGGTAGTTAAGACTTCTTCATCTTTCCTTACATGAGTTTACTCTTGCATGGAAGCTTGCCTCTGTTCATGTGGGGTCTTCTTAGCTTCAAAAATTGTATATTTCATACAAGTTGATCAGGCTGTGAATGTTGCTTGTTGCAGTAGTTAAGCACTCCAGTGCATGACTTTGGCATGAATCTTACAACAGCTTGCTATTTAGAAGCTTCATTTGAATGTACTAGCGATTAGGTTACAGACCTGAGAGAAACTGTTTATATGCAGAAACATTCTTTGCACTTAGAAAAAATGCAAAGGAGATGTTTAGATATTTCTCTAGCGTATGAATGAGCTGTTACTTTTAATGCAAGCATTCTTATTCTCATTGCAGACTGCCAATTACTTTTGAATATGCATGATTTTAATGAAAATCAGGGGTTTTTTTACACCGTTCCTCAATTTTATGGGAAAAATCTGAACTGCAGCTTCAATAAAAAGCAGTTTCATACAGTATATACTAGGTTGGTAATTTTACATTTAGAATGTTTGTGTCCTCTTTTTGCTGATTGTAACATGATTCTGGAAGCTGAACTTACATTACTTAGTAGAATGGTTTACCTCTTTCTTACCAAATTAATATAATTCAGTTCTGCAAAGCATATTTGGAAAGCTTTTACATCTTTTACAATCAATTATTTATGGCTTTTTCTTTTGCATAAATGCTTTTAAAATTAATAATTTGTTTTGTCTAAAACAGAAATCGTAGTTGCTGAAAGTGTTGTTGTCATTAAGAAACTGCTGCAAACTCAGCCGGCACACCATGGTGAAATTATTAAGCATATGGCCAAACTCTTGGATAACATTACAGTGAGTATTTGTTCACACACTCTTATTTGTCAGCTTTTGTCTTGTCAACTGATAATGAGATTTTTATCTCATTTGAATTTGTGCTGTAAATGGAAGTAAGTATATTAGAGAAATGCAAAATAATTTTTTTTTTACATAAAATATTTTTTTTTCTTATCTTAATGGAAAGGAAATAGAAGCTATCAGATGGCTCCAATTTGTGCCTTAGGTCTGGGAAGCTATTTTTAAAGAGATCCCTGGAAATTCTGAGTATTGCTATTACTGTTACTCCAGGATGAATAGCAAGTTTAGAATGTGAGTGGGTAAATTGAAATGAAAATCATGAGTTAACTTAAGGATTATTCACCAGTTGTCTTCGTGATCTGGAGTGGAGTTTAAAAGTTTTATTTCAAACCTTTTTCCCCAAATTGCGTGACCTTTCCATGGTATCAGACATGCTGCTGTGGGTGTGTTGCAGTGTCTTGAAGATGCATTTTTATCTTCTGGGTATTTGAAAGTCTGTGGTATTTAACATTAAAATTTGAATTATTCCCCATTATCTGTCTTTAGACTTAATTGACCTTTAGGTATGCAAATACTTAGTTCCCAAATTCTCCTCATAGGCCCAGTAATTGATAAAACATTTAGTGATCTGTCCTAAATTAGAGTGTAGGTATGGCATCTAGTACCTATCTATTATATCCTAAACCAAAGGTCTCAGATTTTGATCTGTCAACAGTTATTTTTCTGTTGAGAACTGTTTTAATTTCATAAAATTACATATTTAACTATTGATTTTCACAAAATTACATATGTTTTGATAATGGAGCAATTTCTAAATCAGTGAACCTCCATTTCTCCATAGTTGAATTCAGCAAAGTTTGGAGTAGTAAAAGAAAAAGATGGTATTCTTGGTTCATGCTTACGGAAAAATTAAATAAATCTTTGGCTGCTAAGAGCTGATGATCATTTTGTAACTGATATAAAGAAAATAAATTCTACTGAATTGCTCATATCAAAAAAAGACACTATTGCTAAGTACCTATCAAAATAATACCTCATGTATGCTAATCACCTATATTTTCAGAAAATTTGTGAATTTTGAATTCAGAATATTTTGATGGGATATTACAATCTCAAAAACAATGTTCTTCCACTTTACCAAATGAGTTTGGCATCTTACTCTACAAGAGAAAAAAGTTATTTCTCTAAATATACTGTTTAAAGTTTAGAAAATTTTTGTAGCTATTTTATACAATTAATACTTTCAAGTAAATACTCAAAGTTTTGTGGAAAAGAGAATCCTTTTTTAAGTCAAATAACGGGGATAGGGAGAAGACGTGCTATACTTAAACTAACATTCTCAGGTTTTACAATATGAGGTATATACAGAATATCAGAAAGTGTTAAGTGGTAGGAGAACAGTCTGTGGGATAGAGCAGTCATTGGAATAAAGTAAAAATTAAAATCTGATTCTGAATCCTGACTTTTATTCAAGAATAAAGAAGTGGTGGTCAAGAATTACAGTCATGCAGTCATGAACCTACAAGCAGCTGTAGGTTCTCCAAGGTGATTTTTTTACATCTTTCTATGACATTTTAAATGATAACTTCAACATACATACCCTTCTTGGTATGCTCAAGACTTTGATTTAAAGAATGCATTTTGAAGAAGTTCATATTTATAATTTGAATGCTGTATCATTTTTCTGACTGCCCTTACTATGTCTGAAAATGAGGGTATTCCTTCACAGAATGATTTGGGTTAGGACGAAACTGTAAAGATCATCAGGTCCAAACCCTTAACTCCTTACTTCTATAAAGTATATGTGTATACATTCTAGAATGAGTATTTAGATACTGGGGGTGTTAGTTTGAGATGTCAATACTTAATATAGGAGTACTGGAATTCCTGATATCTGCACTTGTACTTTAAACACTGATCTTACAATGACAAAAGTGGTTGTGAGTTGACATAACACAATTGCCTTGGTTTTTGTCTGGATTTTGTCAAGGATTCCCGACCATTATTACACTGACAAATGATATACATACTTACGTACATACGCACATGTGTACATACTTACTTTTCACAGGGCTTTTTGGCATTTTGGTTGGTTTTGGTTTTTTTTCCTTGGCCTCTCTTCTGTTGTTGTAAAGTATTAGGATTGAAACGTAGAGGACCTACCCTATAGCTCTATACAGGAGTATACTCCCATTTTTAGAGAACTCTTGCATTTGGATGTAGAAAAAGCAGCCAAATGTGGGCTTGAATGGACTTGAAACTGAAGGATGAGGGAATGTGAACAAAGAAATTCTTTTAATTTAGTACTAGGTATTACACAGATGAAAGCATGAAGAGGAAATTGTTAACAGGATTAAATACTATTAAATCAAAAAGCCTGTACGGAAAAAAGAAGCTTTTTGATTGTTCTGTCGTGATTTAGTTTAAGTCAATGGTAAACAGCCACTAAAAAAAGCAAAATTGTTGTAAACTCAGTGGAATAGACTTTTGACTTTATGCCTGATTTTTTTTCTCATTGATATTGTTATAAATTTCACTTGTGCTAGACTGAGATTGTGATTAGTAATGTTGATGTGTCTGAAAATCTTTCACAGCAATGTTTTTTCCCAGGTCATTTACTGTACTGAAATTTACTTGTTCTTGTTCTCATCTTCTTCATCCACAGAAGCCATTTAGAAAGGGGTGGGATATAGAATATTCAGAAGATAACAATTTTGCCTTGTAAAATAAATAAAAACTAAATAAGAAGCTAAACATTAAGACCATATATGAAAAATAGTAAGACCAACTATAAGAAATATTAGGGAGTTCACTTAAAAATACTGAACTCTTGTAGATCACTGTCTCTAAATTATGATAAAGACTAGGTCTGTTTCCGTTTGTCCTTTGATTGATTATTTCTTACATATCTGAAAATATGTGGCTATTTTTGTTCCTTTACTTTTGTGTGTTTTCATTTGTACCTTAAACTTTTATCCAAGGTGTCCCCACGCAAAGATCTATGAGATCTATTTTGTATGTGATACTTGCTGAGTTCTTAGACCTGTGCATAGTACAGCTTGATCTAGCTGTGTTCCAGCCTCCTTTCCTGACACTCTTCAAAAGCTGTAATGGAGAAGTACATGTCTGAGGGTGTCCTGAAGACATTAAACAAGAGAATAATTGGATTTTTTAAAACTTCCATTTTTAAAAATTATGAAAACATTTCCATTTAGCTGTCAATGTGTTAATAACGTTGTCATGCTTTGCAATTTATTTACTTGCAAAACTGTGAGCAAGAGATTGGAGTAAGTGCTCATTTGTGTTAGGTATTCACTCTGAGGTAGGCTTAATAATTTTGTGTGTACAGCTTTTATAGTGACAGAAGTTTAAAAAATATACTTACGGGAAGGAGCCATTTAAAGAAGGGTCAGTTCAAAACCTGTTTTACGAGTTTCATCTCCAGCAGCAACAATATATGATGTTTTAGGGAAAGGGTTTTAAAGCTAAGTTCATTGTGGTGCACCTCCAATATATCTTCTCATCCAGTTACTGGAAGCTTCTGCTTACTGTCCACATTATCATGCTTACTAAACTAAAAATTCCAATTTCTGCTCATATTCCATGTCTTTGATCAACTATTCCCTCCTCTCTTTGCCTTTTGCTAATGTGAGGATTTTGAAGTAGGGTGACCAGAAGTGTATCCAGTAGTCAGATACGCTGGAGAAATCTTACGCAATGACATGGTGATACTGCTTGTTTTGTGCTTTTTATCTCTTTCCTGGTGTTGCCTGGCTTTTGACTTCTGCAGAACACTGACTGAACAACTCTACAACTCTCTGAAAATGTTCATGATTCCAAGATGTATTTTTTGTTAGAAATACCTTGAGAATTCATCAGTATGTGTAGAATAGGTTTTTGCGTTCTCTTCTTAATGTTCCAAGGCCAGTAGTCTCCAAATTTGTTTCTGCCTTTCATTTTTTAGAAAAATTGTTTAGTATGGTACATTGTATTCAGTAAGAACTACTATCTGGTTGATGGGAATCTTGACTTCCAGTGTTACTTTTCTCTTACAGTACTTCTAAGGCAGGTTTTTTGACAGTTGGTGAATTTATACATTCTTGTTTTTCATTATAGACTTATTCCTAGTTCCTTCTAGAATATGAGCAAGAATATTAAAGAAGTCTGAAGGGTTTTCTGATCTAGACATCAGAAGGAGGAGGAGGAATACTTCTTGATTGGATAAGGCATTCCAGATATAGAGCAAAAATAAGAAAGTGATGTCTAATTTTTAAGAGCTTAATATGAAAGGAAAATCATGTTACTTACGGATGCAATTTAGTGTTATTATTTACTGTTTTGGATTGGGATTATTATTACAAGAGTAGTGGACTCATAGTTTTTAACACTACTCTATTCACACAGATAACAAACTTGACTTCCTAGTCTTACATAAATACTGCTCATAGTTCTATTTCTAATATGGCTTCACATAACAAGCAGCTTGCTTTCTTTAATTTAGTTCTCCTCTCGTGCGGGGTAGGAAAGGTGTCACAAACTATGACATCCATATCTTTGTATGTATTTCAGTTCTGCCAGCTTCAGATTCTAGCCATATTCTTTTACCTTCTTACTTTAATGAGTAATTTTTAAACTTTTGTATTAGTAATGATTTACCAAACAATTCTCATAATTTGACAATTTTTTACTGACTCTCATATCTATGTGGGTTTTTAGAATTTGAGAGGAATATGTGGCCACTGGGACGTTGTGTCCAGGGACGCTGAACTTGAAGTAAATATTCTGCTTGAATAAAACACAATTTTAAAAAAATGGTACACCATTTAAGAGGTGCAATCACCAGAAAAAACTCTGTTTTAAAGGAATTTTATATGTAGAGGTTCAAAGAATAGAGGAATCCTTGAAGGTCTACCATTTAAAAACAAAAAATGAATACTTCTCTTCTGCTCCTATTCTTTCCTGTGTGCCTCTTCTTCTTGCTGTCAGTCTGACATTTCAAATCAACTTTATCCCTCTTTCCATTTCTGTTTCCAAGTAAAATTTTAAAAAAATTGCTAGCATGCAAATTTTCTCCTGGATGCAAAAAATTGCACCTCATTTGCAATTTGGGTATCTCTCATTTTGTGCCAGATGTGAATAACCAAAACTGGTGATTTTAAGTTGCACTTTACCCTTGTGTTTTCTGTGAATATATTGAGAGCTGAACTACTTTTTAATAGTTTTTTAATTGTGCTGCTTAGAGCAATCTGTAAAGTCTTTATGGTATCTTTCTCTAATTGCTGTAAGTAACCAGAGTGTTGGTTTGAGGGGAGTGTCTGGCTGTTCTTTTGTTTTTCTTTTGTAACCATTTATTTTTCTTTGAGACAGGTAATGGGTTGAAATGGCAATAGAAACTGCCTCCTGGTACTAAAGGCTTAAAAAGTGCACTTAACCACTTGCTCGGGCCATATGGAATAAAACATCAGGCAAAGTAATTTACAATCCTGTTTGCCTTTGAGGATAATGCAGAGCAGGGCTGAATAATGAAAGTATTATTTCCTGCATTTTTGTCAATTCAAGGTCCCTACTTAAGCTATACTGGAAAAGGCAGTGAAGGTCTAGAAGGGCTTCATTTCTTGTTTGCTGTTTTGAGTACCCTAGAAACAACAGCTGTAGGATCATGCACTTGATATTACATGGTTGAGAACTGGAAGGCTTAAACAGGGAAAAAGAAGTCTGAAAATATTGTGTGGTTTTGACCTCAAATGAATCCAGTGACACAGAAACATTGGGTTCATCAGTTCGACATACACTTTTCATTAAAATGGTTTCTGCTCAGGGTTTGATTCAAAAAGTCTCTAATTGGTATTGATTCTTGTGGCACAAAATGGTGTTTAATATATATGCAGTATTTACATAGTCAGGCAACCACCTGTTAAAAGGGAAATTCTCACAAGAAATTTCTGTCTTCCATTGTCACTATTTTTCAAATGAGGTTTTGTTTAGTCTAATTATTTAGCATTGTAAAACTAGTTTATTACTCTAATAAATTTATTTTACAAACTAGGAAAAAGACCTGAAAGAGTAAAACAGTGTGCTTAAATGCACACTATTTAAATATATTTAAATACCTTTCATTGTTGTTTTAAAGTGTAGTCCTGGGCTTGACTAGGAAAATGCAAGAATGATACTTGCATGTCACTATTAATGCTATTACTGAAATTGGTCTGCTCTGTGAGCTGTGTTTGCTTTATAAAAAGAAAACAATATGAAAAAAAATGTTTCTGATGGGCTGCTGCCCAAACGATGGTACTTGGTGGTCTCTTGTAGAATTTTAGTATTTCAACAAGTCTGTAATGAAATATTTTAGAAAAATAAATCTAGCATAACTGGGATCTGAAGTTGCCTATATATTCTTATTTAGAGGTATCTATCTGTACAGTAGGCAACTTGAACTGCTTCAATACTGGAAAATCTAATGTACCACTCAATTACTATTCTTTAGCCCAATTTAAAATAATAGATTGGGTGTGAGGTCTTAATGCAGTGTAACCTTTGGAACATTAGAAATAACCTCTTTCCCTTTTGAAATCAGTGCACAGTAATGGCATCAGTCTATCTATTTTGCAGACGAACATACTCTCCCTGTGTTTAAAGTTTTTATACATAGTGGTTGTTCAGTAGCTTGTTCGTCTCTCTCATACTGTAAATTCCAGGGCTATTTAATTTTTTGCCAGCTCACGTTAAAGAATTTGTCTGTATCTTGATCTGTATTCACATATATCTGTATATGTTAAACCACTGTGTTATACTACTCTGAGCATATTATGTTACTTCTATCTTAAATTTCTTCCTCATAATCAGAATTGGCCTTTATCTCTTACAGGACTTTTTTTGGTTGTTGTTGACTCTATTCTGTTTGTCTATTATGTGCTTTTTCTTTCAGTGGAGGCAGACCTCTGTGTTACCCATGACATACCTGTTTATATTTTTGTGGCATATATATTTTTAGCCATGTCAAGTGCAGAGGCAAATATTGTCACATTGGCTTTATTCAGAGTTGTTTCCAAACTTTTTGGAGCACATTTAATCATTAAAAATTATTGTGAGCATGATTAGTATTTCTTTAGTAGGCTTGGTAGGCCATTTTACCCTTGTAGAATATACTTTCATAAGTAGTACTTTCAAATGTTACGAGATTACTGAGTAAGATAGTTAATATTAGGTTCCTGTTGTAATTCTGAGAAATAGATATTCATATATTAATAACAGACATGCTGGAAAAGCAATTAAAGCATATATAAAAGTTACTAAGAATTAATACTTTGAGAACCACAATGCTGCATTTCTAAAGCACATATATCCTGTGAATCTCATCCAAGGCAAAACTGCCATTAGTGTAAGCTTATTAATAAAGACCACTATGTATTAGTATAAGGACTAATGAAAAATGTTAGTATGAGTTTTTCTGACCCTTTTAGAAAAAGCAATAAAATTTCATGAAATTGCTGTGGAAACTTTTCTTTTTTCTGAATTACAGTCAGTTTTTGATAGACTAGAACAGTTATGCTTTTCCCTTGACATTTCAACATTTGTTGAACAAGAGTCTGTAGAGAATGTTAGAGCACCACAGTCTGTAGACACTATACAAGACCTGCTTCTGAGCTTTCTCATTGCATTCTTTCTTCTTTCTGCTCAAGGAAGGAGAAAAATGTTTTCAAGAAATGAATGTAACATAGATGCAACTTTTAACTTGACCACCAGGTACTGTAGGCTAGCTCACCTTTTAAAAGAGTATGTGTATATTATTTCATTTAAATCTTAACTGCTTCTATGTAAACTGCATGGAGCATGAGCTTCTGTTTCCTTCTGTGCTTTTGCATTTCCTCTTCCCTCTGTTTTTGGCATTGCTGTGCTTCTGAACTCAGCGTCATAGACTGGAGTTCATCTAAAAGCTGCTACTGCCAGTTATTTCAGTGATACTGTTAAGCAGCTCCGAAATGGTAAGAACTAGGTGAACTTTTTGGTCAAAGTGTTTCAGTTAAGATGGTAGATCCCATTCAGAAATTGTGAATTGCAGTTTTGAACTTGTGTCTCAGCCATATTCTGAGTTCAGCTGGTCTTGGATGTTCGCAAAAATACAAATCTTCTTGTCATAAAATTCTGAAATAAAATGAAGGAAAACTAGAAATAAAGAAATACATATGCTTCTAAACTAGATAGGCTGGATTTGAGAAAGCTGTGTTATTGGAAACCATTTCTGTATTAATATAGTTTAAAAAAAAAAAACAGCAGGAATTCACAACCATATCTTGAAGGTTTGGGCTGTGTTCCCGGATTTCATCAGCTTGTACTGTGAACATCAACATGTCACTTCTGTATGCCTCTGTATCATCAACCTGTAAAGCATGGGTTTTGGGTCAGAATCAGTATCTTACATTTCTATGAACATTCAGTCTTCCACAGTGGCTGTATTTAATATCACACTGCATAACTTGTATGTCAATTGTCTTCAAATAGTATTTTGTTTAGCTTGTTATTGAACAAAAGACCACATGCAAGTATGCAAGTAGTCTTTGCGACTCTGTTAACTTAGAGTGCTCAATGTTTTCTCAGGTTCCAGTCGCCAGAGCCAGCATCCTCTGGCTCATCGGTGAGTACTGTGAACGGGTTCCAAAGATCGCACCTGATGTACTGAGGAAGACAGCCAAGAGCTTCACGAATGAAGATGACCTTGTAAAGTTGCAGATCTTAAATTTGGGTGCAAAACTCTACTTAACAAATTCAAAGCAGGTAAGCCTAAACTCAGTATTGTATGTATTCAGAGTCATAGCAGGTTTTGTACAGTCTGTATAGATCAGTAATGATTTCTACTATATAAGTAACCAAACCTAGTCCATATTATTCTGTGAAGAAAAGCTGAACATATGTTTTCAAGAAATATAATAGACTAAATCTAACCATGAGTCTTTAAGTGTGTGCTGGATCATAAATGTGAATGTGGTGATGAGATATACTCTTTTTTGTATCTGTCTTCTGGAAATTGTGAAATTTTTACTTCACATAAATAGAGAAGATCTGTAAATTGTGTTAGCAATACCAGGTAGGAGATGTGATTTAATGTTTTCCCAAACCAAAACCAGAACTTTCAAGAAAGTGTCATTTTGAAGAAGAAGCTGCTCACTTTTTTGTTCAGGGATATCTAAAAGGAAATGCTAGTAATAGGCCTTGTTTTTTTATTTCCAACAGTGCTTGTTTTAAAGATAGTAACTAGTTTCTCGTTTTTTTAATTTATTTTGTTGGTAGGTTTGTTTCATTTAGTTTTTCCTATTTCCTTTTACCTTGGGGTGAGTTTTAATATCTCTAGTAGTAAAAGTAATCTAAAAATGTCAGATAACACAAAGACATGAACTTAGATCTCCAAGCAGCTGAAAACAGTGGCTATGAGAGGTGCCAGGTACCTCAGTCTTCCAAGTGACAACACTGTGAATCCCATCACTGACTATGGAATGTAGCATTTTGATGCTAATTTTTCACTGGAAATTCAATTATTGCTGTAAAAGACTGTAAAATCAAAGATTTTTTTCCAGATGTAGAAGAAATACATTGTCTGATATATATACTTTCCTGGGCTTCTAGACCTCTTTGTTTTAAAAGTTTGCACAGCACAGGATCTTGTATCTCTGCAACTGTGATGTCATCTTGTTCCTTGATAGTTATATGCAGCTACAGACATGATCTGTCTTAGGTTTTATTTTGTAGGGTGTGTGGGAGATGAACTGTCTTTCCATGCATTCAGATAGGAGTGAATGCTTTGCTTATACAGTCTAAAATGGGGCTGTGATAACAGGTGACTTCTCTCTGGCAGTGCTCATCTTAAAGAAAATGCTGACTGAGATGAGATGCTTGGATTGACTATCTAAACTGTCTTCTTTTAGCCCATTATATTTACTAATTTTCCATATAGTTTTTGTCGTTTTGCACATAAATTCTTCCACACCATATTTGGTCAAAAATCCATTGCATACAAGATGATGATGATTTCTGTGATGTATTTTTTCCTATTTCACATCTTAATACATTTAAAATCATCATTGTAAGTGCTGCAAAACCCTTTATTCAAACACAGAAATGATGATAAAGCAGAAGAAACAGTCTCTCTAAATGATGAATTTCATCAAAGGGTGTTTTCCTCTTATAGTTTTAGGTTGTGGAAAAATAAGTTATTATTTCAAGTGGTCAAGGTATCCACATAAAATTTCTGACAGTGTATGTTTGGTGACTTGGCTTGATTCAAAGTTCCTTTCAAACTAGAATACCATAGGTTTCCCATTAAAGTCTGGCAACACTCTTCCTATATCTATATGATTATTTCAGGAGTAACTCTTCTCTACTCTCTCAGTATTAAAATTACTTCCTGGAATCACTTCCTAAAAAGTCCAGCCATTCTTCGGTTTCATTTTTAAAATTTGATGTCAAATCTTGTAGACTTGGTTGCCCAGTTGTCAGTCTGTCCACCTCTCCTCAGTCCCGTGTTTTCTGTCTCCATATCATATCCTATGACATAGTAATTTTATGAATAATTCATCAGTTTCTTCCAAAGTTAATGGAGTTGTGAAAACCTCAAAGATAAAAATTCACTTTATTGAAAAGCAGTGGTAGAATGGCAAAGAGACACTCAATGTTGACCTAGTAGATGTAAAGAGCTCTTTCACCAGGTGAGGGAAAGGCAGGTTGAACACATCTTGTCTTAATTTCTGTTAAGTCTTGTTTGGAGAAAAGCACAAAGTTCTGGAGTAAGTAGGACTTGCTTGTTTTACTCATTTTGTCTATTATTTTATTTGTTTGTATTTTCCTGAAGTGTATGGTGAAACAGTGAACACATTCACAGGAATTATTTTTAACAAGATTTCTTAAAAAAATTTAAAGTATACTTTAAATCCTGAAATCACCTCATGGACTTTCAAAGGCTTCCCTATAATTTAAGGAAGTTTCTGGTTCAGTTACATCTGGATAGGTATGTAATAAAATAGGCTTCCCTCTGGTTGTCTGTATTTTTTTATAAACTTGGTTTGTTTTTTTCAACACTTAGGGTCATAAAACCTTGAGTGTGCTAGATAGCTCATACAAGGGAAGTATGTCATATAGTTGCCTAAGATGCTTCTTGAATGTAGTAGTAAGAATAAAGAGATTTTGATAGGTTTCTGTTGTCTAATGTAGTAGCACTCCCTCCAGAAAAAGTCCCAAGTAGTTGTAGGGTGTAAATAGATATGTCAATCGTGGTTTAGCACAATAGCCTTATCTTGTGTGTCTAAAGACTCAAGTTACTGAAAGCTAATGATATCTAGGAATGAATAGATAACTGTTTCTCTCTCATTGTAGAGCCTCATCTCTTGGTAAAACCTGTATTGTAAAATTTTCAAGTGGGGATCTACCAAAAAATTAATTGCTGCTAATATAAGATAGGCATTAAATCCTTAAATAGAATTATTGTCACTAGAAAATTCCAGAAATATTGCTGGAGCATGATTGAATTCTAGAAATACCTAAACCTGACCCTTCTAGCCAAAATGAAGTATACAAAAAATAATAATGGGTTCAGCAGTATGGGGATAAAAAAAAAATATATTCAGTCTATATAATGTACATGTCGAGGTATCAGGAAATATTGACATGTTATTGATAATAAGTGTATTAAATCACAGATCAGAATACTTTGTCACTATTCTATGAAGCAGTCCAGGATATGCAGAGTCTGCCATGTTTCATCAAATCCATGTGCTTGCTGAAATGATTTTTGTCTTCTTTTGAGAACTCCTTTTTGGAAAAACTTACATGCATTTGTTAGTTTATTTTTTGTTTTTAATTAAAATAGTTGTTTCTATCAGCTACCTCCATGTAGAGCAGGTCTTCTGCTTGTTTGATTGCTTTACCATAAGAAAAATTTTTAAAATTACATTTTTTCGCTGTTTCCATGAAAACTATAATGTATATGATAATTGCAAAGAGACCTCTTGCAGACACAGAACACTCTTCCATATAAATTTATTGTGTATTTATCTGTATTGAACAATATGAAAATTATGTTTTAGAGGACAGAACAGGGAAGAGGAAAAGGGAGAGGATCATGGAGAAAATTATCCCATTAAAGGAAATGCAGTCTTTCAGGATCAACTCTTTATCAGTCAGATTTGTCTTTGTGTGCTTCCATCAACACTCACTGAAAAAATGCCCACCGTGACAAGGCCTTAAACTTTTCCCATCCCTATAGCAATTCATAGGTTAAGATCATTGTGTTTTATGATCCATTCTCCTGAGCTTCCTGCAATGACAGTGAGGAGTCTTGTCTTGTTTTACAGTGGAGAAGTGATGACAAAGGCTGCAGGAGGTATCCCTCATTTAGTTTAATGCATGCTACCTGGGAACCCTCCCTTCCAATTCCATTTAGATTGAACAGCGTAAGTCCTGCATGAGTGCAGATTATGTAGGCTCAGTCTGATGCAGTTGTTTAAAATTTTATACCCTCATACAGAATTAGCTGCCAATAAACTGTGAAATACATATGGGAAAGTTTTGCCTTTCCCAGAACTAAGACAATACCTCAAGGAAAAAAAAAAAATCTTTTCACAGAGCCATTCTTGGGTATCAGAGAGAAAAACGAAAAAATATTTCACTGACAGTTTTTTTAAACTATGCTGTTATATTATTCTAATGTATAATGACTAATTAATTCCAATTTCTGGTACCATAGGTTATTTTTTAAATGCTTGCATATGTTGCATTGGTGGGGTTTAAATTAGAACCATTTTCTGTTTACTATATATCTCACTTACCAGAGTTAATCAGTACTCTGAAAAAGCATTTTTATATCTCCAGAAAAAAACTTCAACTTGCATCCTCAAGTTGGAAATTATTAATCTGAATTTTTTTTTTTTAGCAAATGGCACATACAAAAATTTACTTATCTTGAAGGCTTGGGCTGTGTTCCTGGATTTCATCATCTTGTACTGTGAACATAAATGTGTCACTTTTTGGACATATTTTTCTGTTCACATGATTGAAACTCTGTTTTTGTTGTTGCAATAGCATGATAATATTTATATATGCAAGGTTGTTTCTTTGTATAAAGCAGAAAAATCTCTCATGATTATACATTTTTAACCTTGTCTTATGCATCTGTCCTGAGCTGAAGTACAAAAATTTACTTCCTTAAGGTGGTATATCATTTCTGCTCTTTTTCCTTTTGGTTGTATATAAAGGAAGTGGCGTACATGTTTCAAATGAATCTAGTGGATTCTAGTCTATTCAGCACTGTTGTTCTGGTTACACTACATTATTTTTATTTTCTATGTCTCCTTCTTTTCTTATATTATTTTCTTAGCTTAAAAAATTATCTGAATTATTAAAATTGTTCAAGACATGTTAATATTCTCAAACATCAAATTAGGAAGCTGTTATTATGCTGTAAAAACCTGTGATAGTATAAGTTGCTCTTACATAAATAAATAAATGACTGATATTACTGAAGGCTTTAAGCTTCAAGGAAAAAAATGGAAGAAGTCTTTTATCCTGGTTTTTAGAGGGCATCAGCAGCTTGCTTTTATGAAAAAGTAACAGCTAAATGCACTGCAAATAATTTGCAGTAATCCAGTTCAGTGATTCATGTGTCTGCTTTAATGGGTCATAATTCAGGATAAAGTAACTGAGTGCAGTCAGAGTGCAGACACTGCTTATGCCAGGGACAGTATCTCTTCATAAAACACACCTCAGCAGAAGCAGTTTGCCAGCCCCCTAATACCCTCTGATGTTTTGATGTCCTGCATATTTTTCCGATTAAGTTTTGAGTGCCATGTTTTTAGTTGTATTTCCACATTCATTATCCTCACGTAGACCCTTCAGCGGGTTTGCCATATATGATTATTTTTTTAATGATGCCTTTCTTTCCACTTCAGCAGTTTAATAATCTAGCACATGGCTGCTTCTCAGTACTCAGCATTCACCTCCCCAATACAGAAGAGGACATGTGCTTTGGCTGCAGAATTCCATTTGCAGCTTTAGAAATGCATATTCCCTGTGGAGCAACATTTGTTTGACATAACCATTCATTTTTATTACCTCTTTAAATATGTTTATCCAGAGTTATCAATAATCATAAATAACTTGTATTCTGTTCTTGTCCTGGTTTTTTCCACAGACAAAATTGCTTACCCAGTATGTATTAAATCTCGGCAAGTATGATCAAAGCTACGACATCAGAGACCGTACAAGATTTATTAGGCAGCTTATTGTTCCGAATGAGAAGAGTGGAGCTTTAAGCAAATATGCCAAAAAAATATTTCTGGCACAGAAACCTGCCCCATTGCTTGAGTCTCCTTTTAAAGGTATAACTGCCAAAATCATTTGGTAAATGTTCATTGTGTAAAGGAATGTGGCAGCTTACTCTATTTCAAATACTCTCACAAATTGTGTCACTTAGCAAATAGAAAAGATTAATATGCAAGGATGCTCAGTCTGCTTACTTGCTTTTCAACAAGCAAGGTGCACAATGCATTTCTCTAATGATAAACCCTGGCAAAATGATCTATTTCTATTCATGTAGATTTTAAATTTTATTTAAATAACAGAAGGTATGTCTTTTGAGGAAAACTACTTTTCAATTTAGGAAAATAGCTCTAGGATTTTACCTGGACTTTATTAGATGATTGTTAATGTGAGTATTGCAAATGTTATATGAATTTGAAATAAATTGAATGTCTGTAGGTATTTTTTTCTCCAAAAAAATAATTTTCCCTCTGTATTTTGCCTGTTGTTTTACAGTAATATCCATTGTCTGTCTTCTCAAATTAAAAGGGTATTAGGCTATCTAAATTAAAAATACTCTGTTATTGTGACAATTTGCATTTTAGTTTTCATACTTACTTCAGTCTAGTTTTGAAGCTTTAAAAGGAGCTCCATTTTGAAGAAAAACTATTAAAATTCTGGATGTGTTTGTGCCAAGACATGTATATGGATTGTTTAACTGTGCTGTCATTCTTAATATTCACAGTAAAGTAATTTTTAGAGAAGCTACATTTCAGAGCAACACCTCTAAACACACTGACTGATTAGCTTTTTTATTGACCATTATGGGGGAGATTATTGTAATCTATGGACTGAAATCAGTTTTTTGACCTATGAAGAGCTTCCTAGTTTATATTTATTCCATGACATTTGAGGTAATACAATGGCAATTACCTTTAGCCCTGATTAAGATTGCTCCTTGTGGTAGAGCTCACAGTGTTTGTGTATTTCTTCCCTCCACCCGCTTTTTTAATAGATCGGGATCATTTCCAGCTTGGCACCTTGTCTCACACACTGAACAGCCGAGCCACTGGGTACCTGGAGCTGTCCGACTGGCCAGAGGTGGCACCTGACCCCTCTGTCCGAAATGTCGACGTGGCCGAGTCGGTACGTCAGCGTCAGTCAAAGTAACTTTGCTGAAGGCACTTGTCAATACAGAGTATTAGCCCAAAACTACAAGTATTTAAATACTATCTCTGGGCTGTGTTAAAAGCTGTTGATGCATGGGAATGTCCCTGTTGCTTATTTTATCTTAGAAATCAAGCATCTGGAAACATGCTTAATGCTAGTTCTTTTCAATGGCAGAAGTGGATAAACTTAAGCCACTTCTGCTTCATTTGTGGAGTAAGTAGGCTTTTTTCACCTCCATCTCACTTCTGATTTCCTATCTTTCATCTCCACTGTGCTGCAGTATGTTAATTGAGTGTAGCTGGACTACCAAAGTCAGAAATGAAGAGGTTGGTTTGTGAAAAATCCAAGGCTAAACAAGCAAACAAAAAAAAAGTAAAAAGGTACTACAAACAACAATAAGCAGCTGCAGGGGATTAGATTATGTGTTTTGAAGTGTGGAGTTTGGAAGAGATAAGTGTTTATATTTCAGGTAATCTGAAGAGGATTAGGAAAGTTTATGATAGGAAAATGTCCTGCGTATAGTGCACTAGTCTTGTGTTGACACATCGGGCTTGTCATGTACTAGCAATAGCTTTTTGTTACTGTAGTGTAAACTCTGAGGGAAAGTCATGTTTTGGTACCAGAATTGTGATTTATGTGTTGGGTACCAGAGTCCTACTGGAATGCCAGTGAAAGCTGTTGAACAGTAGCTGAAATGTAAATATATTAGTGTATAGTGTGCCAATGGTGTTCCTGGAGGAATGGCATTGTAACAGATATGCGGAGAAAAGCATCCAGTCCTGGTAATGAGCCAACTTCCTCAGTAAATCCTAGATGAAATCATTTGCTTATGAAATATTACACACAGAAAGAGCAAGAAAATTTAAAAAATAGGTCTGACTGACAGAAGCCAGTGGACAGCAATCTGGTAGAAAAAGCATTTGTCCTTAGTGCTGTAACGTGTCTACCTTCTTATATACATTTCAGGAAAAGTGATATTTGTGTACAAATTTTGGAAAGCTTTTATGGAAAGAATTTTAGATAATCAGCTCAAACAGAGGATTATAAATTATAGGGTTGGCATGAAAGAATGCGCGAAGGTGCTTTCATCCATAAGACCAAACCTGTAAGACCGAAAAGTATTGCAGGAAATTGATCAAATGGCGTAACATCCATTTAAAACATAGTAAAAAAATCTACCTCCAATTATTGAAACCTCAAAGCAAACAGGAAAATCCTTCAGCCATGTTTTTTGCAAGTATTTTCTTTAGAGGGTATCTCATTCTCATTAATTTTGTGGTTTCTCTAATACTGCATGTGCCTACATATCATATGTGGGTAAAGCTGAATTAAGCTGCAATCCACATGCAAATTGTCATTTATATCCAAAAGAATATTGGTGTTTTAAGCCAGCTTTTGGCGTTAAAGAGGAAGCCAGTATGTCTCTAGAGTTGTTTAGCCTTGCAGGTCATTGTTAGAGCCTATTTCAAAACTTAAGTCTTATTCCAGATCAGATCAGTCAATGAGGCAGACCTGTATCACACTGTTGATAATTGATAGAGCTGTCTGCCAGTTAGTTTTTTTCTCCTGTCCTGAATTCTAACATTGCTTCTCTAGTAGCATAGAGGTATATGGAAAGAAAAAAAGTCTGGGGGAAATACTGCCTCATTTTGGAATTCTCTCGGTGGTAAAAAATTACTTTTATTTGGAGAGTTGCAATGGAAGTGAAATATAATTTGTCTGTGGCTACCTTGAGTGTCCAGATCTGTTTTCTGCAAAACAAGTGGGATGGTTGAGGTTAGTGGGATTATTTAACCTTCATTCTAATTGTAGCCAGCTGGATCTAGAAATAAAACACTCAAATTTCATGTTCTTTTGGCACAGAAATTTATCATTACTGATGCTTTTAATCTAGTTCACTAAATCTTTTTCTGGACTACCTAATAGACACCTCTCACCTTTATAGGTATGTACCAAACTTCTAGTTCTCCTAATTGTGTAAAGGAAGAGAAGTTTAACAGCTTCTCTTGACTTGCTTAGATGATTTATTTAGCAACAGCTAAATAAATACCACTACTCTTAGTGTTTTCATTCAATGTGTGTGCATACTTTTGTATTGCTGGTTGCAAAAGTAAATTTAAATTGAAATTTATTTACAGGCAAAGGAATGGACTGGAATTCTAGGCAAGCAAAAGAAGGAGAAACCTACTGAAAAGTTCTACTCTGAATCAGAAGAGGAGGAAGATGAGTCTGCCAGTACCAGTTCATCAGGTAAGTGTTTGGAAGGCAACTTGTATTTTCACTGCCTGGAAAACTGTATCTTTAGAACTGTCTGGTACATAAAAAGAAAAAAAAAATTGCAGACAAAGCCAGAGCTTGTGTGTAATCTCAATAAATTGGGGGGGGAAATTACATTCACTATATTAAATAAGTTAGCTTTTGATTTGTTTCCCAGGTAAAAAAGCTGGCATGCTATTTTTATCCTTTTCGGAGTCTTATATGAGTAAGGAGAGTTTGGAACTCCAGTTAAAACTGAAAGCACATAGCTGTTTGCAGGAGAACTCCAGTTAAAACTGAAAGCACGTCGCTGTTTGCAGGAGAAGTGCCCAGATGCTTGGTTGTCAGGAGCCTTAAGTGTTTTTTGGAATTTGGTGGTGGTGAAGAATTATTTTGATAGCATGTACTGCTGTGCTAATAAATGGCCAGATCTGTTTAATTGTGTAGTCTTTCGTGAGATTCATTCAGCAAATTGTGTTACATTATTTCTCTGAAGTTCTACATCATGTTTTCTGTTTATTATAGTGGGGATATTGATGAAAAGTGTAACAGCTGCCTATCAAGTTCAGTAAGCAAAGGCTCTTTTAACTGTTCTACCATTTATTGTCAGATAGGCAGTTCCCCAGGACAGCCGTTTCAGAAGATGTTAGTATACTTCAGATACAGTAAAAGTCATACTTCTCACCAGTCCAGACCTTAGACACAGAAAATGTTTAGCGTTAGAGACTTGAAAGAATTATCATCATTTAGTTGAATAGAAGAGGGTCATCTTAGAATATGAAGATAAAGCTGCTTCCTTCCAGTTCCTAAACTGAAGAAATATGCAGAAATGTTTAAGAATTGTACCACTGAAATTAGCGATTTCTGAAGTAATAGAAGCATATACTCACTTCAGATATTTGAATATTTGGTAACTATATGATTAATTACAGGATTAATAATTTGTTTAAATCAGTGATTCAATCATAGTCACTATGGGTATTTAAGAACAGATTATCTAATTAAGCAACTGTTTGAGAAGATAATTTTGCAGCTGAGCGAATGTAAAGACTAGAAAATTTGAGGTCATCTCCAGCTCCTAATAGGGTTATGTAACTTTGAAGAATCTGCATTTGATTAATTTATTATTCAAGTTTCTAATTTGAAAAAGTATAATACTGTAGGCCAAAGAGGACAAGTTTTTAACTAACAAAATTTTGTAGATATAAGGATAAAGTAGTTCCCTTGCCTGCTTTTGGCACAGGGTGGATAATACTAAAGCTTGCAATAGGATCTTAAAATACCAAACCACTGATTAATTTAAAACAAAATTGGAGTTCTAAAATACTAATTATTTAAGATATTTAGATCAAAATCATAAGGATTGTTTTCATTTTAGGGAGTGGGTCTGACAGTGAAAGTGAGAAGGAAGATAAAGAGGAAAGCAGCAGTGATGAGAGTAGTGGGAGCTGCTCTCCCAGTGAAGAAGCAACTGACAGTGAATCAGACAGCAAAGAAAGTGCTGCTAAGAAAACATGTAGGGCTGTCAATGAAAGGTAGGTAAATGTTTTTCTGGTTTTAATTTTTTGTGATACTCAGTCATAAATTTTTTGTGATACTCTTCCTGTTGCCAGTCTGCCAAGCCTTTAATTAGGCTGTTTTGGGTGTGTATTGGCCAAGGAGTGATGTCAGGGTATGAACTAGTTGGTATTTTCATTAAACAGAGGAGTCTAATGTTTGGAATTAATTTCTGACTTCAGTAAAATCTTGGGTGGCTTGTTGAAAATTGATGTAACCTTGGGAGGCTGAATAAGTCATCAAATAGTTGTGTGAAACACTTAATTACCTTTTGCCGCAGTTTTGCTGAGAGCTAAAATTAAGTCCTTCAACACTTTGCCATTATGTAACTAAGACAATTGATTTTTTAAAATAATGTTATATTAAAAAGATTATGATCCAAATATTAGAGGGAAGGGCTGTGAAGGGAAACGGTCATAAGATATTTAAGTGTTAGCGCTTTTAAGATTGCCTATTATCAACAGCATTATCATGTATTAAAGTATCATTAAAATTTTGAGTAATTGGGGCTAATACCTTGGATTGTATGAATCTGTTTCTTCCACTGCTGTCAGCAAGTGGCCTCTGCAGACACGATCGCCCTTTACTTTGTAGTCTGCTGCCAGCTCACTTGATGAGTTTGCAGCTCAGCTCAGTCGTGGCTGACAGCGCTGATTGGGGCGCAGTACACACTCTGCTCCTTTTATTACAGACAGTAATTAAAGCAGCTCGCCTTGCCACTTCCATAACAAACACAGCATAATGCCCTAATTATGACTTTATTAATTTAAGTCAGGATTTAATGATTTTAAAAGTGATTTATATTGTTTTTCCTGTTCAGAACAAATGAAATCTGTAGGTTAAATTAATACAGGCTTTTCATCATTGCAAAGTTAAAAAGCTAGTTACCAGTAAATTCTTTTCATTAGAATAACATCTGAAATTTTAAGCAGTAAGATAAACAATCATTACCCATCAAAACTGGCTGATGTGCAGTAAAGTAACATTTTTAATCTTCAAGGCTAGTTTTAAAGCTAAGCTAAAGATAAATTATTAAAAAACAACTTCATTTATATAATGTGTTTACAACAACTTATTCGTTAATGCAACTACAGCTACTGTTAAATGGCAGTGAATGAAATATAGATAATTCTGTTGTCATGAAAAAACTTTGAACAGTATATAGTATAAAACTTTGAACAGTATATAGTAGTGAATTTTTGTTTAAGTCATTTATCTCAAACAAGTTTTTAAATATTGTCATACTGAAACATAATTTTCAGTACCTATTTTTCACCATAATTTTAACAATCAAATGTGCTACATTACACTGTTTTTGTGACGTGTACTACTGTTCCATTTTTAGCTTTGCAAGCTTCCAATTTACTGCTATATGCTTTTGATTAAAATTTGGGGAGGCAATTTTAGCTTCAGTCACATGGGCAGGCATAGCCTAAATGTTATTTATTTGAAATAATTTTGATTAAATTTTATTCAGGCAATTCAGTCTTAGGAGGCTCTTAAGAGGAGGAAGACTACTCTGTTTTGATCTCTTTCATTTCAGATTTTCATTTCTCCTTCTCTGTATTTTTTTCATCTAAAAACATTGCAATCTCAGTGATGCAGCATAGTACATTCTTTGGTACTGCTCCTAAAGCTAAGCAAAAATGTGTAACAATTTAATATGAGTCCAAAGGGACTCTTAATAGTTGAGTAGACTGGATTTGTTTAATTATTGTTGACCTTGTTACCCTTCAAGCACTTCAATAGCCAATTCATTGTCTCGGGAAGGAAGCTGAATCAGGTAGCGTATGAAACACCTGATTTAGAAGTATAAAATGGTTGTTTGCATATCCAAGAACAGGGGACTTTTTTCTATATGCAATATTAATTTTTCTGCTCCATGATAACTATTAGAAAACAATTTTCATTTCCTGTGGTAATAACTCCCCCTGAGACAAAAGGGTAATCTACTAATTGGTTTATAAAGTATTCTTAGGTGTGAACAAGACAGATAACATTCAGTAGCTGTTAACACAGGCCAATATAATCCAACACTGGTAGGGTGAGCAGAACTTCGCTGTGTGAAGCTGTAAGGCATTCAATGTGACCAAAGGTGTAGGAATATAACAGCTCATGTGTATAAAGAATGAATGGGTTGAACATTTTGTAGACATTATAGGTCTTATTTCTAGGTGATGCAGTTTTATTCAGAAGAATTACAAAGGAATAAACTAAATTAATTGCTTTTTTAAGCAATATTACTGTATAAAAAGATGACACACAAAAATTCTGTTTATCATAGGAGGAATAGTATGAAAGCATCTTTATTTTAAAGGGGGGCTGCACTTCCTTTTTTAATGTCACAAACTTGATGCATGCAAATAATACTTTTAATATTTCATATGTTCACATTTTGTTTGGCTGTTTCACTGGTTTAGACCACATACGATGTTGTACTGTGTAGTGTAGTAGAATGTTTTTTTTGTGGAGAAATCATGACCTAAAACTCATTTAATGAAACTTTGAAATGCTGATGTAGGATATTGCCCACACAGATTCCTTTGGTGGTTTTACATGTCTCTTAATTTTTTTTTAAAACGTGTAGCGATTCAGAGGATATTAAAAAAAAGAAAGCAGAGGGGATCTCCAAAAAGAGAAGCACATCCAGTTCCTCTGATACAGAGTACACTTCATCAGATGAATGTTCTTCAGGATCCAAGTCAGAATCCGACTCTAAAAGTGACTCTGAGTCTGGAAAATCTAGAAATGCTACCTTGAATAAGGTTAGTAAGATAAAATACTTTTTTTTAAAGCCTCTATAAAATATGAGAACATGTATCTAACCATCCGTCCATGTTTCTTTCTGTTAGAATGAAATGGGTAGCACTTTTATGCATACCTAAAACTATCCAGAATTTATGAAAAAAAAATTTATTTTTCATAGAGGGACCAGTCCAATAGTAGTTTGAGAGTTTAAGCAAGTAAGAGTGTTTTTATAACAAAAAACCTGAATTATAAAAATACAAATTACAACATTTCAGTTCACAATTTTATGTTGTTTTTACTCCATATAGATTAAGAAGAATAATAGAATCTAATTATTTTTTATACACAGAACATAGTATGTTTTTCTAGTAGTCTATTATTCTTTTATAATAAATTTAATTGGCTTTTAAGTTAATTTTCAGATTATTGTTGAACTGGTGAAACTTAATACATGCATGTTGATGGTTATTTTATTAAAAGGGAATCCTAAAGTGTAGCTATAGTACCCAGGTCTGAGAGGAAAGAAAACGAAGAACCAAATGTTAATATGTTGTTTCTTAAGTGTTTAAAGATGTTCTAATGGAACTCGTAGCTTAGTTTTAAAATTTTCTGTTAAAATTGAGAGTAGTGCAGTTACTGAATCTATAACTGAGATGTACATATAGGTTAGAAGCATTAATATTCCTAATGAGCAATCAACTTTTACTTGCTGTGTATGATAGGAATAAAGAGTTCTGTTGCTTCAAATTCTGTTAGCTTTCTTAAAACAGGTATGAAATAGCAAGCTTTATAATACATATTTTTTAAATTGGTTTCAAAATATGTGAGGATGCAAAAACATGCAGCAGAGCCATTCATGTGTCAGTTAGGATTTAGTTGCTTACCTTAGAGAAGGAAAAGAGCCTAAAAGTTCATTACTCCAACTACTGTTATAGAACTAACTATTCATGCTATTAGCATTTATTGGTTACTGTTTACCCACGTACCTTGTATTTAAAAAATAAATAAATGAGGAACTTCTTGCTAAATCTGTTCAAGAAGAAGAGTAAAAGAATTTCTGACACTTACTTTTCTGTTATCAAATACTTCCTATGCAATTCTTTCTATATATTTACAAAAAAAAAAGTTGAAGAGTAGAATTGTAGCTCAGAAGTTTCCATTTTAATTCTGATATGTGGTATTAAAAATAAAATGAAACTCTTAAATTAAAATTAGTATTTTAAATTAAGCTAAGCCATTTCAGTCAGGACTCCTGTATAGATGGCAGAATAGTCAAAACAGACATCCTTTGTTGCATTTCAAGCAATTTTTGAAGCTAATGTGTTTTGACCAGTTACGAGGTAAAGCCATTACTTGTTTAAGCTGTTAAGTTGCATATTTCTTTTCAATAATGAGGCAAGGCTCTCCATTTCTCTAAATCTAGAATTTATATTGTACCTGATCTTGTTTTGCAACTTTATAGGTGCGCCTAAGAACTCTTGAGCTGTGACCTTATCTTTTAATCTGTTCCCTTCTTCAGCCAAGTAGAACAAAAGATGAAGTGAGGCTGTATTACCTGAGAAGTGGAAATGTGTTTCCATGGTTTGATCAGTTTCCTGCCCAGATAACACATTGGGTAACACACCTGTGTCAAAAAGGTTTTTTCTTCTAGAACAGCCAGACTGGATCTTGCAAAAAAATGGTAGCACAAAAAATACAACTTAAATCCACTTAGAATAACTGCTTTGATACTAGATGGGACATTAATTAATTGGAACAGTTTGCAGCTTCTCACATCATCATGGTAATTTTTCATGAGAAAGTAATGCATAATCTGATGTGCCTAGTTCTGAGCAGGCACTGCAAAGCCATGTTCAAACTATTTTCTCTCTGCTGCATTTTTCCATTTTTCTCAGGATATTGACACCGTGTTGATAATTTCTTTCACTATAGTTTTCTAAACTGTTTGGTTCTTTCACAGGATATGTGAGGACTACTAGCATAAAGAAGCTTTTTGTATTTTAAAACAGCAGAATATGTGAAGTCAAATACACTGAATATGAGAACTGGAATGTCCAAGAAGCTTGAGATTGAATTGTTGAAGTCAATGGAAAGTTGTCAAAGCCTTGGATTTAAAGAGAAGAGAAGGAACATTGCAATAGTTCTGAGGTCTTACTTGATTAAAAAGCACCTAAAAGGAAATGTATTAGGAACAAGAAGTATTTTTTAACAAGAGTAGAGTCAAAGGATAGAAGGGAAAAATTGCAAAGCTTTTAAACATCACAAAAGACATTAAAACAAATAGCAATGTGTTTATATGCATGGCAACAAGAAAAGTAGTGAGGAGATTATTGAAAAGCATGGAGCTCACTGTGCAGAAGTTAAATGTTTCTCAAGTTCTTTTTCATTTAGAAATTAGCACATTTAAATAAGGGCAACAAACTTGGCTGATGAACTGTAAACACCAATGGTCATATGTTAAGGAGCAGGGGGCAGTTAATTTAATGTCCTTGAACAAGAAGAACTGTTTCAGTATATGATACTAATCCCTGGAACCTTGAAGTTAGTTTCCACTTAAACCATGTTTGATGCCTGCATTCAAGTGTTTCTAATTCTTGTTAATTTTTAGAGATGTAATTAGATAAGGGGGTGGGGGAAAAGAAACAGGTATTTTTTATTAAAGGTGGTTGCCACGCTAACTAGCTTAATAGGGTTTTTTGACAGAAACCTGTTTTGAGCCCTGTAATGATAGATAAAGGAAACTGATGGTAATCTTGATAACACCTTCCAAGCTGGAAAGAAAAAACAGTCTTTAACAAACTTTAAAGAAGATTATAGTTAAAGTCTTATATATAGACGCCTTGTATGTCAGGGTATATTTTTAAAAAATCACACATATTTTTTTTTAATGCTCCCTTCCTGACTTATTTTCAGACCACCCAGGAAACAGATGGTTTCTGCCAGGCTCTCAGAAATGCGTGCTTTATTCTGATAGTTTGTCATTAGAAAAGGCATAGCCTATGTTATTCTGCTATAGTGTGTTCTTAATTTGGGCAGTCTATATGGGGAGATTATTCATTAGGATTTCCTTTTCAGTAAAACTGAATAGATTTTCTGAAATGCATAATAACAAAAGAAGTTGTGGTTAGTGAGCTCTATTTTTATGGGTTCTCAGTTTGCTACACGATATGAACTATGTTACATCGCAGATGTTTTGGTTGATGTTTACCATTCCTTATATATTTTGTTGGGTGCAATTTCCATGTTCTGCAAAATTTTCTTAATAAAAAAGGTTTTATTACATTCACACTGGAGCTTAATTTCTACATACATCCATGCACTTATTGGCATTAAAATACACTGCAAAAAACTTGGATTATTTTCCTGAGTATGTTATTAATGGTTTAGTATTTTTTCTCCTGACAAATTGTTTTGAAAAGCTGTTGTGTTCACTGTAATTGAGCTGCAGTGAATCAAAAAGTCAGTCTCGTGTACTGCAGTCTTTTGTATCATTTTGAAATACAGATAATTTGAGGTGTTCATATACATACTATACTGTAAGCATAAATACTGTAGAGCTAAAATGCAGATTTGAGGATGATGCATGTATAAGTAGGTGTCTCTACAGTGGGATTTAAAAATCAGCTACTGTTGACCTCTTTCTACAAGTATAATACAGTCACTCAGCTGTTAAAAACCTGATCCACTATTTAAAAAATATACAAAAACAAATTGTCTATCTTTCTGCCTGGTCTCCTTTCAAGTGCTAACACAATGGAAACAGTGGGTGATCTGTCAATGCATTTGGATTGTCAGTGATGGTTTTGTATAAATATTGGGAGGATAAGAAATAAAATTCGCACAGCAGAATATGATTTCATCTGCCTTTTCTCTGCAGCTCCATGGCTCATGCTGCGGTGTGAAATTCTCATTTTACACACTTTGCAGGCGGAGCACATGAATTATGCATTGAGCAAGAGAAATATCCTGCTTCAAGTCCTATATGCATTTACCAGGTTCTATCTCTATTATCAAGATGAATTGCAAATGGAGAAATGTTTGATGGAATATACCTTAACTTCTTTGTTTAGTATTCTGCTTTTCCCATAGTGGGCTTTCTTGGTAGAATACTGTTTGGGTTATATTGTAGGCTTTTTTAAGGAAAAAAAAAAGATGAAAAATTGTGTTACAGAGAAATGTCAGACACGTCAGAACCTTTTTATTGTCTAGATTTCAAATGCAAAGCTTTTTTACTCATTTGAAATATCTGCAGTCATTGGCTATTTATTGGTCATAGATAGCCAATCAATTTTCTTGGAAAAAAACAAATTAAAAATAATCATGTTTGTTATAGGCAGGACCCACATAAATACATTTCTCTGGTGTTTTCTACAGAATTGAACACAATTAATGTATATACCCGTATGAAGAGAAACATATAAGTATGAAAATATTTGTGTTGTTTTTGTATATATAGCACCCAAACACATATATGAGTAGCCCAGTATTTTCTTAAGCTTGAACACTCAATTGAAGTTGGAAATAAGACATGATGACACTTAAACATTAGCTTTATCTTGATTTAATTAGCCCTTGATTTTACATTTCCCAGATGGTAGGGTCAGGTTTGTGCAGTTTTTGCTGTCTGTTTGGTGGAATTGTTTACCTGCTTGTTCTTTATAGTAAACTGACACACTTAAATGCAGTCTTCTGGTAAAATGTGCAGTGAAAGTTTTTTTGCCATACATTAGTTCAGTAATTTTTTTTTTATTTGTGCCTTATTTTAGGACCGTTTTATTTTGTTTTGAATTATAAGAAGTAAATTATCTTGAAGGATTTTTTTCCCCATTTTTAAGCATTTTTTATGTAGTAGAATCAAAATAATATCAGTGCAAGGATGGATTTCACCTTCTGTAAGTACACATCAAGCCTTGTGTACTTTTTGTACTTGTGACAGAAAAAGCAAACTGAAGAATGCTATTGGTATTATTTGTGTCTTAGACTGCGCATCTTAGTTGTCTTCAGTAACCAGATCCGCTAAACAGTAAGGATTCTTTGGCAGTAACTCCTAATTTTTTAGAAACTTGTACTGAAGCATATAGAATTCTCATCCTGTAGGGCTCTTGAGCCACTTTTTAGAGACTTTTAATTGTTTGCATAATAAAAGGAGATGGAGACAACCCATCTCTATGGAAATATTTAGCAAATATAAAGCTGTAGCTTTGAACTTTAATCATCGTTGAAAGTAGAACTCTATCTTAGGGATAAGTGGGGACAGATGGTGAAAGAGTTCAGAAATTGAGGATATTTTTAATATATTTGCCTTTTGTTTTACTGAGTTGTCCTTTAGTCTGTTTTGGTTTCTGAAGGGCTTTCTAGTTCAGGAAAAAGGTTGTGATACGTAATTTATAGTAAAGGTGCTGGAAATAACAGCTGAACCTGAGATTCAGGGCTAAATATTCACCCAGTGATACTATAAAGTGGTTTGGAATTCATGAGAAGGATTGTTGCAAAATTGTGTCTCTGACATGAGTAATTCAAGCAGAACTTGTAGCTTATGAAGTACGCTATTTGTCCTTATTTCACAGTTCTAAAACAAAAGTAGCCAAAACAAGCTTAGTGACTTGTTAATAAACACATCTCAAAAAAAAAGTATGGTAGTTGTGGGTAGAATGGAATTCAAGAAACTTGGTTCTGCAGGAGTCCCTCACTAATTCTGGACAAAACATATAAGGAATTGTATCACTTCAATACCATTTTAAAGCTTTTTTGTAGTATTTTCTTTGTCCAGTGGAGTTTGAGGTTTCAGATAAATCACCAGTAGTAGAACACTCAAATACTGTGGTGGTAAGGACCATCAAAAAAATAACTTTTAAAATAGTGGCTCCTGTTCTTTTCATTCCACAAGATGATTCTTCTTCCAGAATACCTGAAGCATATCTGTAGGGATCATGTAAGTGACTACTGTCTGTTTGAGCCATGGTATTCATAGGAAGAACGTGTTAAGTGATGTCATCATGGCTGAGGTCAGAGCTGGTAGTCATTAACATCAATGGCTTCAAGTAGCAACAACATGGCTAGCTTCTTTCATGTTCTTGGAGGGAACCATAGAATTTCTTGCAAAATTGAAAAAAAATAAGCTCATTATTATAATTTGTTTGCAATTGACTATCAAGCTGAGAGACCAGAAGAAAGGGAATGCACCTTCAAAAAAGAGGTGTCATTTTATTCTGTGGTGCTGATTAAAGGAAGTGGTTCTAGCTGCTGAGTTCACTTAAAGCTCTTCTAGAAATTTGTATCCTGCGTGTCTGAAATGCTCAAGAAATGATGGCCTACCTAGATGGGCATAAAGAGATTTACTGATTCATTTAGACCTGTTAATTTATTAGAAGTGGTAAAAAATATTGCTCTATATATTTGGCTGTTATGTACTGTTTAAGAGGAAACAGGTAAACTAGAAAGTGTGACTCCTGGAAAGACTACATTTAAATTACTTGCAATGACTTGGGTATATGAGCAATGTCTTAAGGTCTAAAGGCAGTTAATATGTTTTATAAAACAAATCACAAAGCCTTCTGCTTGGTATGTGAGCCAGAGAGAATGAAGGTAAAAGAAATTCTTCAGCTGACGCAAATGAAAGATGTTTTAGAGTGGGCAGAAACAACATGATGACAAAACTCCTTGATACAGAAGTTTCTGGCTACATCCAAAAAATCAATGCTTTATACTAAACCACCCTCTTGGCAGTGTGTACTGAGCTGTAACGCAGTGAATTCTTTCCTGAATCACCACTGTCTAGACATGCTCCGTAGGTATGGCCAACATTTATGAGATTTGTTTAGAACTTTTTTAGGTATTGAAGCAAATTTTGTTGAAATACTCTGTCAAGGTACTGGGATTATTACTTCCCTAGTCTACTTCAGGTACAGCCAGTTCTTATTAGAACTCATCTCAAGCTTAAAACTGATACGTTTTTGGTGACAAAAATCAACTTCCTGTTAAGTAAATCCCAGGAGTTAATTGGACAGAATTCTGTGCTCCTAGATAAGTGCAAATAACACTACATTTTACATTTCTTACTGAATAGATCTTGACCTGCTTTTCATATGAAAACAAATGGTAGTACGCAAATCTTTTGTCTTAAAGAGATAGCAGCTTTTTTTTTTTAATGGTCTCAGCAGAAGTGTGTGATCTGTCACCAAATGTTTTCTGTGTAGCAACAATGATTAATATTAGATGAATACCGGGACTACAGAAGTTCGATTGTGGAATTTAGGTACAGTTTAACTATATAAACAAATCTTTCTCAGTAGGTGAATTCTGTGGATGCCATGCCCTGAAAATGGATACATTTTGCTTTTTGAAGTAGTAAAATAAAGGCACTTGCTTTATAAAAGTACTAAATGCTTTTCTTTTGCTGATAAGATGAAAGATGAAATATTCATCTATTTTGACAGAAAGAAGAAAAACCAGTGCAAGAGAGAAAGACTCCAAAAACCCAAGACATGTTTCTCTTAGATTTAGATGACTGTAAGTATCTTGATTAAAAGTTCATTTTTCCCAAGGCAGTTCAGTTAATTCAATGAATCTAAATGTTTGAAACATTGATTCTTTTAATTTATTGTACCAGTTTCCTGACAAAATAAATGCTTAGATTATCAAGTTATTTTTAAGCACAGTTATTACAATATTTTGTTTTATAATTGAGAAATTGTTTCAAAATTTAGAATCTCCCACCACAGAAAACATTTACTAGAGAATTTGTATGTGTCTAGACTTGTTTTCTGTTAAAGTCGTCTTATTTTCTCAGGTAATAATGGATGTTACTTGTACAACACACCACCTATGCAATGTATGAGCCAGTTGTGGTATTAAGATGCTATAAATCACATTTCTGAAGAACAGTGTGAAATGGTACTTTTGGAAGGGTACGATAAAGCTGACACTGGTTTTTGGCTATGCTTGCAGTACCCTTCCTAAAGTTTACTTCTATAGGTGCAGCACATCAGAATTGCATTAACGTGTACTTTGCATGTAGCCTGAAAATGAAAAAGTGCTACGTAGTATGTATCAAACTGAAGGATAAAATAGAGGAAAAATGGGAAAGGAGGAGAAAATACTTTTAAAGTAAATCACACAGTCTGTTCATGTATAAGTTGTATTTGCATTTTCATTGCTTATTCTGAGTATTGGGGCTATATGTCTGAAAAAATAATCTTATCTTTAGAAACAAGAATATAACATATTCTTCAAATATTCATCAATATGAATACCAATATATTCATCAAATATATATACAAGAATATAACATTTCGATGAGGACGTAAAACTTTTTTGTGCAATGAAAAAGAAATCACTGTTTTTCCCAGTATCTTAAATTGTTTTTCCATTTAAGTATCTCTTGCCTTTTTGGTTCTAGTTTGTCCTGTAACAACTCCTGTGGCAGTTCCTATGGCAGCTGTTTTGTCCCCAAGTTTAGCAGCAGACCTAGAGGGATTAAGTCTGTCAAGTTCATCAGTCATTGATGTGAGTAGCCTTTAAAAAGTGGGAGGGTGCATGTGAGTTCAAGCATTTCATGTGTTTTGAGACCATCATTAAGGTGGTTTTTTTACAGTTCTTCCACCTATAAAAATTTTTATATTAAATTAATGGTTTACGTGCAAGTCTGGCAGCATTTTTTGATCTGTAAATGCGTTCTGAAATGTGGAGAAAAGTATGAATATTGCCTGAATATGGATATAATCTGAGAAGGATGCCTTCAAGGATTTTTAATGTTATCTTTCAAATTGTCTTTTTCTTTGCTTCGGGGAAACTTTAATTCAGAAATTAAGTATCCAAACAACAGAGGTCTTTCAAATAATTGATCTGCTACACTATCAAAAATAAGCTACAAGAACATCACATACTTGCTCATACTCAGTCTGTTTGTCTATCATATATGCTTCCAATCATGACATTTTGCTATTTGGAAGTAAATTTTCATAAATATATGAAACATAGCCCCTGGGTGCAAATAAAAAGGGTGATTAGGGTTAGCAAACTCATGGAGGTAGAGGGTGTACTTTATTGTGGGAAAGAATAGTGGTTTGTTCTCTTTCAGTTGGGTTTTCTTGAGTATTTTTTGTGTGTCCAATTTTTATTTGCAACTTAAATAGAAATTGCAGTGGTGTAACATAGGGTACATATCCTTGTGAAAATGGATGGATGTGACCAGACAAAATACCAGAGAAACAGGCATTTTTTTTAGCCTAGCCTTGTTTCTAATGAGGTTGGTGTCTAGAACCTACGCTGCAACTTTAATAGTCACTGGTAACCTACTTTGTGCTGATACAGGAAACAGTAGTTTGCATCATCAAATATTTGTTAAGTAACAGAGTTATAAGAGTGATTTGATTCAAGAAATAGAAGACCTTGCTTATGATTCAGTTTCATGTTTACAGGCTTCAAGATTTGTTGTTGAAATGGAAGACTTTCAGATAATTTGTTGAATATTAGCCTTATCTAAGAAAATTGGCATGTAATGTAAATTTCAAGCAGGCTAGTTACAATCCATGGACATGCAGTCACTACAACTGATGTGTAGTCATTGATGTGTCACACAGTCTGAAGATGCCAGTAATTCCCTCCCATATTATTTTGTAGAGCAGTGTACAGTGTTAGGTGGCAATTCTGTGTTTGACAACAGCTGTGGTGTTACTCTTTGATTGCACTCCACAGTTGCCTCTTTGGCTTTATGGCTTTGACAGCTCAAAACAAAAGCTGTCTTGTGTTTACCTGGCTTTGGGTTAGCTTGAGAATTACTCTGGTGTCTTTGCTTTACTTGAAAATTATCACCTTTGAGGATAAAGTGGAGATAGCAATCTGTAATGCCAGAGACTTAGGTGCCCCTGCTTGCCAATGTCTTTATTCCTTTCATTGCCTACAGTACATGAACATATATTCCACTCCCCTATTCATGCTTGCTTTCCTCATGATTGCCACTGTTTATTTGCTAAACTGCTTCTCCCCATTCTTCTGAAGACACCTACAAAGAAAGCGAGCTGTTAGATAAACAGAGCAAGAAGGTGTAGGCTGAAGAATAGAAGTTGTTCTCTATGATGACTGTGCAAACTGCCTCCTCAGTGTTACTGAGGTCTGGTCACCAGCAAAGAAACTGGAACATTTCCTCATTCTCTCTGCTCTGAAAAGAACCCAGATCATGTAAGATTTAATTGTTTCTGCCTGGATGGTGATTACACTTAGGTCTGTATTCAGTTTTCAGATCTAAGCTCAGCTCTCATTGCGTTTGATAGTTGCAGATGTACATGAGGTCCTTTGCTGAGTTTTCTGCACCAGGGAGCAACGGAAATTAAATACTAAAGTTAAAACTCATTCTTTCAAATTATATCCATATGGTTTAAGAAGTTGTATGTGTGTGCACATAGTTAGATAATTACAATCCCATGATGTTCAGCACCACCAGGTAATTTTCTAAAAAAAAAATATAAAACTGGCTCTTATGACTTTAAATGGGAATGTACATCCTCAAATAGCATTTTGAATTTAATCTGTGATGCCTAATTCTAAAGATACTTTAGAAAACCTCTTCCTTCAGTGGGAGAGAAAGTGAATATAACTGTAGGGCACATGCCAAACTAACAGTGAGAAATTAATTTATTACTAGGCAATGGAAAGCATGGAGTAAAAATAGATAAGTACAGTATATGACCCTAATAGCAAAGAAATGTAGCAGCCACTTATCTTGGAATATGTTGAGCAGTCTATTATTCAAATCATTCAGTACTGTAATTGGATACAGCTTTTAGAAAACTTTTAACTTCCAAATTCGTAGCTGCTGAGTGTTACAAAGAATGTATAAATACAAGAATGGTTTTACAGTTATGGGAAAACCTACAAAAGCAAAATATTCTTGAATAAAAACTGCACAATCTAATGCTTTGTCCTGTGGCTCATTTGTTTTTATCATCATGTTTACATACAGTACATTTCCCCCTCATATAAACGCATGCATGTGTATTATAGTTTGTTCCAGGAAAAACAAAATTCTCTTGTAATTCATGGATAAACTTCTTCCAACTGAATGCAAGATGTAGTAAATCTGTGTGCATTCTTCTGCCTTTGTTCATATAGTTCATCTTCTGATTTGAGTGAACCAGGTAACTGTGGTCAGTGGAGGCTTCTGTAAGGATTCTCATGATATGCAGATAAGTGATGGCAAAACTACGTGTTTGAGGAAATGCAGTTGGCATTGACTGAGTTTCAGGTTAATAATTTGCAGTTTTGAAAAATATGTGAGGATGCAGTGCAAATCAAAAACAGGACGCAAGACAAAACTGCTAGCTGTCAGTGTGAAGCAGTTATTGGAAAACACTGAAAATGGGTGTTTTCCCCAAAGAGGATGTTATAAAGTGAAAAAAGAGGAATTGAAAGCAAAACTCATGATTGACCTAAGGACAGGGAGGATTAAAATCTGCTACAATAATTAATATTTTGAGCAAAAATGGTGAGAGGCGAGAGAGGAGAGCTATAGTAATAGAGAGAAGCCTAAGAGGGGAGTGATCTGTTCCTACCTGTCACACACCACCTGTTCTTTTCTCATTAGGATTTTAGATAGTAAAAATGTATCTCCTAAATGTAGAGACCCCTGAGTATGCTGCATAGGATAATTAACTGGTAAAAATGACACATGCTTTATGAATAAAATTAGTGAGAAGGAAATATTTCTTTGGTAGCAAGAAATCTGTTATGGTTCAGAACAGAGTTATTGCAAGGAGGAACTGACAGGTCTATATGAGCTCTGGTGAGAGAAGGAGTTGGATGAGGAAAAAAGTGTGTGGCTGTATGGTCCAATTTGAGTAGTATTTAAGGAGAGAAAATGGTTTCCCTGCCCCTAATAGGATAGTTTGGGGAAAAGGTCAGGAGTGACTAGGAAAATGTCACAAAAATGTATGTACCAAATGGGGGAGAAAACTTGTTGTAGTGAGGAAGTGCTTATAAAAATATTTGTTGCAGTAATTCAGACTTTCTATCAATTATTCTGCAAATAGAATCAAGGTATAACTGTAGAAGTGATACTGCTTTACTCACTAAGGTTTTATTCAATATGTCCAGTGTTTTTCATGATAGTTGTTGCTACCAATGGTATGTTTTGTTCCCTACTACCAGGCCTTCCAGAGAAACTTTTTAGGAAGGGAGGAGTGCACCATCTTGTTTTCTGTTTCGTATCTTCTAAAGAATTTTTGACCAATCTACACTTTAAGAGCTTCTTGGAGTAGTGACTTATGAAGAAGAAATAATAGTTTTTTGCCAAAAGTCAAGGTCAAGCTGCAGACCTGTCAAATCAGGTGATAAATACATTTAATTTTAAATTGAGTACAAACTTAGAAAATTCCTTGAGAAATAGTAAACATTAACTCCTTCAATATTTAATTAAAAGTATTTTCAGACTAGGAGAACACCTTAAATGGTATTTTATTTCTAAGTTGTTGACATAGTCGTTAGAGGGGAAGACTTTCTTATAATTTAGGTGGCTTTGTCCATTTAGGGTGTTTGTAATTCCACTATAACAAGTCATAAGACTGACTCTGAAGTATATTCTTTTCCCGTTTGAAGCATCTCTGCTTAGAAGTACTGGGTACACAAAGACTGCAATAATGGGTTATGTAATGGCTGTATTCTGGTTCGCTAGTCAAAAAAGGTTAGCATGAGATGTTTCAAGAATTTTCAAAATCCTACAGTAGAGAAATAAATAATAGTTATTCCAAATAGTTATTGGCATGCACTTCATGATTTTTTTTTTCAGAGCTTTGCTAGGAGCAATTATTCTTTAACTATGTACATTTGTCATTCATGTAAGCTCTGGTCTAAGTGCTTACCTCAGAAATGGCTGCATCAGAAGAAACATTAACTTGTTATTGTCGTGAAAGAGACATAGTGCAACCACTTATGATAGCAGCGGATTGTGGGCAGTGGTGGTTTCTGCCCATTGTTCTCAGGCATATTTTGATCAATTACCATTGTTTTTCAAATAATTAGTTTTACCTTGCTGTAAGTATATCCATATTCTATTAAGGATGCTTGTAAATTTTTTACTCTGGCAAAGAGGATGCTTTTAAATAAGCTTTCAATATTAGCCACATCTGCTCTTCTGTTCTAAGTTTTTGTAGTCCTGTGTTAAGATAACACAAGCATATGATAGAATTTTATTCTTTTTATAGCTTATCATTTGCCCTCTTGTTTTTAGCTTCCTGTAAGGAGTCTTATCTCTTTGCTGCTTCATCACAATATTTTTCCCATATATTCAGTGTTTTAATTATACTTCTGAAGCCCATGTTTTAATATACAGATTGAAATTGGGAAGGTTTGTTGTGGGGAGGTGAATGGAGAAAGTGTGCCACAAGACAGTCTACATGGATCTTATTCCTGGGAATGTTCATGACTTTGCTTGTGTTGTTGACCACAACTGCACATTAGGCAGAGATATCTTTGCAGTTCTGCAGTTTACAGCTTGATTTGTGTAGGTGGAACAGTCCCTGTTGTGCCCTACAAGATTTATAACTGGCATAAGGCATAATTGAAACCACATTCTACAGTGTATGTTAGGAGGGTGCCTAGGAAAGTTTTTATGTGTGAAGCAAGTGAAAAGGCATAGTCTTGGATTTAGGAGTTAAAAAATAACTTTGTCTTAGTGCCGCCCAAAATTCAGCTATGTGGCTGATTAGGTGTGACTGATGCTTGTGGGAAGGCAGTGTGGTCCAGTGGATACAGAACTAGGTGTTACATATGGAAAATGAGTTCTATTTTTGGCTTACTACTTGCTGTGTGATCTGGAGGGAGTATCTTAATCTTTTAGTTTTCCATTTGAAAAATGAGGATAATGATGCTTACTCACCTTGGGAAAGCACTTGGAAATCTACAAACGAATGTAGCTGCTCGTCAGCCGATATTAACTATTGCCAAGCTAGAAGAAGAAATGAAACAAAGACTCCCACATACTTTTTTTGTTCTTTGTTCCTGTAAAATTGTGGTATAGGTGGATGCTCTTAAATTGGGTACAGAGAATATGTGTAGCATTGGCTATTTGAAAGCTGTACTGTCCTTTCAGAAATTGCTTCCACATACTTCTAAAAATGTTAGCTTGGAAGAAAATAATCACTTGCCTTGACACTACTTGCTTGTCATTTCACCTCTATTCTTCACTTATAAATGCATTTACAAGTATTTGTGATATTTAATAATATTTGAGCCTTAAAAAATACACATCTCATGTTTATGAGATAAATTCATTCTTAAAAAAAATTGCACTTCAAAATCTCCAACTTATTTTCTTCAAATATATATACACTATAAATGAGATACTATTTATAATTATAAAAATTATATAAATATAATATGTAAGTACTTAGCAACTTGTATATTAATGTAATTGTATTCTGAATAACCAGGTCAATTCTGAATAACCTGGTCAACTGATTAACTTGATTCAGTGCTATATTGCTATTTTGCTGTTTTGCTATCTCTGAGTTACCAAGAATAACCCAGCATTCAAATGTTGTATTTAAAAATAAGAGTGCCAAAATAGCAAAATAAAGTCCAATTGCAATATTAAAGTCTTATTTATAAAATAGAAATTAAATTGTAGGGATATTGCAAAACACAAGCCCAATTAAATAGGTTACTGTGAGGACACCTTTGATCATTTTTTTGCCTTCCATTAAAATTCAGTACTGTCCTTAAAACTAATCCAACTTCTAAATTTTT